>NW_023270454.1:10571892-10595303 GCF_011800145.1 Mirounga leonina
CCTTCCTTCCTTCCTTCCTTCCTTCCTTCCTTCCTTCCTTCCTTCCTCCCTCTCTCCCTCCCTTCCTTTCTTCCCTTCTTCCTTCCCTCCTTCCCTGTTTGTATATTTTCTTCTGTAACAAATCCATAATTTTTTAAGTAAAAGAAAAGAGCCACATAGGAAGGCAGGGCTGCACCCTTAGCCCCTCCAGAATTGTGCTCTCATCTTCCCTTTCCCCACCTCCAAATTTTTCTCCTTGTGCCCCAAGGAGCTGCTTTTTCAGTAACACCAATAGAAAAGTAGATTTCTTGGAAACATGTCTCGTCACAAAGAAGTCCATGCAAGGGGAAAGATAATGACACTGTTATACACTGGGAATGGCCCTGGGGATAAAGGGACATCGATAGGGGAGGATGTCACATATGCTCCCAGAGTGGCATTCTGCATCTGTGACAGGTTAAGGGAGGGGACCCCAAAGACTGCTCCTGTGCAGTGGGCTTGAAAAGGTCTCTAGGAGTTTTGTCCAGACCCTGTGGTTTTCTCCCACCTAACACAAGGCCTTTCAGGTAGCAGTGGCTGTCTTTCCCACACCTATCCAGATCCCAAGCATTCTTAGAATATGGCTCACCTCACTGCGGGTGGCTTCCCTTGCCCATCCAGTCAAAGGAGGGACCTCAGAATGGGATGCAGGTCAGGAAAGAAAGCACATGCTTCAAAGCTCTGTATTGCATTCGTATCTTTCCCCTCCAGAGAACCTCAAATGCTCTTTCCCTTCTGTGGAAGGACTCTTCCAGCAAAACCAGATATCCTGGCACCTTGGGTCGTGTGGATTCTGTCACCAGGGCAAGAGGGAATTTGAGTGACTTTTTCACACCGAGTGTACCTGTTTCTTCCCAGGTCTCTCTGACAGACTCCAGACTTGTAGCCACCTGGGCAATGCTCTAAAATCAGTTCTGCCTCCTACAACGTGATCGCTCTGAAATGTCTCCCATCTGTAAGAGTCACCGGAAGAGGATGTCACACTCCCCAAGTCTCGGGCGGGAGGGGGCTGCTTCACTGGGTGGACTTCACATCATGTGTGGAGACCAGTGCTGCAGGTCCAGACCCATCAGGCTTGGGTTTCCCCCGCCAGAAATCCTGGCAACCTAAGGACATCTAATGCCAACCAGGGTCCAGGTAGTAACTTCCACCTTCCTTCTCCAAGGATGCTTCCCTCTCTTCACTCGCTCTGGGGAGGACTGTGCTAATGGGTCGGAGTTATTCGGTGTGATCTGAAAGCCAGAAAGTAGGAAGCTATTGGAGAAAGCTGCTGCCTGGAGTCTGCAGGTTGCTCTGCAGACCTGCTGAGAATGCTGGGAGCAACTGGAGAGCCTCAAAGTCCCAGCACAGCCCCCGTTGGCCTCCTGTCCCAGGTGGAGGAGAGGGAGGCACATCTCAGTCCAGGCCACTTCATGGCCCCGTGCCCCAGAGAAAGAAAAACCCACCTAAGCTGGGTCTATTTCAAGTCCGGCAAGAGCTATAAACATCAAAATACCCTGTTTCATTAACTTCTTAAGCCCTTTAAGGAAAAGATACACACATACGTGTGTGTGTGTGTGTATAGTATATTTGTATATACATATATATGCCCAAGATTGGCATAGTTAGGTATTTAGCTGTGATCAATAAGCTTAGAATGCAGTTATACGGTCGTGTACTTCTCACCGAGGCTCCTAGGTTCTGCACAATTCACAATAATCTCAAAATCTCAGATCACCTCACAGCTTATGCGGCTTTCAGTGCGCTCTCTCCGTGTCGCTCTCTCTCTGGCATTTCATAATCACTAAAATTTCGAGCAAATAAAAATGAAGCCCTCAGTCACGAGGAGGTGTCATAGGTTAGCCTCCATGGTGACATTGGAGGGGACCCTACCACGCTGTGAGTCATCACATTGCACAAGGGCTTTTGGTTATGTTGATGCGCTAAATGCCCTAGATAGCGCAGGGGATGCATAAAGGGTATTTTCACTTGGAGGCCCTTATTGGCCTCAGAAGTTATCAGTGAGTGTCCCCAAATGCTGAAGTAACACAGTCAGCCCCTCTCTCCTGCCCTCCATTCAAAAATCTCCATCAGAACCCTTTTTAAAGAGCCACACCTTTTAAAGGCATCTATATGTATTTAAATGAAGAAATGCAGCCTGGCCTTGACCTCAGGCAGGCTGGACTCCTGGAGAGGCTAGGGCCATGGCTCATACAGGGGTTGCAAGGACAGGTCCTGTGTGGCTGATGACATATTTGGTGGAAGCGTGCAGCAACAGTGGGGTCAGGGAGCTAATGGGTTGAGTTTGGACAAACAGCCCAGCCTGAAGCAGTGTGCCTATAGGGACTTGCCTTAGGGAAGGAAGGCGTTTTGGAATGAACACCGGAGGTGGGACTGTCTTGGGCACAGGCTGGAGAGGGGCGGAGAAGTGGCTGAGAAGCACAATATGATCTGGGGCCAGGCAGCACAAAAACTGAAGACATCCCTTCCTTGGATTGAAAGGAAAACGGTTCCTTACTATCTTGGGTTCCTGCACAAACTCACATGGGGCTTCCCGAGTCCTGTGTCCAACATGAGGACCACTGTGGGCCACAGAGCCCCATGTCTTTTCAAACCAAATAACCTTCCCTTTCTCTTTGTCCCTTCTGACCTCTGAAAGGAAAAGAAAGGAATCCTTTTCTTTCCCTAAAGACTGGCATCATATAGTCATTTTCAAAATAACAAGCGGTTTCACTCTGGTTCTAAAACAACAGAGGAAGCCCCCACTGAGCTCTGAGGATGTTTTTTTTCTGTGGCATGGAGATTTCTGGAGATCCAGGGAGACAGCCCTAGTAGTATCGAAAGAGCATTCCTCCAGCTAAGCTCTGGGCCACTTCCAGGAAGCTTCCCCTTGGGACTGGAATTCCAACCTGCTTAGCTCAGTAGGTGGTTTGGCTTTTTGTAGAAACTAGAGAACTCTGGGCACAGCACTCAAAGAGTAATTTGAGATGTGCTATATTTTAGAATATTTGAGATTCCAGACTCGGTTCCTTGAGTATGTTTGGGAAGGGAAGAACTTTGCACGTGGAAAAACAAATGAGAAATTTTAAAAGGCTTTTGATCGCTAAGCAATTGAGAATTCCTTCCCCCACCACGATCGAAAAAAATTTTTTTTAAAGACAAGTCACGTGTTTTGATTTGTTTTCTAGTAAAGACCCTTGTCTTTGGAAGCCAAGACTTTCCAGCAAACAACAGTATACCAGACTCTCCAATGACACAAAGCAACCAAAACATATCCAGCTATTATTGTTCCAGCACAGCATAAGCAAACCGCTCTCTGGGTCTGGAGAGAGAAGATGAAGGCTATGGGAAAACTGAAGTTGAGCAGGACGAATGACCGAAATAATAGAACCATATCTGCTGGTCACAGGATGCACTCACTGAGATTTGCCTTCATTTTCCCCCAAGGGGAGAAGATCAACCCATATTTGTTTGCTTCTCAGAATAGCATTCTCTGATGGAAGCCAAAGGATTTAAAGCCCTTCCTTCTTGCCCAAATATTTGGGAGGGAAAGAAGAGTAGCCTTTCTGTGCGGAAAGATAGAGAACATCTTTCTTGACCCCTCATAGAGATAACTTTGTTATTCTGTTCTCTTGTAATCTTTTAAAAATATCCATTAATTGGAAAAAAAGGAGAGGAGCTAGATCACCTTCCCCTTCTTCTATGGCACCTCGCATGGATGCCTTGCACACCACAGGTGCTCAATGGAAGTTTAAAAGGATTTTAAATAGGAAGCAAACTTGATAACCATAATACTTTTTATCCTCAAAGTGCTTTACCAAGACATTAATGACCTTATCCTCACAACACCCCTGTGAGGTAAGTAAGCAATACTCTTCCCATTTTACAGAAAGAGAAATTGGCCCCAAGAGTGACTTGACCTAGGTCCGCAAAAGGATAGAGTCCTGGATTTTCTACTTCTAGTGACATGATCCGTTCATGAGAACGTGACTTTCTTTTCTTGAGATGCTTTCTCTGACCTTTTAGTAAAACAATAATGCTTAAATATGTCACTCAGTAAAATCGATTTCCTCTGTTTGAAAAGAATATGCTTTGCTATTTCCGTCCCAGAGTGTGTAGGAAGTAACAATTAGATGATTGCAAATATTTTCTTTCCACATACTTCTGGAAGCCTTTCTCTTCTTTATCATCTTCCTACCCATCTACTGAGTCATTTTGTTCTCTGTGGTTCCACGTGTCCATCTTCAAAGTTCTCATTCATAAATGCCATACAATTCCTTTGCCATCCATCCCAGTCAAAAAAGGAGTGCCGATGAGAACAGGGAGTCAATCTGAGGTCTCATTTATTCCTTCCTTCAGGAAACTATCAGAAATACCTTGTGGAAACAAATAATCCCAGCAGGATTTGGTCTATCCACAGAATGATCAGATACAAAATCAAACAGAAGTCATTATTGAATTCCGAACTATGGTCTGGTCCCTTGTGCTGTCAAAACAATAATATTAGTCTTAGAGAGCAGAGTCAGAGCAGGTGGGAAAGGAGTTCTTGTCAGGGATCCACAGCCAAAGAGCAGGAGGCTTTTCAGCAACAACTAGAACCTGCCTGGGTGAACTCTTTGTTCCTTTGGGACAGTCTCAGAAGGTGCCTTTTTGGGGGGGGGGGGGATAGAATTTTTACATCAAAAACACCTGAACTCCAAGGAAAAGGCCAGAGCCAGAGCCAGGTTGACTGATCCAGAATGTAAAGCTTCTAGAATTTTCCTCTCCAAGAAGGTTCTCAGAGCCAATAGAAAATCAGTGTTGCAGCTGGTCCTCCTGGAGTGCTAGTGTCCTTCTCCACTGCTCCCACCTACCCTCACTCTAGTTTAGTCCTAAGAAGAACATAAAGGTTCTTAACATGGGTCTGTTTTCTTGCTCAAAGGGTATCTTGGTAGTTGAATTGATAACAGTCAAACCATAGTAAAAAGAAAAAAAAAAGAAAAAAGGAAAGAAAAAGAAACTCAACTAAATTTTCCAATTCAAATGTTGAGGAAAAAATACCCTGATTTGGATAAAAATCATTGTGATATTCCCCAGCCCCTGTTTGTCTCTGAATCTTTGCCTGTAGGCTCTACTCAAAGCACACCAGGGAATGATTAAAACCCACAATTGGGACCCACGTTTTGGCTGATGGATGTTTTTTAAAAAAAACAAAGTTTTGTTTCTTTACTCTGCAAAGAGGCAAAGAGAAGATGAGCCCATTTGATGATGAAAGCCTCAAGGTTGAAAAAGATTGTGCGAAAGAACAAAAGTGAGGGATAGTTCCTAAAGAGCTTTCGCCCACCTTAAAAACCATCCAAATGCTCCCCATGCACCCATTCTCTTGTCTGCCCAAAGCTCAGTAAGTATCAGTTTTCAAACTGATCCCTCCATATATTCTCTGATACATTAGGAAAAATTAATATTAGTACATTTGGTTTAGGATTACAAGTGGCTGGCTTGAGCTAGGTGACCCCCGGTCATCAGACCAGAGTACCATTGTGCTGGGTTCACAGTGCTGTGAAGTATCTAAGAACTATAGGTATGTGAGACTTCTCCCTGTCCAACTGTACTGCTCATCCTGTGGGCTTCCAGGTGCCACTGCACCTGGAGAACACACGATCCTGTGGTTCCATTTTCCAAGTAACGAGTTCACCACTATTCCTTGTATGATGCCTTTGCTACAGGCAATAATGACTGAATCCTCACAGCATCCCTGAGCAGGAGAGAAAGAGGTTGGCCTTCTCTCTCTCCACTTTACAGATGGAGAAACCAAGGCACCGAGAGGTGAAGTGAGTTATCCATGATCACAGTGGGGACCCTGAATCAGCCTGTGATATTTCCTGATCATTCTGGGTCTAAAGAAAAGCTTCTAGGAGGTCTACAGCTAAAACAAATCTCCTAACCCCACTGTGGTCTGACGACCCCAGCCAGGACTATGTTGGGGATAGAGAAACAGACCAAGGGAGTCATTTAATAGGTGACCAGTTGTCCATATCCACCATGACATATGGCCGAAGGCTACTTCTAGAGGGATATTCACTGGGTTACCAATTGGCACTATACCCAAAGGAAATTATTTTTTGGTCCTCCTTGGTTTAAGGATGGATTTTAGGAGTAGTCCTTCCTGGATGAGCATGGGTGAGCTGACTGACTTCGGTTTGCATTGTGGGGTCTTGTGATTCATGTTAGGGATTGGCAGGGGCAGGAATCTCCTACCTGGGCTTGCATATTGTTCTGCATGGGATGAGGCAGGCCAGGGCAGGTGTCCCTTAGGTTCTGCCTGCTCATTTCCAATTTGGTCTATTTCTAGCCCTTGACACAAGGTGTTGGCCATGTGCAGGGGGATCTCCTACGGTTGTCCGTCTGCTGCCCTCAGGAGCTGCCATTAATAGCACTCCCGACCTTTGGCTCCAGTACATACCAGCCATGTCCTGCCAGCCACTGCAAGGAAAGGTATGGGGAGCAAGAAGGCACAACTCCTTTCCAGCAGACAGAGAAGAAGCAGATGGTGCCCAGGAGAGTCAAGTAAGGCAGACAGAACCAGGCAGGCAAAGAAATAAAGCTGCAGGCAGATCAAGGCAGTGCCCTTGTCTTTTGATATTTGGCCAGTAGCATAAGATGCAGTGGTTTAAGCAGGAAATGAAATCTTTAAAATATCTAAGGATGGAGGAGAAAGAGGCTTGTGTTGTCATTGCAGGAATGCATCTTTTTACCCCAGTGAGGGGCTTAAACAAAAAAAAAAAAGAAAAAAGAAATTTCTGAGAGGGCAGAGTTGCCTTTCTACAAGTTTTCCAACTGGGACCGGCACACATTGATTTAGGATGCTCTGGGGGCAGCCCTCTTACAAACTGATGGTTTTGTAGCCTGTGACAGGCTAACCACTGCAATTTCCATGTCCAGGAGGTTGACCTGCGGATGAGAATGGAAAGTTGCCTCTGACTGTGGCCAGTTTTGGATGAGGAGATAATGACACAGACTGTAACCTTGAAGAATTTTCCCATCTTATTCACCCCGTTCACACCTGGACTTCAGTAAGAGGAGCTGATACTGACTTAAATTCACTTCCTACAGGATACTTGTGTGTGCTTCACAAGGAGGGCTGCCTGACAGAATCTAGTAGTCAATAAATGTTTGAGAATGAAATGAACAGAACTGCTACCCATAAGGCTGATCTGGCCACTGGGGTGAGTCTAGGTGTCTGTGCTCTCTTTCATCATGCAGGGTCTTTCCAGGTCTCCTCTGAACTCTTCAAGACTTCCCTGGCTGTTTTCTGAGGCTACACTGGGAACATCCCTTGAATCTAGGTGAAATTAATTGCAATGAGCTCTCTTCACTCTCCAAATTTAAATCCATCCCCTCATCCAAGCAAATCTAATAGTGTTATTTTAACATTTTTCTGTTTGGCAAAGAAATAACAGGTTTCAGCTTTTCAATAAGACAATCAAATGAGTGTCCACAAAGAGTGCATCCTCATGAAGGCCACCACGTGAAGGTGCTTGTCATCACCCACAAGAGGCCTGAAAAGGCTCACTTTGAGTAAGGAGCCATTTTCCTTGGGAAAGAAAATGCCATCTTGGGTGCTAAACAAGCGTTAGATGACCCAGTTCACCCCATCTGCGAAGCTGGGAGCCAGAGGGCATGGAGGCTATAGGTATGCTACGCTGGGGCCCCATTGTCCTTTGGAATCTGGCATCCTTTTCTCCAGACCAAAGGCTCGAAGCCTGCACACTGCTGTCCTTTCTTTACACCTGTTCCTAGGTAAAGGAGAAAATGTTGCTCCAGTCTGGAGGCGTCAGGGCTTGGGGCTCATGATAGATCCCTCCATCCCCAGAAGCAAGGAGCAGAGTAGATAGGGGAGGGGAAGTAGGCTTTCTCTGTCGCACACGTAAACACAGCGAGGGAAGTTTTGGTGTATACAAAGGAGCAGGGCACTGTCTGTTTAAGAGGTTCTGCAAACGAGATCAGCATCAGAAACCTCTGCTTCTGCCACTATGACTGTGTGGGAGGGAGTAAAAGTAGAGGGAGAACTGAGAAGATGATGTCATTTGGTGTTTTCTAAAAACCTGTAATTTTTTCTAAGAATAAGGCTTTTATTGGGCCGGGGCCTGATGCTGATGCCATGAGATGCCACAAGGCCAATAGAATCATCTTCATGACCATGGTCCAGACAGGTATTTGTACTCTTTTAAACCACTCTGGGACTCAAAGGGCCATGGTTACTGAGGTGATGACAAGCTAAGCCACCAGGGCCATAGAGTACTGGCTGAATTTGTGCCTGGGGAGGTAGAGTGAGGGGAATCTGGCAGGAGTGGGAGAGCCCCTGGGACCGTAAGGAAGTATTGTCCTTCCTCCACTGGAAAGGGACATGTTGGTAGCACGTGCCATCAAGAGCAATGGGGCCTGGTCTCCATAGCGCCGCTCATTCCCAACTTGTTTGGACGAATCTGACCTTGCAGGGCAAGGTGAACCTTCTAGAGACAAGAGTAGAGAAGTGTGTTTGAGATAAGAGAAATTCTGAGGGTGAGTGAGGCCAGTGGGGGCTCATTTGATGAATTTAAACCTTCCTTAGCTCCCTTCATCATGGCCTTGAGAGACATGATATTCCCATTTGGGATGTCCTGGGCTTGTGACAACCAGCTCAGGGGATGTCACCTCGATGGTATCTGAGCAGAATGAGGTTTCCTTTCATGCAGAGGCCCAGAGAGGAGCCACACCCACTGAGCAACAGAGAAACAGGACCTACAGAAATGATGTTAACAAAATCAACCAGATTTTAGAGATAGTACCACATATCTGAGAATGAAAAGAAGAGCCAAAGTCTCTGTGGAGGGTTGTGGGCATATATGAAAGGGGGCGGGTGGCAATAAGTAAAGAAAAGGGACTAGCTTTCTATTTTATTCTACAGCTCCTGCTACAACGCTCTCATCTCCTACCAGAACTAAATATTGAGAGTTAATTAGTTTTCATCAGGCATCATCCCCCCTGGGGATAGGGGTGGAGGGCAGAGGGGGCAGCCTGACCCGGCGCCTCATGGTCCATAAGGGGTTTGCCGGGCGCTCAAGCAAATGGCAGACACAAAGCAGATGCTCAGTGTGGGATGAGGCCACCGCTGTTCACCGAGTTCAAAGAGTGACCTTGGCGCAGAGCAGCCTGGAAGGTCTGGGCTTTCAGAACCAGAGTCTTCCAGGTAAGGAGAAAGACCTTCCAGGGGAGTGGGTGGAAAACGCCAGCCGCTGTGCAAGGTGGGGGAAAACACACCGGAGGGGGAGAGAAGACCACAGGGGAGCGGCTGCTCGGGACTAGTGGACAGAGGGTCTCCGGATGATTGGAAACGCAAGGACCTGCTATAGGCTGATGGTACCAAGGAGGCGGATGAAAAGTCTGGTCATTTTCTTTATGTGTCCCTGCCTCCCTCCCATGTTTTCTCCTTCTTTCCAGACTTGTCTTCCTTCTTCTGTCCCTATGCAAAGCCAGATTTCCCTGTTGCTGCTCATAATGCATATTTTCATTTTTCATCCTCAGGAAAGTAACAGGCGTGATGGAGGGGTGAGGAGTAACGTTTCACAGGATCAGTGTGCCCTCCTGCCTGTGTCTTGCTGAGCCCAGTCCAGCAGAGGTTGAAAGAAAGGATTTCTGAAATGTCCTGTGATCTTCTCATTTGTTCCCAGTGGCTAAGGCCCCAGAGGGCCCTCCCTGAGTTGGAAGTTGTCACCCCAACTTTTGGCGCTCCACGTCCATGAACTTCGGTGATTTTCTCAGTTGCGTGTAAACATAAACACACACACGCACACACACGCGTACACACACATGCTGAATGTGGAGTAGTAGAACACGAGCGGCCAGTTAAACCCTGTGGCTGTGTCACAATGAAACAGAAAGAGAAAGGAAATAAATCCAAGGACAGGCAAACAAGCGAAAGTGGCAGAAGTCCCAAAGGGATGCATGGGGTTCAGTGTCGAGGATTGCTCTGGTGATGGACGTCTAGAGGGCTCCAGGCACACCGAGCCCCAGAGCTGAGGCAAACAAGAGTTGGGGCCCCAGCAAGCCAGGATGGGATGGCCCCTCTCAAATGGCCTCACCGCCTCCAGCCTCAGCAGAGTAAGCAGCAAGCTAAGCCCTCGGTAGGGAAGCAGAATAAAAAGGAAAAGCACCGCTGACCGGATCGGAATTCCCAATTTACCGTTGAGTGGCCCATGGGCCTGTCCCGGGCTGGGCGGAGACAGTCCCGCATGGCTGGTCTTTGCCAAGGCCAAGGTGTGCTCTGTGCATCATGCTTCCTACATGGATGGGCACGAGGGCCACAGCCTTTCTGCACCTCTCCTCCCTTCCTCCTTTCCACCAGGGAGGACCTGAGGGGACAACCGAGTCAGGGAGGGGGACAGGACGGCACTGCAAAGTTTAGTAATAATAAAGGAAATCAAAGGAATCTGAACAAAAAAAAAAAAAAAAAGGAGCATCCAGTTTACAACTGAAATGAAATTGAAAACTTGTTCTTTTTTTTCTTTTTTCTTTTCTTTTCTTTTTTTTAAACAGATTTAGATAAACAATAAGAGGGAATGGGAAAGAGAAGCCTCTTTGAATAATAATTTTTTTAAAAAACCCACAAACATAAAAAAAAATCCTCAGTTTTTGAACTTCTCTTGAGAATAGTTCAATATGAGGTCTTGCACCCTAAACAGTTATATCTGGAATTTAAAAAAAATCGCAGCTCCACACAACAAAGACAAATGATATTTACTGAAAAATATTGTGTGTGTGTGTATATACATATACATATACACACACACACTTATATATATATATATATATATATATCTTTCTTTTTGTGGAGATTTTTTTTCTTTTTGTGATTTTTTTTCTTTTCCTTTTTTTTTTTTGTGTGTGTGTGTGTGTGTGTGCCCAAGTAGAGATACAATGGGATTGAAAAGATGCCCTAGAACAGAATATTCCTTACAGGAGTAATACTTTGAAAAATAACATTTAAAAATGGTTGAACATACTTGCAACACCTCCAGAAATTCGACTTGGTACAATGTGAAAATAAATAATTGAATCAAATCTTCACCCAAATGACGTGGCCTCGAAGAGCCAGAGTCTGCTGCTGGTATGAGTTTCGCCATCCAGACGGGGGCTGATATTCAAGCACCATCCCCCCCTCCCTGCTGCCCGCTCCCCAGCACCCTTATACTCCACCTCAGCCATACCCAGAGTCTGTCTTATATCCGTTTTCTACATTTCTGGCAAGACCTTGCAGCAGATACATACACACATATATACGTGTGCTATGGGCACACACACACGCACACGCACACACACACACACACTCACCACACACACAAAATTTCCCACTCAACCCAGATGCACCGAGTGAGCTGAATGACTTTCAGCCAACCACAATGGTGAAAGACAGAAGCACCAAACAGTCTTTGAAATGGGTCAGTTAGTACAATTTGACTTTTTTTTATATTCTAATTTTCCTCTTTTGTTAATATTTTTAAAAAGCACAAATAAAAAATGAAGAATTCTTTCCAGATCAATTTAAGGCTTCCCACCAAATGGAAACAAAAGAGGCCTTACACAATATCACACGTGATAAATGTATACCTTTCACGGCCTTAAAATGACAGAACGAATCATTTTTGCCGGTCACTGATTTAAGTATTGTGCCTTTAAATTGATGTCATTCTTTTTGCTACTATGCTGAGTTTTATTATTACTGATGTTCTTTGATTACATAAATGGAAATCTCCTTTAATTTGCTTTAGAATTTCCTGTTCTTATAGAATTATTGGGGTGGCTTTTTGTTTTGTTCTGTTTTGCTTTACCCCAGGAAACAAATGCGATTCTTAGCAGTGAATGCTAAAATGGCACATAGTCAGCCTTCAAGTACCTTTTCCAGCCATCTGAGTTTCAAACAGCCAGCATTTTGGCTCCTAGAAGGCGCTGATAAGTTAGGGGCAAGGACAGGGGACAGGGAGAGAAACCAAAAAGAGGAGGGTTTTCTATGCCTTTGCTTTTGGTAAATTTGTTTTGTTCAATACAAATAATCAGATAGGAAGAATGATTGCTTTGCGGTTTTTTTGTTGGTTGGTTTCCGTTTTGTTTCTAGATCTGTTTCATTTGATTGTTTAATTTTTCCTCTCCTGGAGCAAAAGTCACCAGAGAGTTTTGCATGAGGAAACATGACAGTACTTAATGAAACTCAGCACCTAAGGGCATAAGGCAGTTGAAGGTTTTGTTTGTTTGTTTGTTTGTGTTTGTTTTGTTTTGTTTTGTTTTGTTCTTTCAATCAGCACCAATCCTGTAAATGATCTACACTTGGTGTAAGGTATAAAACTTTTTTTTTTTTTCTTTTGGAGTGGAGACAACTCCTCCTTCTCCACCCTATGAACCATAGTGTGGGATTTTTTTCAATACTGTTTCTTATGTGTAAAAAACAAAAGAAAAGTTTTCTTTTTGTTTTTACTTACAAAACATAGAGAATATCTTTGTATACATACAGCGACTGGAAAGAAAGCTTATCTGAAGGGGTTGTGACTTATTCTTTTCTTTTTTTTTTTTTTGTAGCATTGGTGTTGGTGATGGTGGTGGTGGTTTTGTGTATTGGGGGAAGGGAGGGTTATATTTCTTGTGAGCGGTGTTTACTGCAAACCAAACTTAAGGTTCCCTTCTCAACTTGGGTCAAGATGCTCTTAGAGTGAAGACTCATACTGTAGCAACTCATAAAGGAGCGGTCCGTCTCGATACCGAATGCCTACTGCAGTGGGGGTGACATACTGCAGAATGTTAATAGTCCTTCTCAACCTCCTGTCTACAAAATGAGCATCCCAAGCTGGATATCTCTTTCTTGGCATGTCAATCTTAATGAGGGGCCCTTCTGGGTAGTAAGGACGCCCCGGCGGGATAGAGGGCCCCATGGGTCTCACTTGGAAAACGGGCAAGCAAGTGTCAGCCGTGAGATCCTCCTGTTGTTCCGTTACGGCTCTGGTAGGCGTGACCTGGGTCCCCCGGTACCCAGGGGTCTGAGGCGCCATGGGCTCAACATCGGGGGGCAAAGGGATGCCCCAGAGCAGCTCGGCACAACAGGAGCTGGCCAAAATCTTAACTCGCGGCCCCATGGGATGCAGCACACCGTAATATAAGAGCATCATTGCGATCCCAGCCACAAAGCTAATAAAGACACAACACAGTGCTGGCACCGCGTAGGAGTCAGTGGTCTCCGGGTTTCTGTAAAAATACCAAAGGAACGTCAAGGTAGCATTCTCGGTCAAGACTATTGTATAATATGCAAACATTCGATATCGAGTCCGCCCTTCCTTGACGTTAAACCAGCAGAAAATGTACACAATCCCTACCACCATGTTGAAGAGGATCTCCTCCCACTTGGACATGCAGAAGTCTGTTCCGCCATGGATGATCCAGAAGGCCATGGCACACCAGTGAACCACCACGAAGATCCCGAAGTAGAGCTGGAATATGGAAGCAAAGAGGGCAAAAGAGATAACT
This sequence comes from Mirounga leonina, assembly GCF_011800145.1. Classification (NCBI taxonomy): domain Eukaryota; kingdom Metazoa; phylum Chordata; class Mammalia; order Carnivora; family Phocidae; genus Mirounga; species Mirounga leonina. The sequence goes on from NW_023270454.1 coordinate 10,585,417, forward strand.
CTGGATGAGATGGTGAAGAGGCGCCAGAAGAATTGGATGAGGGCCCCTCTGTAGCTCATACTCTTCTTGTCGTCCCTGGAGTCCCGCAGCAGCTTGTGATAGGAGGCTAGCACCCAAGCCAGGGACATCAGGGAAGTCACAGAGGAGACACCTGCCGGAAAGACACAAACCCACACAGTCAAAACCTTGGACATCGAGCGCCGGGCAGGGCGGGGCTGCCAGCCGAGGAGACGCCCACACACACCGCAGTCTAAAGGAGGAGGGAGAAAGAAACACACAATCAGGAACTGGATCTTGAGGTCACCGCTGTTCCCTAACCTGACAACTTTTACGGTCTAGTTTTACTTTTCGCAACCCAGTCCGGAACTCCTGGGGACCCACGACTCAAGAGTGAAGCTGAGGCTGACGTGCCTCGCCAAGGGAGCCGAGAACTGGGGCCACCGTGGTGATCGACTGCATCTGCGATGGGCCGGGCGGCAGGTGTTCTGTTTTAAGGCATCATGAGCTTGCGGGGATCCTTGTTGCACACACATGTGTGGCCGGGGTCGGTGGCCCTGTCCCCAGCAGCCTGGTGGCTCTCAGAGGAGCCCACAGAAGGGATCACCGATGATGAAGCCCTTCGGCTTGCTCACTGCCCCAAGTTCCACCACTGTTCTCCTCTGGGAAAGCACTGGAGTCTCCATTGCTTTTTCATCAGCTCGCCCATGCCTCTGAACTAAGGCTTTTGCATTTAGCTTCTCCATCCCCTGCCTATGACCACCCTGAGATATCCTGCCTGTTTCGATGGTTGCCTTTCTCATTCATTCTTGTCTCTCTCATTCTTGTCCAATCTTTGTTGCTTTCTCCAACCCACCACTCTGCTCAAAGTTCTCTGAGGCCTTGGATTGGGAGGCCCATCCATGTCTGGTCTCTGTCCTGACTCAGCAGCACTGTTGCTCATGCTTCAGGAATGCCTTTTCCGCTCACCATCCTCTGCTCGTCATTCCCTGCATTTCTCCTCGGCGGGCAAGTGAATGTGTCTGATCCCAAGTCATACTTCAATTGCGGTAGAGCAATTTTATTTATAAGGCTGCCTATTGGATTTCTGTAACTCAATCAAACTCAACACAATATATAGTTAGTGGAGTTTCTCCAAATCCACCCACAAGAAACCAATTATTAGGCAAGTATTACCATACAACCTCCTCTCAAACAAGATTCCCCATTCCCTCTCAACGCCCTCACGCATTTTCTCCGCTCCATCTGAAGCCTCTTTTGTTTTTCCTTTCTCTCCGGATTTCAGAACTAAATGCAACTCAATTCAATTGGAGTCCTGAATACTGTTCCTTTGGCACCCATCTCCTTACAAGGTTCCCTAACCTCATACCAGAGCACAATTCCCCTATGTCATTCTCCAGGCTGAAGTCAAAGTTACCTCATCAACCTCTCTCAGCTCAAAGGTCCAGGAGCCTGCTCATCAAGAAACTCATTCAACTGCCCCAGCCCTGCAGCCTTCGATTGGTCTTTCCCTGGGGCTCTGCTCATCATCCCACTCCCCTCCGAGCCCCCAGGGAGAGTCAAAGTCCCTTGTCATTTTACACTCTCCCTGCATTCACCTTCCTCACCCACCTCACTCACATACTCCTTCCAACATCTCACAGAGATGCTTGGGTTTACAGCTTGCAGAATGATATAGCGCAATAATAAAAACCATTATGTTGGCGTGAGCATAGAAAAACCTCCAGACTGTTAACTGTTACAATGAGTATGTATTGCTTTTGTAAACAATAGCAACCACTGTTGACAATAAACAGGGGAGAAACCATCCCAATTCCTCCATAGAAGCCAATCTTGAGAACACCTAATGAGTTTCCTCTCACCTTTCTGGAAAGTTCTGAACACGGTACTTGATGTGTCCTGCTCTGCCCTTTGTACACAAGGGGCATTTCCACCAGCACCTGCTGAGGCCACCTGCGCTCTGCAACCAAGTCACAGTCGTCAAGTTAACCTAACTCTTGAGTTTGTGTTGTCTGGTGGTGGGGTGGGAGGGGAGGGGAACGGGTCCTCTTGGGAGTCAGATGATTTAGGCTGTGGGTTTCCAGAAGGCAGGGAATGTGCCATCATCTTGGTAGTCTGTGCCAGGCTTATTACCAATCCTGGAGCATCATCAGAAAGTTCCTCTTAAACATCTTTGTGACATCAGCCCTCTCCTAGTGAACTCATTTCTTGATGTTAATAATCTTGGTGGTACTGCTAACCTTTAATAATCAGATGGGAGTTCTACAGAAGCTGAATGGGAAGAAGACTTGATTTTTTTGGTTCCTTCTAATAAATCAAAATGTATTACTTCCCTGGTTCTAAGAAAAACACGAGTGCCAAGTTCATGAAGTAAGAAAAAGCAGCTTAGCTTTGCTGGAGCGTGGTCTAATTCAGGCTTTTTTTTTTTTTTAAAGATTTTATTTATTTATTTGAGAGAGAGAATGAGAGAGAGAGAGAGCATGAGAGGGGGAGGGTCAGAGGGAGAAGCAGACTCCCTGCCGAGCAGGGAGCCCGATGCGGGACTCGATCCCGGGACTCCAGGATCATGACCTGAGCCGAAGGCAGTCGCTTAACCAACTGAGCCACCCAGGCGCCCCTAATTCAGGCTTATTTTGATGTCTGCTTTTGAACAGACTTGGCGGACAGAAGCAGGACAGCCCCTCAGCCTTCACTGTGCTGATCTCAATATTCTGTGTGTTGTGACATTCGTCTTGTCCATACCAAATACAGATAAACAGGAATTCATGTCCACCAATCACATAGTCATGCCAAGTACAGTTCTTCCTCATTATTCCATCTTCTGGGTTACCTATGACATTTCCAGATCTGTTCCTGTGGTTTTGAAAGCTGGTGTTCTGTTCCTGCCTCACCTTTCATGAAGTGTTACAGAAACTGTTTCCCTCGGAGCTGACCGGTACACTGCTTGTTTCTTGGTTAATGCTTCTGGAATTGCTCTCTAGAGTCCCGCATGAATGTTCCCCAAACATCATGAGACATTAATGTGGATTACAAGGGGGGCTTGGGACATAGTCACATGGAAGACAGGCCCGGCTGATGCCCAGCCTCACTCTTACCTCTCTGCCTGTCTGTTCCCAACTTGGTATAGTGTAGATCACCAAATGGTATATCCACAGCAAGCTTCATGGACCATCCACTTCAACCCACCCATTCAACAGGACGCAGAAGTACAGAGGCTTGGGTTCCTTGCCCAAGATTACCCTGAGGACCATTGACAATACAATTAGGCCCACGGTACAGCTCTCTGCCTGCCTGATCACATTGGTCCCGGCTCTCCATTCTTTCTGCACCCTGTCCCTTGTCAGTTTGGCTCTCCAGAGGCCTACCAGGTAGCACCTTTCCTGAGGTCATTTGTGATGAAGGCCATCAGCCTTCTCTAATGGCAGATGTCTGTTCTAACACCAAGTTGTTGGTCCCTGAGGGCCTTGAATGCCAGGCCACATCCTTGGCATTGTGCAAATGCTCCAAGTTAGAGGGAAAAGGGAGAGGGGAAACTTCTGACACCTGGCCCGTGTGCAGGGTGCTCAGGGCAGAGGCCCTGCCCAAGACCACAAAGAGTGCATTTGTCTGGAGCCCCTTCTCCTCAGAGCTGGAGCAGGGTGAGCAGGGACAGGAAGGAACATGAGTGGGGACATAATGCCATGCTGAGCCTGCCCCACTCTCTCTGCCAGCAGCATCGATAGAGATGATCCTATGGGGCAGGGGGAATGTCCGGAGGTGGCTACTTTCTAATTCACCACATTCACCAAAGAATTCCTTGTTCTAAGCAAAGCTTTAGACAAAATTTTTTTCTTTGGGGGGTGGGTCCAGAGTTAGTGCTGCTGAAGAGCTGAGTACCTAGAGAGACCAGGAAAACCAGGCCCACTTTAGGATCCCATTAAGGAGTTGGGTTTCTCACTGGCTGCTCAACAGAGGGTAACACTTGCCCTCCAGGGGCTCAAGAACCAATGGAACAGGGCATTAGATACACTTGTTATCAACTCACCTCTAAGAAACTTGTCTGGACCCCATCGATGACATTGGCACATTTGTTATGCTTGGTCAATGGATCAAATATCCTATGATTTGCCAACTTTGCATCATTTCCCTGGACAAAGCCTGTGGCCTCCCACACCCACAGGACTGTAAGTGCATCTCATCCTTGAAGGACTGTCAGCAGAAGGTGCTTTGGGGCAGCCAGCTAATTCTGGGGGCTCAACTGGGGCAGGGGAGGGAGAGTCCCAGACAGATGTATTCCTTAACAGTGTAGCTGACTATCCCAGAGAACACAGCATGATTCACTGAGCATGTACATGCATTATCTTATTTAGAAGAACCATGTGATGTAGGTACTTATTGCAGGCTGAACTGTGTCATTCTTCCCCCCAAAATTTCATGTGTTGAAGCCCTAATCCCTAGGGCCTCAGAATGGGACTGTATTCGGAGATAAGGCCTTTAAAGAGGTGATTAAGTTAATTGACATCATTAGAGGGGTCCCTAATCCAATCTGACTTTTTTCTTATAAGAAAAGGGGATTTGGACACACAGAGATACCAAGGATGCATTCACACAGAGGAAAGACCATGTGAGGGCACATGGAGAAGGTGGCCATCTACAAGCCAAGGAGAGAGGCCTCCAGAGAAACTAATCCTGCCTCTACCTTGATCTTAGACTTCCAGCCTCTAGAATGGTGAAGAGACAAAGGCCTGTTTTTTAGCCACCCAGTCTGTGGTATTTTATCACAGCAGCCCAGCAAACTAGTATAGTGCTCTAATTCCATTTTTTAGAGAAGAACCTTAAGATGTTTTTCAAAAACCATACGTCTGTCAAGAAGTAGAGTCAGGATTCAAACTCAGAGTCTGACTCCAGGGACCCTGAAAGTCACCGCTGTACTAACAGGCCCCCCAGACATGGCCTTAGAAGAGCTGGGTGAAGGGAGAGGAAAAAAGGTTGAGGTACTCTGGGTACAAAGGATTTCAATTTTTTGCTAAGTGGACAGGGTATCTGGGAGAGGCCCTTGATTTTGGAGCTACAAACCAAATTTGCATTCTAGTCCACCTTCCTCAGGAGAGTAACATTCAAGCCACAAAGAAAGAGGTGACTCCAATAGAATTAATTGAGATCGTTTCCCTCTGTCGAGTGATTAATCTTCAAAGGCCTGCAGTGTATTCCATTGCAGAGGGAAGAAGGGCAAGGTTTTCCCTCACTGCTGTGGCTCACTCGGAAGTTTTCTGTCACACCTGAGGTCAACCCAAAAGTCAATGCATCATCCTGGCCAAGACCCAAGCCCAGGGGAACCGGCCTTGGAAGGGGCCTTGTGGCCCCCTGTGAGATTCTCAGACAGGCCTGGGAGAATTTACAATTTGCTCCCACTATGGCTTGATCACTTTCTGTATTCCAAAGGTCAGGCTAGAAATTGTTAAACACTTCACGTTCGGCTGTGACAAGTTCTGGGCAGTGACCTTCACGGCTTGCTCACTTTTCCTGGTGCAGACCAGGAGGCGGGGCTTGCAGCTGGGCCACTGAGCCCACTGGAGCCCAGCCCCACCAGCTGGCAAGATGCTAAGCTGGAACCTCCTCAGGGGTCACTCCCCCTGAGAAAAGCTCAGGAGAGGGGCCCTCAGGTTCTGATCACTAGGCCCAGGGTTTACGATTTCCAGAAATGGAATGGCCATACCTATGACCAATGGAACAGAGCATGAGGGGCTGCAATCTGCAGTTGGACACCCCTTACCAAGGAGGGGTAGTCATCGGGAAGGCCCAATTTGGTGGTGTCAGTGCAATATCCAAGGGTCATTCTCAGCTGAACTATTGCCCGTCCGGGAACAAAACAAAAAAATGTGAGTGTGGATGTCCCATTGCATGAGAAACATAGTAACGTGGTGTCTGGGGAAGGACAGGACTCTAAAATCAGAAGGCAAGGGACAGATGAAGTGGAAGAATCCGAAGGAAAGATACAATGCAGTGGGAGGGGTCAGGGTACAGCCACCAGGGTGAGGTAGGGAAGCTGAGATATGACAAGCCCAAAGCAGGGCAACAACCAGGGCAGGGCTGCACCAAGGGGCCAGCAAGTGGGAGCTCCAGCACATCAGCAGAAAGAGAAGCTAAAGGGGAAACCAGACACTACAGTATCTCAAGGGGAGAACACAACATGTGGGTTCGAGGAGTACTCTGAGAACCCCTAGGGGTATCTAGAGATGGCCACAAGCCTTCCTGAGTGAGAGGGGATGAGGTCAACAGCAGGACCTTGTTCTGCGGGGTGGTATGTGCATGCCCAGCTCTGTCACCAGCTGCTGTCCCCCACCTTTCTGCTACAAGGACTTAGTACCACCACTAAATCACATGTTGGAAAAACACTTAGAAGAGGGATTGGATGGAGCACTGAGCACAGGGTGGAACAGGGGTAGGAAGAGTCAGCTGTGAAGACTCCCAACCCCCTCCCTCTTGGCTCCCTCCCATCAGCATATAACCATGGTCAAGTTCCTCCGGTCTTATAAAGACTAGATCTTCCCTGGATCCCTGCACCTTCTGCCAGTGAGATCCACCTCCCTTTGTCTCTTCTTCTCCAAACTTCTCGAGGGTAATCCCCTTGTTCCCTTAACTTCGCTGCCTCCCCTTTACTCCTGACCCCCAACTCCAATGGAGAATTCTCTTGGAAGTCCTCAACCAATTCCTGCACCATGCAGACGACTTGTCTCTCCTGACACTGTGTGACATTTGGCATTTGGATCCACTCTGTCTGTCCTTCCTCACACTTGACCGTTAGCTATTGCCCTAGTCATCCTTTTTTTGCTGGGCTATTATCCCTATTTCACAGGTAAGGAAACTGAACCTGAAGTTGAAAGACTTCAGTGTTGCTGTAGCCATGTTCTGACATACTCACCTAATTTGTATGGTATGGTACCCCTAGAGATTCCCCAAGCCAAGAAACATGCTCAACTGGCTATTTGTCTATCTGCACATCAAGGTCAGTCAAGGTCAATATCTGCTTCTTTCGACCCTCACCTCTTTCGACCTTCACCTCTTCCCTGAAGCTAATATTAGGGGAACTCAACCATCTACTCTTCAAGTCCCCCTTGTGTATTTTCCCCACACTGAGTTCCTTTTAGATGGGTTGTTCTTCACTTTCTACCTATCCAACTTCCCCTATTTTCCAACATTTTTTAAAAAAGCTCAGGCTCTTCTTGGAAATGCTCCCAGAAAAAAAGATAAAGCAGCTGTGTGCACAGTTCTCAAAACATTCCTGCCTGTCTCCTGTCCTCACCTCCACCCAGGAGACACAGCAAGGGAGCACTGGTACAAAGTTATTTTCCCATTTGGGCAACTGGGGGAAGGAAACCAGCATTGTGGGTGCCACCTAAAAGACGTTGAGTAACTTGGCCAAAGACGTTGAGTAACTTGGCCAAAGTTACACAGGTAGTAAGCAAGACAGCTAACAATGGAACCTGGGATTATCTCACTCCTCCGCCATGATCAGTGTGCTTGAGCTGGCTCATCCTGGCTTGTGAGATCCAATTGTGAAATTTGCAGGAATTTTGTGGGCTGGCCGATGTCATATTGGAGGCTTGAAAGAACTGGTTGTTAAGCATTTACCAGCACACCACTTGTCAGGATCTATTATCCTTCTTGAAAAATTTAGTGGGCCTCATTGCAAGTTAGATGGGCCCCATAAGGCTGTCCTCCATATTCCAACACCATACTTCTAGGCAAACCAACGCATTACTGGCTATCAGTCAGAATTATACCTAGTAAGTTTGATGTAAAAGCAACTAAGAAACCAATCCCCTTTTTAAACTTTCACTAACAATATGCTCACAGTAAACAATTGAAGGTCTGACAGTCTTCTTTGATCCTCAGTCTTTTGCAAGCATTGACATCCTCATTTTGGTCACATCTCTGTGTTTGGAGAGGGTGTGATCCCCATAAGAGGTTACCACATGGGGTAACCTTAAGACATCCTTGATATTTCCAGACTGACCCTTAGCGAGGGTCCAAAAAGAAGATGGCATCCACCATCTGTGGATGGCACCCTCGGGACCGACAAGGGCAATTGAAATGGCCTGGTGTAAACAGAGGGCAGGAAGACTGGAAGGTCTCAGGAAAGCTGACATCTGAGAAACCATACCATATCCTGAAGAAAAAGCTCTTTAACATCAGGGAGATGGGCCAAAGGGGACAGAGTTTGGCCACTACACAGATAGTCTGTGTTGTAGAACATCATCTTACCATGGTTTATAGGAAATATCTCTTTATTGGCTCTGTATCCAGGCTGATCGTCATTTGCTAATTGCTAATAAAGATTTCAATAATAATGATCTCTCCCCTCTACTGAACCTCTACTGTGGCTCAGACTCCAGGCTAAGCACGTGACACACAGTAACTCAGTTATTCTTCCCTGCAAAGGTATCCGAAGTAATGGGCTGATTTGAAGATGGGGAAACTAAGGCTCACAGGCTAAGGAACTTTTCCATTATCAAATAGCTAAGAAATCACAGAAAAAGGATTTGAACTCAGGCCTGCCTAACTCCTGAATTCAGAGTCCTTTTGTAAACACCAGGGAAGGTGTGTCTCCTCACCCATACCCAGACTGATGAATCAGCATTCAGATTTTATACAATAATTTCTTATCAGTTTGGTTACTGTGTGGCAGCCCTCTGATCACCTCTGTGAGCACTGACAAAGTCAAATTTGTGGGCCTGCCAAACTGAGGACCCACCTCTGGAAGGCCCTGAGCAGGCCAGTATGTGTGGAAGCATCTCTCTCTTCCATCTCCCTTGCCTGGGCTGTTGGAATGGCCTCCTAGCCAATTGCCCTGCATCTGCCCTTGTCCCAAAAGTCTATTCACAATCCGGCCAAAGTGACTAAGCTACAGTATGCCCCTCCGCGTGGCCTCCCAGGCAAGGTAGGCTGCCCGTGGCCACTGATTTTCTGCACCTTTCCCACGGAAGGATATGCATTCTTGCCCTGTTGAACTCAGGTGTGGTCTGGGGCTGGCTCTGACCAGGGACACCCGAGCAGAAATACGTGCGTCACTTCCAGGCAGAAGGCCATGCTCTCCCATGCTCCAAGAATAAGCTGCCCCACCAGTGACCTGTGACAGACATGCAGCGAGCAGGAAATGCAATCAACGTTTTAAGGCACCGGAATAGTTTGGGTATTGCACGTGGCGACATGGGCAGCCTCTCCTAACTGATGTGCCACCTTGTTCAGGGTTAACACCATGGTGGGTCCTTTCAAGGGCTTTCGGGAGGCCCCCCATGATACTGCCTGGGAGCAACAAGTATAACCTGTCACTTCCCTGTTCGTGCCCTTCAGGAGCTCCCTTCCCCAGTGGGTGTAGATCTAAGTTCCTTTCATGGTGTCAGGCTTTCTCGCAAGGCCCTATAGGACCCAGCCCCTTGCCAGGGGTTGGGGGGTTGCTGTTGGTGGTCACTTGCCTCTGGCTCCTCACTCCCTCAGCCCCAGATGTGCTCCAGGCTCCCTCCTGACTGAGGGCATAGGCACTTGCCCTTCCTCTGCCTGAAATACCCTTCCCCCAGATATCCTAGGGCCTCACCAAGCCCTTGACTCAGAGACCATCCTCCAAGCCAGGCCATCCCCGACTGCCACACTGAAAACTGCACCCCCCACCCCGCCATGTCTCCTCCCACTTTCCATGCTTTATTTTCTACCTTAGCCTTTCCCCCACCACCTTGATAGACTTTATCTCTTACTCTCTTACTTGTTCCTTTTCTTCCTTCCTTCCTTTTTTCTTTCTTCCTTCCTTTTTTCTTTCTTTCTTCCTTTTTCTTTCTTCCTTCCTTCCTTCTTTCTTTCTTTCTTTCTTTCCTTCCTTCCTTCCTTCCTTCCTTCCTTCCTTCCTTCCTTCCTTC
>NW_023270454.1:10595313-10704409 GCF_011800145.1 Mirounga leonina
TTCTTTCTTTCTTTCTTTCTTTCTTTCTTTCTTTCTTTCTTTCTTTCTTTCTTTCTTTCTTTCTTTCTTTCTTTTAAGGGCATATGTTCCAAGGGCAGCGATTTAGTCTGGTCCTTCTGAAACTATATACAATATTGCATGGGTATTTTTCTCATAAAAGAGCCCATAGCTATCCACTGATTCCCAAACGGGCCTGTAGGGAAAGGGGCCAGTGACCCCACCAGCCTTCACAACTGCCCACCTCTAGCCCTGAATGTGAGACAAGGGAATTTCCTGGGAGCCAACATGCCTTTGTCCCTCAGGAAGAAATCCTCGAGGGTAGAAGAGAGAAATGAAAGGAACTAACATTTACTGGGTGTTTCCTGTGTATCAGGCACTATGCCACATACTTTGCTTGTGTTATTTCATTTAATCCTGACAATAATCCCACGAAATGTCTATTGGTGCCCCATTTTACAGACGAGGAAACCAAGGCTCAAGGAGGTAAGAGGATTTGCCTGAGGTTACCGCATCAAGCATGTCCTTTTATTCTCCTGCTTTGACCTCTGGCACCCTGCTGACCCTCTTAGGAAGAGCAAGAAACAGGGGGCCTTTTCCATGCAAACCAAACAATCCAGAGGGGGCCAGATTCAGCCCACAACACCCATCATCACCCATTTAACAGCAGGGCAAAGGTCCTCAACAGGGGTGATTTTGTCCCCACCCCCACCAGGGCCATTTGGCAATGTCACAACACCGGGTGTGAGTCCTACTGGTATTTAGAGCGTAGGGGCCAGGGGTGCTGCTAAATCTTCTGTAATGCACAGGACAGCCTCCCAACACACGGCAAAAAATTATTTGGCCCCAGATCCTGTACTGATGATGTTAAGAAGCCCTGTGATTTGGGCATTCCTACTTCCTCAATGTTCTCAGTAAGTCAAAAAACAAACTGGAAACCTGGGTGCGTCTATTAGCTGGAGATTGAAGCTTTCTAAAAAGCTCTTCCCTAGGACTGACTATCCTGGAAGAGGCCCGTGGGGTGCAGACACAGTGTGATGCCGGGGGAGGCTGTGAGAACAGCATCCCGTGGGTCTGACATCTGTAGGATGGGTTTCTCCTGAGCAACACACACCAGGGGCTCATGGCCACTCTGGGAACAGGGTGCATAACAGGAAGGTAGCAGCGCTCCCTAAGAGGAGCTTCAAGTTCAAGCGCTGATATTTAAAGGGCCCAGCAGAGGAGAGCAAAGCCAGCCCTCTGTCCGCTTGTCTCTTCTTTCTAAGATGCTGTCAGCACTATCAAAATACTATCTTCACAACCAGCTGGAGGAAGACAAACTTTGGAGATTCTAGAACAAATGTCAGCCACTCCGCTGGTGGGGTGCAGGACTCACAGACGCCTGGATCCTGGTTGGCCTGGAGCACACAGTGAAGAAGGCCATCTGCTGTCGCTGAAATTTCCAGTAAACCCCTTCCCACCCCTCCTCCTTAAGGAGCACGTGGCCAACCAGGCTCAATGCCCTGATGCTCCCAGAGTGAGTGCATTTTAACCCAGGTCATAAGATGCCCTGGAAAGGACATGGGCCTTGGTACAAACAGATCTGGCCTTATTTTACTGTTTGTGAATCATGCATAAAAATGCCGATTTGGAGTATTTAATGAATTATGAGTATAAAACATATAGGCACATCTTTGAGATATATATATATATATATATATATATATATATATACATACTATACAATATATTCATGTATCTCTATATAGTGTGTGTACAGCCATATATCTATATAGAGGGAATGAATATATATAGTATATATACATATTGAATACCCATTGAGTATTCCATGGTGCCAAAGATGTGCATTCATGATGGCCATGTCAACAATCCTGAGCCTCAGGACAAATGTCAGAGTGCTCTAGAAATTCTAAAATGCCTCACGTGCGCTAGTTTTAAGTTTTAATATTACTGATAGTGAAATGAATTAGCAGCCAAGTTAGAGGGAGCAGAAAGCTTCAACCTAGAGGAGAATGGCTTTGAGAGACTGCTCTGCTCAGCTTCTCGGCATTGCTTTTCCTCTGTTTTGGGCTGATAAAATCTAGACTTGGAGTTTTTGAGTTTTGCCATGGGATGTCAAGGGTGCTGTTCCTGGCCTGTTTGGAATAGTATCGGATGAGATCAGAACTCTTGAGGCAAAAGCAAAGTTCAGTGCAGCCTCCTCGTCCTCCTATCCCCTGCCCCTTCAGAAACGTGATGGTGCAGGGCCTGTAGGCTTTGTGTAGGAAGGGTCTTGGAAGGTTATAGTCATTTAGAAGCTGATAAATTTTTTTTAAAGATTTATTTTATTTATTTTAGAGAGAGAAGAGAGAGAGCACAAGCAGGAGGGGCAGAGGGAGAGGGAGAGAGAATCTCAAGCAGACTCTGTGCTGAGTGCGGAGCCCCATGTGGGGCTCGATCTCACGACCCTGAGATCACGACCTGAGCCGAAACCAAGAGTAGGACACTTAACCGACTGTGCCACCCAGGCACCCCAAGCTGATGAAATCTTCAAAGGCTGGGAGTCAGAGTGGATCCTGTCTCCCATGGAGTGAGATATGATATGGTTGTCAAAGCCCTAGAAATTCTGCCGGCTAAAATGGTCTTGGGCTCCTTTACCTGGGGCCACTGAGGCCCTGAGGATGACCAACCTTGATTAACTGGGTGGCAGCAGGGTGCGCCTTCCATGGCTGGCAGTAGAAATACCAGCCACCATTGTCGGAGGGCCTCCCGTGTGCCGAGAACAAACGCGGTTCGCGTACTCTTGACAAAGGCCCTCTGAGGCGGGAGCTATTAGCTGTGCTTTACAAATGAGACCCCCGAGGCTCAAAGCAGTGAAGGCCTTGTTGGAGAGGCTGCAGGGCAGATGCATGAAGCCCAGCATGGGAATTCCACACTGGGAGCTCTCTGCAACACAAAACAGGACACAGCAACTTTTCTTCCAGGCGAAGGTCTCAGGAGACCAGCATGCAGACACCCAGAAAAGGACTCAAAGCTCTGGGCTGTCACTGGTAAAGGCTGAAGGGTAAAGGGAATGCGGGGGCCCCCACGTTTGTCACGGGGGGGCAGACTCTCCAGCCGGCAGGCTCCTCAGCTCCAGGGCCTGGCAGCCTGGGGTGCGGGGGGCCTGAACGCACAAGAAGGCCTAGAATTCATCTCAGCTCTCCTCTGGTCAGCTTCGGACCCATCCTTACCTCTGGTTGGCCCTCGAGTGAATGCCACACCCTAGAACTCCTCTTGATGTCCTGACCAGCCTCACACCTCCAGCTGGGTCCAGAATCAAATGGGGCCCTGGGGGTAAATTTTACAGATGGACAAGTTGAATCTCAGAGAGGGTGATTCGCCCATAACCATGCAGGATGTGGAACAGCCGAGGGCGGTCACTCCCCAGGGTTTCCTTCTCGGGGTCTCTGCTGTTCTGCCCCCCTCCCCAGTGGTGAGACATGTGAGACACAGGAAGGCATTGTTTGTGAAACTTGCAGGCTTTCTTTCCTTGGGAATCTTAAGGAATAGAAAAGATCTTTTGAAGATCATTTCACTGCGGTCTTTGCCGGGGCTCCAAGTTCCCACGATCGTCTCTAATGTGAATGTCAAGGCTAATTAAAGACCGCTACTGCCCCAGTTTCACTGAGATTCCCACCCCCCCCGCCGCTTTTTTTCCTCCGTAGAGTCACAGGCTATCAGGGCTGGAAGGGTCTTCGGGAGTCCCTCCTATCCTCATGCATAGTAGCCAGGCCCAGAGAAGATGGGGTTGCAGGGATCTGCCCAGAATGCAGCAGGGCATTCTAGCACAGCGGACTCCCCACCCAGTGCTCCTTCGGCCAGGGAAGTTGGGGGTAGACCTCATGGGGTGGGGGGGCAGCTCTAAGAGGGGTGAAGTGTCTTGTGGGGCAATGGAAATGTTCTCAGATGAATTGTAGCGATGGTAACAACTCAGCAAATATACTAAAGCCAGTGACTTGCACACTTCAAGTGAATGAATTGAATGGTATGTAAATTGTATCTCAATAAAGCTATTTAAATTAAAAAAAAAAAAAAAAAAAGCAGCTCTGCGGGCCAGACCTCTCGGCCAGGCTAAGCTCCTGAAGCAGCTGAGAGACCCATCTCAGCCTCCCTGCCACTCCTCAGACACAGGAGGCGCTCTCTCAGCTCAAGGCCTTGCCCTTGGCTGTCCTTTCTTCCTGGCACTCTTGCTTCCAAAATCTGCGGGGCTGGCTCCCTTCATCCTCACACCTTTCCAGCCACCTTACTGAAAACTGCCCATAGCTCTGCTCCCCTCCCGTCTCTCTTCCCAGATTCATCACTCTCTTGAGTGCCTCTCATTTGCTAATATAGAAAACACGGTATTTGTTTTGTTCCTTGTTTGCCTCTCCCTGCAAGAAATGTAAGCTCCATGAGGGCAGGACTTTCTCTGTGTTTTGTTTATGGCTATATCCGCCCCCAGCTCCTAGAACCGTGCTTGGCACATTCTAGGTGCCTAATAAATAGTTATTGAATAAGTGAATAAGGGGCCCAATTACAGTTACGGCTCAGGCTTCTGAATTTGCATCCCTTGGAGCCTTCCCCTGCAAGGAGGTACTGGACAGCCCATGCGAGGAAGCCTTGCCTGGATGGACCTCCGTGTTTGGGCATTTCACGCACAAACATTTCCAGGTGGCCAATTGCTGTTCCATTGGTGGTAACTATAACGAAATCAATTTAGTTTGCCTTTCTTATATTTGTCCTGCTGCCTTAAGAAGTCTCCTTTTTATGTACACACCACATTTTCTTTTGCACTTAAAGATCTGAGTTTGTTAAGAGGCTGGATTTCACATGTAGTGTTCCTACGACGATTAAAAAAGAAAAGAACTCTGCCTCTCCTTTTCTCTTGCCAGTTGTTAGGGGCCATCTCAGCCAGAGCCTCGGAATTGTATGCAGATTCAAGCTGGAACGTGCACTGGAGGAGTGCAGGTCTCTGCTGAAAACTCCTGCAAATTCTGTTTAAAAGCATACTTTTTTTTTTTTTTTTAGATTTTATTTATTTATTTGACAGAGAGAGACACAGCGAGAGAGGGAACACAAGCAGGGGGAGTGGGAGAGGGAGAAGCAGGCTCCCCGCAGAGCAGGGAGCCTGATGTGGGGCTCGATCCCAGGACCCTGGGATCATGACCTGAGCCGAAGGCAGACGCTTAACGACTGAGCCACCCAGGCGCCCCTAAAAGTATATGGTTTTAAAAAGTGCTGTTGAACAAAGAGCCATTGGAAGCTGAAGCAGGACTGTACCTTGGAGTTGGCTGGTCAGGAAACCCTGTGTGCAGACACCAAGTAGGTGTCTCATAGAAGAAAAGGAGGGTGTCTCCTCAGAAGGAGCACACGAAACAGAGCTGGAGAGAGGGGGGAAAGCACCCACTACTCCCACCACCACGGGGGCAACAGGAGAGGCCAAGTTTGTGTTCCTGCTGGAGAAGGCAGTCATGCCCATGCATGTCTCTTCCTTTCAGTTAAGGGTGAAGAAGATACAGGACAGCCAGGAGAAGGGAGGGAACAGGGGATTGCACATCTGTTCCTTTCTTTACCTGCTCCCAGCTAAGCCACAGACAAGTGATAGGCGGCCTGGAAACTGACCTCAAAGGCTGGAAGACCTCTGTTCTGACTTAGTCTGACACCGTGGAGCAGCTCTCGGAGATGGGCGACTCCAGCTCAGCACGGGAGTGAGTGAGGGAGAAGGGCTCCATCCACTGGTAAGGGCTGGGGGGCACAGAGGCTCCCTGTGACTCTGGACGAGGTGATTCATTTTCTGATGTTGTTTGATGCAATAGATCAATTGCGTTTCTTTTTTTTTTTTAATTTTTTTTTAATTTTATTTTTTAATTTTTTAAATTTTATTTATTTATTTATTTATTTATTTGAGAACGAGAGAAAGCATGAACACAAGCAGGGAGGGCTGGAGGGAGAGGGAGAAAGAATCTGAAGCAGACTCACATGGGGCTTGATCCCATGACCATGAGATCATGACCTGAACCAAAACCAAGAGTTGGACGCTCAACCGACTGCATCACCCAGTGCCCCCCTGGATCGGTTGTTTTAATGGCAAATTTTACTTTCTGGTAATGAGAAAACTGAGTGGGAAATTCATAGCTCTGGCGTAGAGCACAGATTCATCACCTTCGAGCCATACGACCAGATTACCATCACTTTCTGTGTGGCAGCTTCATCTTTTAACCAGAATCTTAAAATGATCAAGGAATTAACTTTTGTGTCCCAGACATTGAGAATGACAGCTAATGTCCATAGGAATAGGACCAGTAAGAGACCAGAATGCATTTTTTTACATGAGAAAAAAGAAATCTCCCAAGAAGAGGGACATGGAAGTTTTGCACTGTGAGAGGAGGAGCAGAAGGATGTGGGGGGGCTCTTTCAGGCATCCAACAGCTAAGGAGCAGCCCCCTGGGCCTTCCCTCCTCTTGAGAGCTTGGCCCCTCAAGAAAGGCAAGCTGACCAGGGAGACTGACGCCAGAGAAGTTTCCTCCGGGATGCATTTCGTCCTCACTAGGGAAGAGAGGAGGGCTTTGGGGGCAGGCAGCTGAAGACAAAGGCATGGACAGTTTAGCTCAAAAGGAGCAGAGATATGTGACTGAACACTTGCCTTTGTGACTTGCTTGGATGCTGTCAGGGCTCTGGCTAGAAAAAGAAGTAAAATGTGAAGCTAAAGTACAAGTCACTGGAGGGGCTTTGATGTAAGAGAAGCGAGCAAGTGAAGTTAAGAAAGAAGACTATTAGGGAGGTTGACACCAAAGAGATAGAAAGCAAAGGCCCTAATTTGGTCTTAGAACTCGGCATTTGTTTAAAAGAACACCAGTATCTGAAGGCAGGGTTTAATATTGTCTCATGCTTCCTGGTCTTAGTAAAGATGCTGGTTTTTTGGTGCTGGAAACGGTGGTTATTGATGGCTAGGTCGGGGGTAGGAAGAACTACCTGGGTGAGGCTTGGTATTCGAACTCCATCCTGTAGATGCCATGCTACCATCTCAACTGCAGGTCCAGTGCGGCAGGAAGAGGAGCCTCTTCTGAGAACCTTCCTTGCTGTGTGACCTTGGGCAACTTATTTACCTCTCTCTGTGCTTCCACTTCCCGTGTGTTAAACAAGGAGAGTGGGTTAGAAGGCCTATTCAACCTCTTCAGTTCGAAAGATCCCATTGCTCTAAATCCCTTTGGACACTAAGTCGTGAGATTCAAGTGTTTTGACACCAGAGGTACCTTTATGCGGACTCTTAGCCAAATCTGCCTGACTGCCACTCCCAGGGGTGCTGGGGCACCTGTAAAGTTTTGCATGGTGGAGTGTCACCTGTGAGAACAAGTCAGATCTGCTTTTGATCCTCTCTAAGAGAAGCGCTTGCCCTCGGGAGAAGCGCATCCCCTGTGGGTGCTCCCTGAGCAGGGCTGGTTCTGTGCTCAGAGATGGCTCTACCTTTAAGTTCCAGCCCCAAGCTCTTGTGGCTGTTTGGAGCTTCTGGTCCCATCCGGGGGCTTCCAGTCTTGCCCCCTATCTGAATTAGAGGGTTGAGGGGGACACACCTGGCTCAGAGGATATCTGGGGATGCCTGGGGTTTTCTCTGAGGGATTCCTAGAGAGACCTTAGAAGACAGAAGGAACTTGCACCATATGGAAATGGGGAGCACTGGGGTTTTAATACCAAATCTCTCACTAACTGGATAAGCCACCCACTTGTGTCTGGCCAAGCTCTCTTGGTCTCCAGGGTTAGAATAGAAACCTACCCAAGGACAGGCCAGTTAAAGGCTGTGTGTCTTTATCACTAATAGGCGTTTAGGGGAGCTGGGAGGGTCCCAGGCCTCGGGCCCGTTCCCTCACCCCTTGGTCAGCCAAGCTTAGCTCCACAGTAAGACAGCAAGGCTTCTCCCTGCGTGCTTAGCTGAGGTGGCATGCACAAAATGCTCTGGAAGACTAAGGACATTTTCAAAAAGCCAAACCCTGAGCAGAGATTTCAGGGGCAAGAAGCAGAAGCATCATCTTCTGACCTTGTCAGCATAATTGCATCTAAGATACATAAACACACACACACACACACAAGCTAGAGTTGATGGGTCCACAGTGCATATCAACCTCTGCTCCCTCCCTGCATCAGTAACCACTTCCTGCAGAGCCCACCTAAGTCTGTCTCTTCAAGACTCAGACACAGCCATCAGGGCTAAGGATACAGGCACTGGAGCCCAACTACGTAGGCAAGGATCCAGCTGTATCGCTTATAAGACTGGTGGCTGCCTCATGCTGTTACTTAAAGTCTCTGGACCTCAGTTTCATCATCTATAAAATGGGAACAATAAAAAGTATCTATTCATAGGGCTGCCATGGGACCTTAATGGGTTAATCTATGTAAAGCTCTTAAACTATTCTCTGGCACACAAGTTGAGCTTCCCCAAAAGTCTTAACTAGACTGGGAGCATCATCCTCATCACCACCGCTGTCCCCCACACTCACCGCAATACACCCTCTGCTCTCGGCACCCACGACCACTCACTCCCTGTCTGCTCTCCGCTCTCCCAGGTCTCCATCTCTTGGCGCTTATAGTTCCCCTGTCCACAAGAGCCACCCAAACTTCTCTTTAAGGCAAGCTCCTATTCCTCCATCAAGACCCAGATCAAATGCTACCTCCTCCCTCATGCCCCTAGAAGCAGTTATATATCCCTCCTCTGTACATACAGCTATCACAGAATTTAAAATGTGCTGCACCAGGCACAACTCCTGAAGGGCAGATGTCTTCGCAAGCGTGTTCCCAACACAGCGCCTGGCCCACGGCACGTGCCTGACAAATGCGGGATGCCGGGGGAGAGTGGTCATCAGAGCCCTGTGTATAGGATAACTCCTCCGTGTGGGCTTAACTAAAAAAGGCAGACTTGGGGGCTACGTGGGTATAAGTGGCCCATCCCCTGCTCCCTGCCAATGTTCATGTGGAAGCATCAGAAAAACCCAGAAGTAAGGAAAAGTGGTAGAGCTGCTAATTCTTGATCCAGTCCCCCAAATCTGTTCCCTGACAAAGTCTCTTCCATCTCAACACACCCAGTTAGAAACCACCACCTCTCCTTTCTATCACTGCCAATACCAGCTCTACCAAGTCTTATTGGTTCGCTCTCCAGAATGGCCCCCAAATTTGTGCACTTGGCATCATTTCCCAAACGCCTCTACCCCATAATTTCATCCCTGGATCTCTTAGCTCAGCCATTGCTCTCCTCTCTGAACATCAGGTCTGATCCTAGAGCTTATCTATGTAACTCTTCCCACTGCACTTGGCATCAACTCAAGCTCCTTGCAGGGCCCCACAGACCCTGCCTGATCAGACCCCTGACTTCCTCCCCATCCTCCCCACCAAAATCACTTTCTTCCCCCACCCCTACACCCACACCCAACCTCAGCTATGCTGGGTCCTTTCGCTTTCTGGAACAAGCCAGGATTTTCCTACCTCAGGACCTTGGCATATGCTGTTCCCACTGCCTAGAAGGCTCTTCCTGCTCTTCCCACAGTTGGCTCTTTTTCTTTGTTTATACTCAGCCTAAATGTCAGCTCTCTGGAGAGGCTTTCTCTGACACTCCTGTGAGGGAGGCTCTCTCCCCACCCCTCAGCACCTTATCTATGATCTCAGCACCAGGTTTTTTGCTTCAAAGCACTTAACATGTGTCATCGGTCTCACTGATTTTGTTCTGTCTGCTCAGAAAAACAGGAGACACACGAGGGCAGGGACCACGTCTGTCATGTTCCCTGTTGCCCCTCTGCACATAGTATGGCGCCCAAATGAATGCATCTTTGTTGAATGGCAGACGGTATCAAGTACCTAGCACACGCCGAGCAAGCCGCTGTAGGAGTGTATGTGCAGCTCATTAGACCTTCACAACAACCCACAAAGTACTTACTCTTCACACTTTACAGATCCAGAAGCCCAGTTAGGAAATGAACTTGCCCCACGCCATAAAGTCAGGAAGCAGTGGAGATGGAAGTGACACTCAGTCTCACTTTTCCCGCCGTGCCAACTGCTCTCCAAACCCCATCACTGCCTGCAATATGGCCAAGCTTTCAGCCGACACTACCAGCCTCACCAGCAGCCTAAATCGCATGGCAGCATAATTGGCTCCCTTCATATCTTTATTTTTACCTTTGTTTAAACCTTCAAGACATCAGACTTAAGGAAGACCCTGCTGAGATGCTCAAATGACTCTGGCGTAATATTTGTATGGTTGTTGATTATTATCATATCCTCAGCCCTTGCGCTCCTCTCTGAACATCAGACATATTTTTCACTTGTGTCCGGTCTTACGGGGAAATTGGAGACAATCCGTCTTGCAGGCTGAATACTGCACCGTTAGCCCAGCGATATGTGGGGAACACAAGGTGGGGATGGGAAAGGTTGGAAGAGCTTGGCATGGGGCAAGATCAACAGAAAACTCGCCTATTAAAGTGATAGTGGCTGTGACCTCCTATCCATCTACTAGGATTAACAGTGTAAGTGGACAGGTGTCATCAAAGCCACCAAACCCAGGCCATTTAGCCATGGATCCCACCAGCACAGCTCGTAGTCCAGTTCAGAAAGTGTATCTACAATAAAAACTTCACCACCAACAACAAAATGGCCAGATGTGGCCCGTGACATTGGTCATTGGTCATGTCATCAAATGCTCATAACAACCCTCTGTGGTAGGTACTAACATTATCCCCATTTCAGAGAAAGGAAAACTGAGGAACAGAACGGTTCAGTAACAGCTGTTAAATAGCAGGATGGCGTCACCTCTATCTTTCTACGCTGCCATGGTCAAGCATTCCCATGGCCGGAAGACCTCATGTCACCATGTCCCTTCCAGGTTCTCAGACTTTCTCTCCCCTCCTCCAATTTCTAATATTTCAACCGATTTTCTTTAATGTGTCTACATCTCATACAGCCTTTTATGGGAAAAGAGAAGGAAGGCATCTATTTCTAAACAAAATGGTCCAGGGATGAGCAGACCATCTAGAAGTTAAGTAAGAGGGCAATGCCACGCCGCCTGCAGTCTGTGCTCAGTGACGGTGAGTTTCCTTCCTTCCCATCAATCCAGCTCCCGTTGCAGACCCCACCGTTGTCTTGGGAAATCACAGTCCAACAGCAAAGACTGCCACTGACCTTTGTTTAGCCCAGCAGTTCCCAAAAGCATTTAACAATGGAAGCCTATTTTGAGAAACGCCTATTTCACCTGCCAAACAAATGTGGGGAAATGCTTACCCAGCCTCTGAGTGAGCCACTGGCTCTAAAAGAGGAGTGTGTGCGAGGACAAGCCGGGGGACCTTCCCCAGGGAGGAAGCCCCACAGGACTGTCAGCCCTGCTGTCCTCAGTGTGGCTTCTTGCTTAGTGTCCAGATGCCCCACTGGAGCTAGTTGTCTATTTAGCTCCTTCCAGACCTTCTCAGGGACAGGTCCCTGGTGCTGCAGACTCGGGCTGGGACCCAGCTCCAAGTGTTGATGCCCAGGGGCTGGGCAAGACCTCCTCCTAACAGTGGGCACTGCTCCTCAAAGTTCCCCACATCCCCCCCACTCCTCGCTTCTGTGAGGGGTTGGCAGGACTGCAGCAAGTGTTCTGTGGGACAGAGGGAGCTGCCCCGAGGCCCCTTTCCCTTGGGGGCACTTCCAGCTGGGGCTGTCCTGGATTGGCGGTGGGCAGGAGGCTTTAGCTGGGAGCCAGGTTCCCAGAGCATGGGGGACTCTGTTGGCAGCACAGCTGGGTTCAGAACTAGGTCCTTGGGCTCTAAATGTCAGGATCGAGTTCACCGGCCTGAACCTTTGGCTGGCCTTTGAAGCTTAAACTCCCTTTCTGCTTAAGTGACTAGGGGAATGCAGATTGCAAAGGGCCAGCCAGTCTGGAAAAAGTAAGGAGGCAAAGCTGTTCCATGCAGGCCAGAGGTTGGCTGCCCTTGGCAGACATGTGGGGTAAGGCAGGGGTGGGGGATGCCCATTGGAGAGAGCTCTGAAGATGTTCATAAACATGGTGGCACTGAGGGTCTGTTGGAGGAGCTGTGGGGAGCTGTGGGGTCCAGAGGTGAGAACCCACAGGGCCGGGAGGCCCCACTGGCCAGGGAGAGGTGGGCCATGGAGAGCAGCTCTCTTGCTACCCCAGATCATACAAGCTCATGCCCTCTGGAGTCATGGAACCTCTGGGCTGAGTCTCCTCAGCAGCATCTCTGCTTGAATATTCCCAGTGACAGGAAACTCACTACCTGCTGAGACATTCCAGCACTGGATGGCTCCTGCTATTTTAAATGTCTGCCACATGTTGAATCGATAACATTCTCCCTGTAGCTCCCTCCATCTCTTTGGGATGACCATCCTCCATGGCCCCCTCCCATGGGACCATTCACGCATCCCAAGTCTTCCTCAGACTAAACATTCCCAGTGTCCCCCCATGATGCCATCTTCAGCCCCTTCTCATCTTAGACCTTCCCCCCTGCTGGGCTCCAGTCCCCCCTGAAATATGCTCTGAGATACACCCATGGCACCTGTGGTCTGTCGGACCATCGGCGATCCGGTGCAACGCCCTGCCTCGACCCACAAAGTCTAACCTCCAAAGGGCTCCTCAGGCAACTAGGTGGCACCTAGAGGCTTCTGCAGCTGTAGGGGTCAGTGCTGTCTGACAGGGCTCTGGGGGCTTCGGGGGCTCCTTGAAGACCATCTGGGGCCACAGGGGGTATGAGGGGGGTGGGGCCCGTGGGTGGGGCCAGTAGATGGGACCTCCGCCCCCATCTAACGGGAACAAAGCTGTTTGAGCATGTTTTAAAATGGGCTTGCTACATAAACTTGGGTTTGAAGCAAGGGCACCACAGCTTAAAAATGTCTAAAACTGCCGGCATTGCCTAATGTGGTTTAGTCTTCTGTCACATGCCATCCCTAGACAGTCTCCCCCCTCCCATGGACGTGCACACACCTCAGCTCAGGCCAGCACCAAAGAAGAGGGGCCATTCCCCCCAGATTGGGAGACCCAGGGCACTCCGTTCTTCTGCTCCCAGGGACATTTGAGCCCCGGCTCTGCTCTGTTCATAGGAACATAGTGGTCATGAGCAGGTGCAGTGGGCTTGCACATGGGTGTATGGGGAACGTCTATACCACTCACACGCTCTTGGTGTGGGCTGGGTCGGCCTCACATGGGGGCCTGGGCATGGTGGGGACTCGGGGATTGGGACAGGCAATGCCCATGGGGTGTGCAGGAGGCAGTCACCAGGTGGTCCCCAGCTGGAGGGCGGGGCCCTGTCCCAGCCCACAAGAGAAGGTCATTTTCCCAGCCTCCTGTGGGTGGGGGGGACACTCACAGGGCAGCGTCTCAGCCCTGTTCTTCTGGATCATTATGCAGAGCTGTAGCACCAGTTGGGGGGCGCTCTCCAGGAAGGTCTCAAGGAGGCGCAACATGTTGACGTCTGCATATTCGTACATCATAGCCCAGTAGAAGCGTCGCTGGTGTTCCTTCCGCCGCTGGCTCTGAATCCCCAGGTACATGGTGCGGATATACCTGCCGAGAGAACAAGACAGAACACAGAGAGCATGGGTAGGGGCCGGGAATGTGGAAGGGTCACGCCATTCCCCCAAACCAAGACTACCTGTGTCCATGTCCCCTCCTTCGCTCTGAGGTTTTCCAGATGCTTGGACCAGGGTTTTTTTTCCCAGCCCCCAGAGAGGGTGCTAAGGCTTTGGGGTGGAGGAGTTGGGGGTGGAGGGGATGGGCAGGCCAGCGAGGGGGTGTTAGGCAAGTCGTCCCCTTCCTGGCCTCAGTTTACTCATCTAAAAAAATGAGAAATGAAAGAGTGGGACCAGATGATCTCCCAGAGCCTGCCAGTGGAGCATCACAGGTGAGCTCTGAGGCCATGTGATCTTTCTCACATTCGGGACCCCAGGGGGAACATTCCAGCAGGATTTCGTCTCTACCATGCAGCCCTGTCCCCTCTCTGGGGGAGGAGGAGAGGAAAGTAGCATTTGTGAAGCTCCTTCTAAGTGCCACTGGCTGGCTGGCCATGTGGTGCCAGAGTCCCGGGTGACAGACAGGTGTAACTCCCATGTAGGACAGCCAGGGGGCCTGGCAAAGGCTCCACAGCTGGATGGCAGAATGACGAGGAGCTGGCCCCTGGCTGTTGGACACCAAAGCTCAAGCTCTCCACGAGGGAGACACGGAACCTGCAATGGAGCCCCTGTCCAAGGGTGGCATAGGACATAGTCACTCTGATGTACTGACCCTGCTCCATCAGGGAGGGACAAGCAGCAAAGAAATTGGGTATAGGTGGAGGGCGCGGGCTCTGGATTCAAATGCTGGCTGGTTCTGTCATTTGCTAATTGTAGGGTCTTGGATGAATTACCCCAACTCTGTGTCCTTGTTACCCTTCTTTAACATGGAGAAAAGGGTCAGCATCACGGGGTTGGGGGGGAGATCAAGGAGATAATACGCGTGGTGGACATGCATCCGGGGTCCCCCATGGCTCACTCACACCTGAACTTTTGGAAGTTGTCTCTAAGCCACAGTCAAGGGGAGGATGAAAGTTACCATCTAAGTCAGTCAGTGGCCTCTGAGGCTGAGCCCGGGACAGAACGGCCAGCAGGGCCCGGACGAAAGCGAGGTTCAGGATCCAGTTAGGATCAGGAACATGAACCACACACAAGGGCCACAGCCAACAAAACAGAACTACATGTGTGGGTTTTTTGTTTTTTTTTTTTTTACATTTTTAAAATAAATGTTTTATTCCCCTAGTTCCATAAAAACAATGTAAATACAAGCATCCGTACGTCTTGTGTGACCTTGACTGTTCCCTGGGAATGTATATCACTGTGCCCTCTAAAACACTAGGCCTGAATCATCAAGGTTGAGAGAGCAGGGTTGATATACTATGTGGTCCCTGCTGTCCTCAGGCAAAGTCAACTGCCTACTTGGGGCTGCTAGGCAGTCCCTCCTCTCTGTCCCCATCCCCACCCCCAGCCTGGTCCCCGCCATCACCCCTCTTGCCTGAATCAAAGCAGAAGCCTCCTAATCGGCCTCCTAGGGTCCACTCTTGCCCCAGAACATAGCTGCCAAGATGCACTTTGAAAATCATAAATGCAATCATGTCATCCCTCCCCCTGCCCCCAGCCCCGCTTCTTTCAACCCTCCCACGGCTTCCCATAATGCTAAGAATAAGATCCAAACCCCTCCCATGGTTCACAGGACCCTGCCTGCCCCTCCAACCCCACCTCCCACCCTCTCCGCCCGCTTTCTTGTGTCTCCTCTGTCTCTTGAGGAGCACAGGAGTTTGTCTACTGTTCACACCATCTCCCTAATGTCAATGGAGGCAGAAGGAAGACTCCTGTCCTCCAAGGCTGAGGGGTCCTGGTGGGACAGCACTGTCATGATACTGTAAAGGTAGTCCACACCCACGTTTGCAGCAAATTCAGACAGCATCGTCAAGCCAGTCACCGAGAGGGGCTCTAAATCCCCTCAGCCCGGGGCAATGGGAGGAGCGGGGCGTCGCCTGAGACCTTACATAGATGTTACAGAAGCTCATGCCCTTGAAGCAAAGATGCAAAAGCATGCATTTATAAAATAGCCTAAAACTCTAAAGAGATGTTCCTCTCCAATTCCAAAACGGCGGGCCTCCCTCCAGAGCACTAATCATGTACTGGACCCAACAATGAGCAAGCGCTCCAGGGTCCCCTGGCCTGTGCCCCGGGACACAGAGCAGCCCTACTGAACCACTGGTGGACCTACAACAAACACCCTGGCAGTGAGGAGCACCCATCCCACACCAGATGAGTAATACGGATCCCTAAGAGCCTTTGCGCGACAATATCTCTGAAGAGACCCACCCAGGGAAGCTGGCATGGACACCATACTTCCCTCCTGACACCCTCCCTGCAGTGAGCGGAGCGGCAGTCCTGCTGAAAGGAAAGCGGGCAAGGCTGGGGGTGAGGGTGGAAGGCAGGGCGGCCCTGCGTGGGGCCTGGTGTGGGGGCCGCAGGTGCCCCAGGCCAGGCCTCTGCTGGAGTCCTGCCAGGCCTCGTGGGGCATGTCTGATCATTGTCATTTAATTCATGGGGAAACTGAGGCTCTGGAGTGAAACGAAGCACTGAATTCTGGTTCTGTTCCAGGTTCTGTTGCTTACTGGCTGTGGTGTGTCCCACGAGTCATCTTCCCCAAATTAAGGGACCAGGGGGAAGCTGGGAAAAAGGCAGGGATGTTGTTGGAAAGCTACAGGGTCACTGAGAGAAAGAGAGACAGAGAGTGAGGCAGAGAGACACAGAGAGATACAGAGACAGACGGGGAGAAACACATACACACAGAGAAGAGAGACAGAGAGAGAGATGTGGGAGGGAACAGAAAAAGAAAGAGAGAAAGGAGTGGAAAGCAATGTCACAATTTCGGGTCTGAGGGAGAGGACCAACTGGAAAAAGTCACAGCCAAGATAATTTGGGCAAGGGAGGGCTTACTGTAAGGAGATAGGGTCACAGGTAGTCTGGGAGGGGTTGGGGAGCATCCAGGACGGAGGGAAGGGCCGAATTGGCCAGATCCGAGGGTGGCCTGGGAAGGCAGAGCAGTGGAGGACAAAGGTGCGCTGGCTAAGGTCGGGCCTGTGAGTCCAGAAGCTCCACATGCACCCAGAACAGTCACGTGCCCAGGGGAGCCTTGGTGCATTGGTCTCACAGGACAGATTGGGTTCCATGACCCCAAACTGAGCCCTACCCACGTGAGGCAGCTGCAACGCACAATGCCATGTGCCACAGACTCCCACAGGGACCAGATCACAAATTTACACACCTCAGGGGTACACTCAGACCACAGACTCTGCTTCTCCCAGCCTCACAAGGTGGCCCAAGGTGGAGGAATGATTAGGTGGCAGAGCCAAGCCTACTCGTCCAGGTCTCAGGCCAAGGTAACATCAGCACTCAGATTCACCTAGGTCTGCCCTGCCAGGGCAAAAGGAACACTTGATCTACCCCCTCCACCCCCATTTTCCCCAAGCCGCAGCTTTCCTCAAGGCCCTGCACCCGGCATGGCCATGGAAATGGAAGGCAATGAGCCCAGAACACGCTGACTCGACCATAATGTCTGCCGGAGAAACCAACGTTGAATTTCTTCTGTGAGCGCATTGCAAGGTGTGGGAAGAAACGAGGGTGGGAGTGGGCCAAGTCAGAGCCTCTCCCGCCGTGCTGATGAGCAAACAGATGCCGGCAGCCCAGAGTGCACCAGGATCAAGTCCAAAACCAAATTTGGAAATCATGCCTCCTGAGACCCCAGCTCACATGGCCTCCCACCCTGTAGTGGGAGCGATGTCGCAGAATCCAGTTCAGGATTTCCCAATCAAGTGCCTTCTACCTAATTCCACACCCTCTGGCTCCTGCACCCTCCTCCTCTATCCTTGAGTCCTTGGGTCCCCAGGAGGCAACTGAGGGTGCGTATAAAATCCGGAGTGGGTCTAGGTGACCTCTGAGGCCGCCCAGCCAGCTGCCTCTGCTAAGCCCCTGTGCAAAGTGTGGCCACAAGATGGCGCCAGAGCCTAAGCGAAGCAGGAAAGCTACTCGGCGAGGTGATCTCATCCCCAGCAGGCAGCCTCTTAAGGCCTGCACCCTTCCCTCAGCAGCATGGGGGTGCAGGTGGCCCGCGAGGCCCAGGGCAGGGCCGGATGTGCTGAGTCCCCACAAGGTAGGCTGCTGCTCTTCCAAAACCCTCATCTTCCCCCCTTCTCTGGCAGGTTCCGCGAGCTCACCATCTCCCGGACATTAGTTGACATAAGACGTCCAATTCTCTTCCTGGATTTGCTTCCACATCTTACGGTCCGTGTCACGCCATCTCTCTCCTAAGAACATCGGATTGTGAAACGCATGGGTCTAAAAGCAGGGAGGCAGCGTGTCGTCATAGAACAATGGCTCAGGAAGGCTGGACCACATGGCCTTGGGCCAGTCACTCCCGAGGCTGGGCCTGCGTGATTCATGATCACAGAGGGCAGACTGGAGGAGCTCAAGCTTCCAGTGTTTTTACAACTTAATCCTTTTAGAACCTAAATGAGTGGCTTCATTGAATCTGAAGTCTGGCCTCGCATCTTTATAAATAATAATAGGGGCGCCTGGGTGGCTCAGTTGGTTAAGCGACTGCCTTCGGCTCAGGTCATGATCCTGGAGTCCCGGGATCGAGTCCCGCATCGGGCTTCCTGCTCAGTAGGGGGTCTGCTTCCCCCTCTGCCCTCTTCCCTCTCATGCTCTCTGTCTCTCATTCTCTCTCTCTCTCAAATAAATAAATAAAATCTTTATAAAAAAATAATAATAATAGCTGATGTTTGTATGGCATTCATGTGCCAGGCACTGTTCTGAGCATTTCCTACTTATGAATCCATTTAAGCCTCATAAGAGCCTCTGAGGTAGATACAATATTACCCTCATTTTTCAGATGGCAAACTGCAGCACTGTGCTTAACGGATGGTCCTCAGTTTACCCAGCTAGGTAAGTGGGTGAGCAGGGCTTCAGGCCCAGCAGTCTGGCTTCAGGGTCAGTGCTATTAACTCCTACCCATGCGCCGACCAGGGATGGACCATTTGCCTCTTTTCTTCTGAACTTGGTCCAACTTGTTCCCCTCGCTACAGTGGAAAAGCAGACCGTGGGGCTCTGGTCCAGTTCTTCCGGGGGCTGTGTTACCTTGGGGGACATCTCCTAACCTCTCTGAGCCTCAGCTTCCATATCTTTGAAATGCCTGGCCCAAAGGGGGACCCCAGGAGATGCTGAACAAATGAATGCAGGCAATCATGCCCGCTCCGAGTGTCACAGGGGCTCAAATGCCTGTGAGACTCTCCAGGAGACCAGAAGGCTCAGAGGGCAGCTGTCGCTGCCTCCCAAGGAGCTCTCCTCCCATCTTTCCTTCAGCCCACTCTGCTTATTCTCTCCTCCCCAGTTCTGTCTCTTCCTCCTACTTTGTAAACCAGGGAATTGTCTACAGCTCCTTATATCTGCCTCCAGAAGAACTGTCTAGTTCTCTGAGCACATTCTCACCCTTATACCAGCCCCTTGAAGGAAGATACTTTGTTATCTTCTTTTTCCCATTGGCTCATCTGAGGCTCAGAGAGGTAGAGTGATTCCCCTAAAGGCACACAGCCAGTCAAAGTTCAGGCAAATCAAAGAAGGTCTTACCCAAACTATGTTGCCCCACTGGGAGTTAGCTGTAGTTCTGCCTAATACTGGCCAGGATGGGAAATAAGTGATTTCTAAAGAAGCAGAAGGCTGAACAGTTTTGCTGTCTGGGCCTACAGTCACCTGCTGCTTCTTGTGACACTCTCGGAAACAGTATTTTGAAACCTCTGATTATACAGAACAACCTGCCCTCAAAGCCCCAAATGGTTTTGTGGGGCCTGAAACTTAGAGAATCCTCTTTCAGAAAAATAGAGTCCACCAAACATTTAAAGTAGAAATTGCACCAATTCTATACTTTTTTTCCCCAAAAAAAGTAAGAGAGAAAAGAACATTTTCCCATTCATTTTATGAGGTCAGCATTCCTATGATATCAAAGCCACACGAACACTATATAAGAAAATAAAACTACAGACAATATCCCTCATAAACACAGACACAAAAGTCTTCAATGAAATATTAGCCAATCAAATCCAGTAACGTATAGAAAGAATGATATGCCATAGCCAGTTGGGTTGATCTTGGGAATGAATATAAGGCTGATTCTACATGCAAAAATCAATCCATGCAATCAATGATATTAATAAAGCAAAACACACATTACATTAATTGATGCAGAAAGAAGGCATATGACAGAATTCAACATTGATTCATGATTTATTTTTTTTAAAGATTTTATTTATTTATTTGACAGAGAGAGAGACAGCGAGAGAGGGAGTGCAAGCAGGGGGAGTGGGAGAGGGAGAAGCAGACTCCCTGCCGAGCAGGAAGCCCGATGCGGGACTCGATCCCAGGACCCTGGGATCATGACCTGAGCCGAAGGCAGACGTTTAACGACTGAGCCACCCAGGCGCCCCCATTGATTCATGATTTAAAAAAAAAAAGAAGAAATTCTCAACAAACTAGGAATAAAAGAGAACTTCCTTAACCTGACAGATGAAGGACACCCGCCAAACCCACAGTTAATATCATACTAGATATTAAGTTGAAAGATAAAAAGTTGAATTCTTTCCTCTTAAGATTCGAAACAGATAGTGATGTCTACTCTTACCACTCCTACTCGGTATCATACTAGAAGTCCCAGTCAGTACAATAAGTCAAGAAAAAGAAATAAAGTATATATAGATTGCAGAAAGAAGGAAGTCAAGTTGTCCCTATTTGAAAATGACATCATTATCTAGATGGAAAATCCCAAGGAATATGCAAAAAAAGCTCACAGAATTAATTAGTAAGTTTAGCAAAGACTTATGATACAATGTCAGCACATAAAAATTAAATATGTTTCTATAGACTACTAATGAACAATTGGAAATGGAAATTTTAAAAATATATACCACTTAAATTAGCTCCAAGAAATGAAATGCTTAGAAGTCAATCTAATAAAATGTGTAAGGTTTGAACAAACTGAGGGTTGCTGGAGTGGGTGGTGGGGTGGGAGGGATGGGGTGACTGGGTGATAGACACTGGGGAGGGTATGTGCTCTGGTAAGTGCTGTGAATTGTGCAAGACGGTTGAATCTCAGATCTGTACCTCTGAAATAAATAATGCAATATATGTTAAGAAAAAAAAAAGAAGAAGAAGAAGGTAGCAAGAGGGGAAGAATGAAGGGGGGGAAATCAGAGGGATAGACGAACCATGAGAGACGATGGACTCTGAAAAACAAACTGAGGGTTCTAGAGGGGAGGGGCATGGGAGGATGGGTTAGCCTGGTGATGGGTATTAAAGAGGGCACATTCTGCATGGAACACTGGGTGTTATGCACAAACAATGAATCATGGAACACTACATCTAAAACTAATGATGTAATGTATGGGGATTAACATAAGAATAAAAAAATTAAAAAATGTGTAAGGTTTGTATGCTGAAGCTACAAAACACTAATTAAAAAAAATCAAAGAAAATCTAAGTGATAGACATACCATGTTCATGGTTTGAAAGACTCAATATAGTGATGATATATAATGACAGTCCTCTACAAATTAATGTGTAGATTTAACATGATTTCAGTAAAGGTCCCAGCAGGAATTTTTGCAGATATAAACAGGCAGATTCTAAAATTTATATGGACTGGCAAAGGAACTTGAACAGCCAACACAATTTTGGAGGAAAAAAAGGTAAATTTAAAGAACTCACACTACCTGATTTTAGAACTTACTATAAAGCTACAGTAATTAAGACCGTGTGCTGTTAGCAAGGAGAGAGAAACAGATCAATGGAGCAGATAAGAGTCCAGAAGCAGATCTACACATATAAGGGCAACTGATTTTTGTTCAAAGGTGCGAAGATAATTCAACGGAGAGAAGATAGTCTTTTCAACAAATGATGTAGGCACAGTTAGTCCTTCCCACTCAACCACTAACTTAAAATGTATCAGAGATTCAAAGCTAAAACTATAAAACTTTCAGGAGAAAATCTTCATGATCTCGCATTCGCGAAGAGCTCTTAGAAATAGGACAGCAAAAACATGATCCATAAAAGGAAAAAATCGAATTGGATTTCATCAAAATTAAAAACTTGTGCTCTGTGAATGACATTAAGAGAATGAAAACACAAGCTGTGGAATGGGAGAAAATATTTGCAAATCACATATCCCACGAAGACTACGAAGAACTTGTACCCAGAATAGGTACAGAACACTCAAAATTGCCTACTCACACGAAGGAGGGCAGAAGAGCCCAAGCAAAGGAGAAGCAACAAGACTTCCTGCTTTCCTCCCTTGGGCCTGGCCCCGAGCACCTGGCCCTGAGGACAGGACTCTGCTCCTGACACCCCAGGTGGGATGAGGAATGGGGCACTGACTCACCCCGGGGGCTGCCCTGAGCCTGGGTAGGGGATCAGTATGTATGGGCTACACGGATTTAAGGCAGAGCCGCCCCCACAGCCTACCCCAGAGCCCCCACCCCACCCCCCGATGGACAAATGAGCTGCCGAGGGGGCCACTGGCGTGAGGCCAGGGATCTGCCTGTCGACTCAGGTAATGGTCTTAGCACTCTCCAGCGGCCACTGCTCACCTAGCACCTGGCTTCTTCAGGACCCCAATTCTGTGAGCTCTTCTATTCCACCCAGGGAGTGCTGGTTGCCTCAGAGGGTGGTGCCTCAGGCCCCCGTCTGGTCTGATCTTAGTCCCTGGCATCCCAGCTCCACCTTCTTGCCTCAGGGGTATGTGCAGACGCAGTGTGATGGCAGAGCTAAAACAGACCACACAACACGGCTCCTGCCCTTCCCGTGGGGCTCCTGGCATCCCAGCTCCAGGAGCGCGTCTCGGTTCACAGCAGTAGCACTTACCCAGGACATACAGGACTGGACGCAGAGACCACCACGTGACGTGTCACCCACAGTCCCCTTTGTCATACGCTGATGAACCTACCACCGGTCAGCGAATTGCCTCTTTCCCTAGCTGACGGGGGCCCGACCCCACCCCCCCACCCCCGTCTCTCCATCCAAGCAACTAGAAGGCAACCTCTTCCGTTCAGCCAGAGCAGCGATGCAATTGGTTCCTGGCAATGGGCTGTCCTCTCAGGCCCTGGACCATCGTGCAACTGGCTCAGGACAAACGGGATGCTGAGGCTGAGGTCATGCGAGGACACAGCTATGGGCCCAGCTGCCAAGCTGCCAGGAGGCCCACAGGGCTGGGCCACCAGACCAGGCCCCTCACACACCAAGAGAAGGGGTGGTAGAAGTTCAGTGGCTCCTGGGGGGGAGGGGCAGACCTCAGTGGGGAAGAGCCCAAGGAGGGGGCCGTTCCTTCTTGCCTTCATGATACTGGGAGCCCCCCTCCCTGAGGCCCTGTCCTCCTTCTACCCTCTCCTGTGTCTGCCTCCCTGCCTACAGCCTTGCCCCACAGGCTGGACAGCATCCTGCCTTTCTGGCCCTTCTCACCTCACTCCTCCCCCTAAACACCCCTCCACACACCCTTGCTCCCCCAAACACAGCCTCAGCCCTTCACTCCAAATGGCTGTTCATTGCACCCGAAGTCCCAAACCACAGAATGCCTGCAGGGTCCGTACTCAGAGGCAGGAAGAGAGGATAGTGTAATAACAACACAAGAGCTCAGAGTAGAAATCTTAACTACCCGCCAGGCCTGCGGCTTTACCTGCACCATCTCATCTAACCATCTCATCTAACCACCCCCCCACTCCCTTTCCCTCCCCACCAACTGCAGGAGGCAGGCACATTATCCACCTTCGGAGATGAGGAGGCTGAGTCAGGAACTTGCTGGTGCCACCTGGCCGGTGTTTGCTGACCCCTCGCGTGCCCCCAGAGCCCCGGAATCTTTCTTCGTGGCAATAACCACAGGGCTACTGTGTAAGTGTGTGAGTGGTAGTTAAGACCGGTCACTCCCGTGGGACCCTGAGCCCAGGAGAGTGGGCACTGAGCCCAGCTTTGCACGCCTTGTACCCCCAGCCCCTGGTGCAGCCCCCAGCACACAGGGGCTGGCAAAACACTGCTGACTGAATGAGGTAGCAGGGCACGGCCTGAATCCCCACCTCCGGAGCTCAGAGCCCCCCGTCTGGGTGGCCATGCTACCTGGTGGCTCCCGAGAGCCCCGAGGTGAGGAGGTTGGAGAGGCCTGGGGTCTGAGATGGCAGGGGGCCATCAGGGCCTTGGCTCACCAAGGAGGACTCCATCGGGGGTCCCATCAGGGCCTTGGCTCACCAAGGAGGATCCCAAAGCCCAGAGGTGGGTCTAGGCCAAGGCCATAGCAGCACTCAGGCCCCCAGCAGCCTATCCAGGGCTGCCTCTGCCCCTGGCAACCAGGCCTACGGGGTACCCATGGCGGGGGCGACACACTGAGCCCTACCGTGGCCAAGAAGTGTTCCAGCTCTTTCCAGAAAGATTCAAAGAGCTGACCTCGAACTCAAGACACACTTTTTCCCTGAAACTAACAATAATAGAGTCATTCACTTGGAGAGCTCTTCACTATTTAAAAAAAATGTCTTTCTATTTTTGTTGCATTTAAATACAAGTGGCCACGCCTCCAGGACCACAGTGATGCACCTTGACTCTTACCAGGGTGGGTGAGGCACACACTCTCTCTCACACGCACACAGGTATGCGACTGCATCCAGATACAGTCCACCCCCAAGGACCCACTCAGCACCAACACCACACACAGACACACACGCACACTGTATGCACAACGTCCCCACACCCATAGGGTCCACGCAGCATCCCTGTGTCCCAGCCAACCCTGGAGCGCAGAGGGGGTGGTCTCCCACCCGTGCTTCCCCCTCCGACCCTCCAGGGCCACCTGCTCCCGGCCATTCCCTGTCATCAGGGCCTCCTTGGGGAGGACGGGCAGACACGGAGGACAGAGGAAAAGCCGAACCCACATCCAGCCGCTGAGCCATCTTCGGTAGCCGTGAGCCCTCTCAGAGAACAGGGACGCTGCAGTACTAGGTGGGTGACAGGTGAGAGGGTTCAGGGGTTTCCAGATCCGATGACACACCACCCCCAAGATCAAGGACAAAGCTGGCCTGGCTGCCACCAAAGCACCCAAGGGCTCGCTGCTCTCTGATTTTGCAAAGCATCCCCTCAACCCTGTTCACACGTATTCCGCTCTGCCCCACCTACGCCTGGCTTGCTTGGGAATCCTGACTTGTGGCAGAAGCAGTCCACGGGCTGGGGGCTGCCCTGCCACCATCAGCCCTGCATTCTTGTCTGGGCCATCCTTCTCGGGGTGAAAGCACGGCCTCTCTGGCGTCCTTTCCATTTCTGACCAATCCCAGGGCTGGAAGGATCCGGGGCCAGGGGCTGTGCAGTGGCTGTAGGAGAGAGTGGCCCAAAAGAGGGGTGGGGGAAGGAGGTTCATGGGGCTCGTGTGGAAACCTCACCAGCGTGGGGTTGTCGCCTGCTGTGAATTGCTGAGCCGGGTTACCAGGGCCACTCAAGAAGGTGTTGACTGGGGGACTCCAAGGCTGCTGGGGCATAGAAGCTGTGCTCCTACCTGCATGCCTTTGACTCTGTGCCCAGGAGGAAGTCCTGAGGCTGTTCCCTGCGGGCCTGGAGTGGGAGCAGGCAGCAGAACAGAGCAAAAGCCCTTCCAGTCCTTCCAGATCATTCACAGAACTTGGGGGGGCCGTCAGCACCCGAGTCGTCACAGACAGGG
Organism: Mirounga leonina; assembly: GCF_011800145.1. Classification (NCBI taxonomy): domain Eukaryota; kingdom Metazoa; phylum Chordata; class Mammalia; order Carnivora; family Phocidae; genus Mirounga; species Mirounga leonina. The sequence goes on from NW_023270454.1 coordinate 10,620,569, forward strand.
TCAGGGAACAGCCTGCAAGGCTCTATCAGGTTACTATTATCACCATTCCCATTTTACAGAGGAGGACATCGAAGCTGACCTAGATTTGGTCACCTGGGTGGCTCCCCCTTGGCTCTGCATCCAAGGAATACGTTTCCTGCCACCCCGACCTCTCTGCCGCACCTGCTCCCTGCCCCCCAGCCGCACCTAATGGCTCTCCATCTCCAGACCCTGCCGTGTGCCCACCTCTATGTCTTTGTTGATGCTGTCCCCACCTGCTGGAGAGCCAACAGGTGTGGCTCCCTGTTCCTTCCCACGGAGTCCACAGCCCACAGGTAGGAGCAGGGTCCTACCTCCACGTGCTTACTCCACGTCAGGGTCAAATGATTTTCCTCCCCATCCTCCCCTTGTACTGAGTCCCCATTACAGCAATAGCTCCCATTTATTGGGTTCCCCAGGAAGCCAGGCACAATGTAAGCACTCTACACATATTAAGTCATTTGACAAAAAACTTGAAGACCGTCTACAGTGAAGAAATGGAAGCAAGAGAAAGCTCAAGGACATAGCGCCTGGGATTCACACCAGGTAGCCGGGGTCCAGACAGGCTGCTTCTAAGCCCGTACACTATATTCTCCTGTTCGTTATCTTTCTCTCATTCCCCCTCCCTCCCCATCTCATTTACTCCTTTCAACCACCCCATGTGTTGGATAACCTATTAGCCCCATTTTACAGATCAGGAAACTGAGGCTTAGAGGGATTAAACAGTATGTCCAAATTAGAAAGCCAAATTTAAGCCTCTGTTTCAGAGGTGGCTCTGTCACCTGCCTGTTTTGCATTCCTCGAGGCCTCTCTCCTGCACCACCATAGCTCTGCTTGCAGCCCACACTGTGGTGAAGTCACTTACATAGAGAGATGCCTCCCAGCTAGATTTTAACTCCCAGGACAGGTATCTGTACACCCAGTGGCCCCGGCCCACCACGGTGACATCCAATCAGGGGTGCTAAGGTGGATATAGCCCCTGCGCTGATGGAAGACTGGTCTCACTTGGCCAAGAGATGCCTGCAACCCCAGCTTCGAATACATGGAATACATACTCCCCAACATCGATGGCCAGAATGGTGCCAGGAGCTCAATGAAAAGGCAGGAAAGACTTGGGCTGGGACGCCTGGGTGGCTCAGTTGGTTAAGCGACTGCCTTCGGCTCAGGTCATGATCCCAGGGTCCTGGGATCGAGCCCCGCATCGGGCTCCCTGCTCCGCGGGAAGCCTGCTTCTCCCTCTCCCACTCCCCCTGCTTGTGTTCCCTCTCTCGCTGTGTCTCTCTCTGTCAAATAAATAAATAAAATCTTTAAAAAAAAAAAAAAAAAAAGACTTGGGTTGTACACAAGAGAAAACTTACCAACCGGCCTGGCAGGATAATGCTACAATGAGACAGGTGTCCTGCCCCTCTCCGGACAGTTCAGGAAGACAAAAGCAAATCAGCTGGGGCTGTGAGATGTCAGACGCTCCCAGCTCACGAGGACAGCAACTGCACCTGCCCGCGGCACTCTCGGTCCTAGCACTTTATTATAGGCACAGCACTGTGCACCCAACACACACACGAGCATATACACATGTGTCCACACACAAGTCCACTTGTGGACTCCCTCAAAACCACTCGAAATGCCAGGTTCAGTTGGCTCAAGGGGCCTTTAAGCCTGGCACAGGGGAATGTGTGTGCCCATGAAGCCCCAGCTATGGGCCAGGGCTCTGAGTACGAGCACAGACTCTAGAACCTTACCCTTCCTAGCTGACCCTGGAAGCTCCTACTCGCCCCCACCACCCACCCAACACACACACACACACACACACACACACTCCAGCTGAAATGCCTTCTGTGTGGAGGAAAGGTGGAGGGGCTAGTTGTCAGCTCACCCCTGGGAGCAGCGCATCAAATCCGAGCTATTTTTAGCCTTTCTCTTCAGTGTCCCTGGCAGCAGCTGAGCAATGGTGGCGGGCTCAGGGCATACATCTGGGAAAGCAGGCATGAAATGGCATTTCTTTGCAAGGGCCCAGGAGAAATAGCAGGGGGAAAGCAGCATACAGCTTCAGGGAAGGCAGGTGGCTTCAGTGGGTGTCATCCATTAGTCTTCTGCATGGGTCTTGGTGGAAGGGTGGCCTAAGCACCCTTCAACATCCCCAGGCTCAGAAGAGCATAGTGTGGGCGGAAACTGCCCCAGTCTCCCCTGCCTCATTTCCCCACCAGGGCTACTTCTCTGAGACTTGGCAAGAAACTTGATTACAAATATTGAAACACTTTGAAAGCCTACATATTGGAGAAATGCTTCTTGTTCCCCATTATAAGCACCCAGAAGGCCAGAGACCGAGGTTTAGGGTGTCAGTTTATCTTTGCGTATCATATGCATGGGACATCGCTGGACCCTTGGTAGGCATTCTGTGTTTATGTCATGGAAGAATGAACCGATCAGGCAGCCTGTTAATAAAATCCTTGAGCTCTAGGAAGTTCATACATTTATATTCTAAGTGCCCAGGGCATGTGTAAGGAAAGCCTCCCTACCTCCAGGCTCAGGGTTGCTCCGAGACCTAGAGTGCGGCGCATCTCGGAGGGACTCCTCCCCACCCTTTTTCCCTCCTTCTCTTGTCCTCAGGCCTCGCTCTGGCCCAGCCCAGGTCCCCAGTCCTGAATGATTATGTGAGTGCATTTGATGCTTCGCTCTGGCCGGCACGTGCTCTTTTCAATCAGGCGAGCAAGCCCATCTGGTCGCTAGCGCCGCCTTGTGCTTTTCTGCTTGGGAGTGGAGCCACGGCCGTGGCCACAACGGGAGAGGCCACTTTGCTGTTCCCCAAATTAGAATGAAGACCCCTGACGACAGGGCCCTCACAGTATTGCTCCGCCCACACGCCAGTCAAAGGGTATTGCCAGGATCCTCGGCAGCCCACGCACACACAGGCTGCCCCAGTGGAATGGGGGTGATCAGCTCCGCCTAAATGAGGGAAATCCTCCATGGCTGTGGAAGTGCCTCACAACTTCAAGAGGGGCCCATGGATCCAGAAAGTCAAGCACCTGCACTCTGCCAGGGGCTTTGGATCATGTGATAAGCATAGAAACATGCCCCACCCCCCACTGGGGCAGTGGCCCCAGGGAGCCCTAGGTGCGTGCGGCAGGAGGACGTGCCCACGCCTTTGTCATAAGCCTCAGGCACAGGGTGTGGCTAAAACACTCCAGCATTCCCTCGCTGGCCCACAGCGGATCTGTGGCGAATGAATGTGAACCATTCGAGGAGGCCTTTGGCTTACCCATATTCCCTCTCTGGGATCATGTACCCCAGTGGCTTACCCTCCCATGGTACCCTTTCATTGGCCCTAGCTTTTCCCTTTCAGACTCTCACAAGCAGCAGTCCAGACCCTTCCCAGCTGTATTCAGGCATTCAACAGACATCATCGACTTCTGCTGCACGTCAGGTGCTGTGCTAGGTACGGGGGACCCAGCCTCGTCCCTGCCGTTCTCCCTTTGCATGGAGCCTCCCCATCGCACCGCTCTGTGGGTCCCGATGGAAGATGCAGTCACTGTCCCGGTGGTGTGAGAGTTTAAACTCTGGCTCTGGGAACCACCCTCCAGCTGTGAACACTGCCGTGGTGAGTGAGGAGCAGACTGAGGACGACTTGTGTGACAGACTCACTGATGGACTTGACCCTGGCATCAAGGTTTTCCTGCCCTGTCCTGGCTGTGTGGCCCTGGGAGCATTCTTACCCTCCGTGTTTCCTTCTCAGTGAATGAGCTCACGGGCCCTGGCACTACACTGACCCTGCAGACCTTGTAGGGTCTGGTCTGCTCCTCAGAGATCTTTCCAGATCCGTGGTCACCCTGTAGGACTTGGGCCTTCTCCTCCCAGAGCATCCCCGTCTACCCACCCCAAGGCTGCTGTCCTGCCTGGGAGAGGCTCAGCGTCTCCCAGGAGTGCAGCCCCTGCTCCTCCAAGTCCTCTTCTGTATCCCAGCCCGTCTCCAGCCTAGGAAGCCAGACAATGTCCTGTGCGCTGTTTCCTGGGGCCACCCAGGGAAGTAAGCTAAAAATAGAAACAGACGGTGGCATTCAGTGGAGGTTGCACTGAACCAGCCAGAGAGGCCAGCACACTCTGCCAGGTGATGCCAAGCTAAGGCCCACTCGCCAATGTCCTGGGTGGCCCGGCCTTCCCGGGAGGCCCCCCAAAGTCAGGCACAAGAGAGGGTGGCAAAGGCTGGGGCGTTCCCCTGCACCCAGGCCAGAATTCTGCTGCATAAGCCTCACACTCAGGCTGCTCGCTCCCTGACAGTGTCCCCGTTCTCGGCTGGGACACCCGGAATGCAGGAAGAGTTCTGGCTCAGAGTCAGGAAGCCCGGGCCCCAGGGCTGCCTCTGCAGTTGACCAGCTTTAGGGCCTGGGACTCCTCGCCCCCTCTGCCTGACCCCAGACCCCCATCTGTAAAGTAAGGTGATGGATGAGAATTTCCCAGTCCCTCCCAAAGGTCCAGTTCTAAGGGGCAGCCAGGCAGACCCTCTATAACTGCCCCATAACCACCAGGGAGAAGGGCCCATCTTGGTGACCTGGCTCCGGCCTGCCTTCCCCCTTTCTTGGCAGCAATGCCATGGAAGAGGTCACAAGAGGTGGGGCAACACCTCAGCCATATGGGCTGGGCTGAGAGCTGGCTCTGACCATGACGCTCACCAGCTCCACCCCGGCTGGAGGCCGGCATGGGAGGCAGTCTAGCCTTGGGCTTAGATCACCTGCCAGGCTGGAGATGCCCCATCTCCTGGGGCTCCCAAGGCCAGGAGGCCGCACGAACCCCTTCTAGGAGCCTGGCAGAGCTGAGAGCACCACCCTATGCCAGGAGTCCTTGGCAGGGCAGAGCGAGGCTGCACCAGGGATCACGGGTGCAGGTCTTTTCTGTCATTCCCACTGACCAGCCCAGAGATGGCTAGAAGCACACCAACATCACGAGACTCGATCTCTACATCCATAAAATGGGGATAAGAATCTCTTGTGGAGCTTTCCAACCAGGGCCCGGCAGAATGGCTCCCACGAAGAAGGGTGGCAAGAAGAAGAAGGGCCGTTCTGCCATCCACGAGGTAGTGACCAGAGAATACACCATCAACATTCACAAGCGCATCCATGGAGTAGGTTTCAAGAAGCGTGCCCCTCGGGCACTCAAAGAGATCCGGAAATTTGCCATGAAGGAGACGGGAACTGCAGATGTGCGCATTGACACCAGGCTCAACAAAGCTGTCTGGGCCAAAGGAATAAGGAATGTTCCATACCGTATCCGTGTGTGGTTGTCCAGAAAACGTAATGAGGATGAAGATTCAACAAACAAGCTCTACACACTGGTTACCTATGTACGTGTCACCACTTTCAAAAATCTACAGACAGTTAATGTGGATGAGAACTAATCGCTGATTGTCAAAGAAAGGTATAAAACTGCAAAAAAAAAAAAAAAATCTCTTGTGGATTCTCTTTTAACTTCCTGCAGGTGCAAGTGAAGAAAATAATGTGTCCGTACAACAGTCTTCATCTAACACATTCCAAGAACAGAAACAGCCTTGTCTCCTCCCTCAGACGGAGAACACTTAATAATTCATTCATTCATACCTCAGCACATTCTGAACAGAATTTGAGATGGCAGCAGCATATGATATAGTTGGCCATCACCACAGACCCTTCACTCACTCACTCGCCATCCTATCCCTCTCCCAAGATCGCCTGTGAGTAATTGTTGAACATTTTCTGTGAGGCAGGCAGTTTGCCTGAAGTCTCTCATGTGCCATCTTAATTAACCCTCATGGCTGTCCCATCAGGCAGGTATTATTTCCATGCCTTTTTGCACAGGAGCAACCTGAGATGATCTGTGACTTGCCCAAGGTCACAGCACAAGGATGGGGGAGCTGGGACTCACATCCAGGACTGACTGTGAGCCCCAGAACCTCAGCAGCGTGTTCTAAGGTCCCTCTGTGAAGGTGTTTGCAAAACTGCCAATTGCTGCTCAGTTGGGGTCATTCATCCATCAGTTTCCCCAGGAGAAGCTCTCCTGGGCCAGTCCCTGGACCAACATGGCATCCCAGCCCCATCCCCATCCCCATCCTGCCCTTGGAAATCACGTTCCAGGAGCAGGCAGACCAAAAACAGAGGAGCAAATAAGTAACATCATTCCCCAGGGTGGTAAGTGCTGCAGGAGAAATAAAGCAGTTAAAGGGATGGAGATGGAGGAGCGCGTATTCGCGCGAATGTGTGTGTGCTCGCACACGCACGCAGCAAGGGAGGCCTTTGAGGACATAACAGGGGGACCGTGGGCCCGAGTGGGGTGAGGGGCTGAGCCATGCAGAAGGAGCACCCAGGTGGCAGCTCAGAGAGGGGAATGGCTAGAGGAAGAGCAGCAAGGACACCATGTCCGCATGTATCTCTGCAACCTTACATAGTCCTTCTACCTCTCAGGACCCTAGTGTCCTCACCTGTAAAATGAGAAGGCTGGTCTGGACAATCTTTACTGCCCTCATCTCCTTCCATGCCATCAGTGGGCATTTGGGACTAGAACCTGATCTTCTCCTGGGGGTGAGGGGCACACCTGGGGATATGTGGCCTAGCCTGGGGAGCTAGCAGCCCATCTTGTGTCCCTTACTCAGGCGATCTCTCTGGGAAGGGGTGCAGCCAGCAGAGTGGTGCTGTCAAGCATCTCCTGGGCAGAGGACCCCAACAGGGACAGGTGTTAGGGAGCCCAGGGAACCTCCATGGCCAGCCCCAGCTTGAGCCAGCATGAAACGGGCCCACATGTGGCTGGTGGCCTCCGTGGAGGAGGGGATGGGAGGGATGCAGTTTCCTCCTTACCAGGCTTGAGATGGACCTGGGGAGCCTGAGCCTGGGGAGGGGGCCAAAGCAAGGAGTCAACATCTGGTCCCCATGACTGGATGAGACTGGGCCGGAGGCATGACAGGTGGACCAAGAGTCAAGCACAAGTCCCTGGACTTCCTTCAGTGGGCTGGGAGAGCATGGGATCAGCTTCGGTGTGATTCTGAGGCAGGCTAGGTGGCTGGGAGGAAGAGCCAGCTATAGAGATGTTTCTTCCTTCCCCTAGGCACAGCACAGGGTCTGCAGAATGGCCTCCCGTAGCTTTCTTGCACCTCATGCCTAAGTCCCACCTGCCTCCAGGTCAGGCCATTACTGCTCCCTAATGGCAGAACATTTTCATCACCCCTGAACCCACTATCAGTCATTCCCTACCCCTCTCACCACAGCCCCTGGCAAGTACTACTCTGTTTTCTGTCTCTGTGGGTTGCTATCCTGGGCATTTCATAGAAATGGAATCAAGCAATATGTGGTCTTTTGTGTCTGACTTCTTACACTTCGCATAGCACTTTCAAGGTTCCTCTGTATTGTGGCACATGTCCATACTTCTTTCCTTTCTGTTGCCAAATAATATTCCATTGGATGGTTACACTACCTTTTTTCTCTATTCATCAGTTGATGAACATTTGGGTGGTTTCCTCTTTTTGGATACTATGAACAATGCTGCTGTGAACATTCATGTACAAGTTTTTGTGTGGATGTGTGGTTTCTAAGTTCTCAGCTATATACCTAGGAATGGAATCATCAGGTCATATAGTAACCCTAGTGTAACTTTTTGAGGCACTTCCAGGCTATTCTCCAGAGGGGTTACACCATTTTGTATTCCCACCAACAATGTATGAAGGTTCTAATTTCTCCACATCCTTTCCAACACTTGCCATCATCTGTCTTTTTTACTTTAGCCATCTTGTGGGTATCAAGTGACATCTCATTGTAATTTTCATTTGCATTTCCCTGATGACTAATGATGTTGAACATCTTGTCATGTACTTATCAGCCATTTGTATATCTTCTTTGGAATGATGGCTATTCAAAACTTTGTCCTTTTATAAATTGGCTTGTCTCTTTATTATTGATTTGTAAGAGCTCTTTATATATTCTAGAAACCAGTCCCTTATTAGATATATGATTTGTGAATATTTCTCCCATTCAATAGCCTGTCTCTTCACTTTCTTGATGTTTTTTGAAGCACAAAAGTTTTTAATTTTGGTACGGTCTAACTTGTCGATTTTTTTCTTTTGTTGCTTGTGGTTTGGATGTCATATCTAAGAATGCTTTGCCTAACCCGAGGTCATAAAGATTTACTCCTATCTTTTCTTCTAAGAGTTTTATAGTTTTAGCTCTTACATTTAGGTCTATGATCCATGTTAGATGGTTTTTATGTGAGATGCAAGGTAAGAGCCCAACTTCATTCTTTTGCATGTAGATGGTCATTTGTCCCAGCATCCTTTGCTCAAAAGACTATCCTTTCCCCATTGAATTGTCCCAGCACCCTCGACAAATATCAATTGTCCATAAATCTAAGGGTTGTTTCTGGAAAATTCTGTTCCATTGACCAACACGTCTATCTTCATGATAGCACCATACTGTCTTGTTTACAACAGCTTATAGTGAGGTTGGAAAACAGAAAGTATAATTGCTCCAGTTTTGTGATTCTTTTTCAGGACTGCCTCTCTCTCTTTCTCTCTCTCTTGCCCCCTCTTTCCCTCCCTCCCTCTCTCCCTCCATCTCTTTCTCTCTGCCTTCTAACATGTATGGAGTGCAGACCAATGTCAAATACAAGCCTAAGTGTGTCATGTGTATTAACTCATTAACATGACCTGTGAGGTAGGTTCCGTCATGGTCCCATTTTGCAGATGAAGAAACTGATGCACCAGGAAGTCAAGTAACTTGCCTAAGGCCACACATGTGGTTGGTGGCAGGGTTGGGAGGTGAACCATGTGGCTCTGTTTCTCTGACAGACACCCAGGGAGATGTCAGGGACATGGGAGTGAACCAGTCTGGGCTTTTATAAAGAAACAACTGGGGTATAGAGAGGCTTGTCTAAGGTTCACTGTGACAGAGATGGGATGAGACACAGGTCTGCAGATCTTGGTCTCTTCTGCCCACACTGGCCACTTCCCGCTTCCATGTAGCCTTGCATGTTCATTCCAATGTGAACTTACCTTGTCAAAATGGTGGGAGGGACAAGGGGGCCATGCAGTGATTCCTTTGGCTCCTGGGCAAGGGGGTGGGGGCCATGATGCTGGACCAGGCTCTACACAGACCCATGGTCCTCCTCACAGGGAAAGGGGACACAACCCACTCCCCAGGGAGCAGGGCCAGGACAAGGACTGCATGGGGTCACTCTTCCCACCATACTGTATCACACATCACTTTCTGTCTAGTGGCATCCCTAGAGTTTGTCTCTTTCCCCAAAATGTAAGTTCCAGGAGGTTAGTGGCCCCATTTCCCATCCTTGTGACCATGTGGCAGCAGGCCAGACACCGGCAGGCTCATAGCAGGCCTTGGCTGATGCTGGCTGAATGGGATAACTGAATCATCTCTGCAGCCTCCCTCATTTGGGGTCTGGTCCCCCAGCTGTTAGTCAGCAGCTTTCATTGGATTAACACTGCATGGACCTCCCCGGTGCTAGATGCAGCCACCTCCTAGCTGCCATCACCCCTGCAGAGGGTCCCACTGGGCAGAGCCTGGCATGGAGGCCACATCTGTCTGTGAACCACAGGCCCACTAGCCCAGCAAGAAGGTCAGAGCTGGGATGGCTGAGACTTCCCCTGCTCCAGGCAGGAAGTGGGGCTGCTGACTCATGAGCCACCTGCCTCTGCACCTCCCTCCTGTCTGTCCCAAGACATCCCCTCTTAACACATCTTAAGCCAAACCATTCCTCACTCCTTTTTTCATGCTCTAAGGAATCCTGAAATGCCCTTTCCCCTTCAACTGATTAACCCCTCACTATTCAAGACCGAGCCCAAACATCGCCTCTTGGAATTCACTCTGACTCTTTCCCCCATCTCCATTCCCCTGGGAAAACTGCCCCTTCTCTGTTCCACTTCTCCCCCAGCACCTGTCACTATAGCACCCAGTGCACACTGTAAGATAGTCTTAGTTTTGTGGTTGGTGTTTGTTTTTCCTTTTGTCTCCTTTATAAGATCATGAGCTCCTCGAGCAGGACTTGTCCACATAAGGCCGGGCTCATGGCCAGGCTCAGCTACTTTCTGAGACTGATGGAAGGAAGGAAGGAAGGATGGAAGGGAGGGAATGAGGGATGGGTGGAGGAAGAAGTGAGTAAACTAAATCAGTGGATGAATGAGACTGCAGGTTGTCCCAAGGAAAGCACTGGAAAAGTCACTCAGTGATCAAGCTAGTCTTCAGATAGCTTTCAGTGAATTAGCGTTGCCCAGACAGCCCAGCTGACAGCTTAGCAAGGCTCCTCCTACCCCTGCAGGAGCCCCCAGGGGCCGGCTGGGAACCCACCTCCCCATCCTGGGCTCCTCCCTCTTCCCACATAGTTAGGACTCCCATGCCCCTCAAATCCTTCCTGTCACCGAGGAGAAAAATTGTTCAGGCTAATTCACATGGAGATGATAATGGCTTAAGGTATTATCCTTCCAAACAGAGGAGATAAATGCTCGGAATAAAAGGAATGATGGCTCCTGGAAGCCATGTTTCAGACAATACAATGACTCCCATTGCAGAGAGGACCCCACTCTCCTTTCTTCTAGAGGAAAGACTGGCTTTGCTTACTCTCACAGCCCTCTTTTCTGTAGAGAAGTCTGTCTGACTAGCCACAGAAATCCACCCTTGGACCAAAAGGCATACCTCTCCACAAACCAGGCAGAGCAACCAATGTATGCAACTCAGTGCGCTTCCCCATCTACTATTTCTCTTGAGTCTGTGATGTAGATGAAATAGGTATTATTATTCCCCTTTTATAGATGAGGAAACTGAGGGCTATAAGGGTGTGATTCAGTGAATTTCAGCCACGGGGACATTTAAGGTCATGCACTGCTGGCCAGGCTTGTCTTCTTGGGATCTCCAAAACCACCCTCCACAGCCATGGAGGTCTGCTCACTCTCCCTAGCTTCATTCATCACGGGCACCCTGGAATATGAAGTCATCCTGTTTACAGGGAAGTCACTCCCAGAAATGGCTACCCAGGAGTCCACTATAGGCCGAATTAGGTTCCCCCCAAATTCATATGTCGAAGTTACGACACCTCAGACTGACTGAATTTGGAAGCAGAATCTTTAAAAAGGTAAATGAGATAAGTGAGGTCACTGGGGTCGTCCTGATCCAATATGACTGGTGTCCTCATAAGAGGAGGAGGGTAAGACAGACACAAACAGACTAAGGGATGGCCAGAAGAAGACACACTGAATTATGCCCCCTCCCACCAAATTCATATGTGAAGCCCTAGCCCCACCATGACTGATTTGGAGGTAGGGTCTTTAAGGAGGTAATTAAGGTTGAGATCATAAGAGTGAGGCCCTGATCCAGTAGGATCAGTTTCCTTACAAGAAGAGAGATGCCAGAGATCTCTCTCCCTGCATGCACACACAGGAGGGAAGGCCATGTGAGGACTCGGGGAGAAGGTGGCCATCTTCAAGCCAGGAAGAGAGGCCCCACCAGAAACACACCCTGCCTACACCTTGGTCTCAGACTTTCAGCCTCCATAACTGTGAGAAAATGAGTTTGAGCCCCCCAGGCTGGGGTGCTTAGTTATAGAATTCATCACAAACTAACAGAATCCTAGGATCATCCATGTAGAAAGGGAGCCTCCATTTATTCATTCAGGAAACAGATACCACCTGAGTGCCAGGCCTGGTGGCCATCTGGCAAAGGGGTGGGGTGGGGCACAGAGTGTGGGCCAAGGGGTTCTGAACCCAGAAGTTCAAGTCCAATCCCTTTCCTGCTGTCAGTCATACCTTCCACATAAGCCAAATGAGGTAACACATTGCAAAGGTAACAGAAAGTTAGAGGTAGAATGGGCAGGAATCTGAGCCCTTCCTTTACGGATGAAGAGGGTCCAAGAGAGATGTGCCTCACTGGGATTTACTCCCAGGTCTCCCGGCGCCTGGCCTGTGTTTGTTCTGCCATCTCCTGCATTCCCTTGCGGGTCCCCTTCTGCGGCTAGTTGTTGCCCGTGGGAAGGTTGCAGAAAGGAAAGCAGGGGCCACTTGGTTAATCACAAGTTGTGAATCTGCTGAACATCCCCCTGTGGCCCGAGGACTAGATTACCTTCTGTAGCTCAGTGGTCACTTCCTTGGTTTTGTTTCCCTCTGTTTTCAGCCCAGCCTGAGATGCGCCAGCAGGTGGACAGTGGGGGCGGCTGCTAGCGGTTCACCACGTCTCTAGCCCTGCCTTGGGCCTATCTTCTTGGTCCTGGGGCACCAGTTCTAGCCTTCCTACAAAGCGGGGGCCGAGGCCTGCCCCACACTCTGAGGAGGAGTTCCCCAAGGAAGCAAAGAGCTCACGTGAGGTGGGAGAGGGTGAGACCCTGGCCAACTGCCAGCAGGGAGGGACACTCAGGCACAACGGGAGCCCAGCAAGCTCTAGGGAATCAGGAGTCTGCACCCACGCAGGGCGTTCCATGAGAAATTCAGCAGTGCCAAAGAAAGGGGACGGTCAAGCCAATGCCTTCACAGAAGCCACAGCCAATAAGCAGAGCAAAATGGCTGGCTGCCTCCTCTGCCCCTCCCACCCCACCCTCCATCCCAGCGGCCATTGGGAAGAGACTGGACTAGAATTTGGTATTAAATTGCCTTCAGCTGCTCAGATACCGCTGAGGCCTCTCTCACATCTGCATCCCCATCAGAAGGAAGAAGCTCGTTCTCTCCTTATAGGTCTTTCCACACAGCTGGGCACCTCATGTGTGGAGGGAGCTTTGAGAAGCAGACCTGAGGTCCACTGAGTGCCCCCTGTTCCACTTACTCCCCTTCACGGTCACAGGCTCCCAGTGACGGGGAGATTAAGTGTCAACGTCTGGCAGCCTCCCAGGAGACAGACAGGCAGACCATGGGACACTGATGCCACGGCCACAGGAGGAAGAATTGAGAGGGCGTACAGGACAGATGGAGTCCTCACCTGCCAAGAGTCACTGACCCCCTGCTCTGATGCCCGATCTCACTCGTACAATGTGTTCTCATGCCTCCCTGGCCATCCAGTCCTGCCAACAGGGACCTTCACCTCATCCCAGGGAGGGCCTCCCCTTCCCTCCCCAGAGCCAGCCAAACTGGGGACTGGGGAAATCCTTGTGCATGAACATTGGCTTTTTTTTAATGCAGGAACGTGAACTACACCGAATTAAGAGCTAACAAGTATACCTAATCTTGGAATCACCACAATATTGTTATGCTTTTTTGTTAAACTGATACTTTAACTCGTAAAAAAAAACTAGTGAATGATAGATTTGTAACTAATCACTGACATTTTCTAAGTGTACTAAACCAAAACAAAAAGAAGAAATGCACAGTGATTTGGAAAGTGTGTTGGTCCAGTGATGTGCTGTGTGACCTTGGGTAAGTCACTCGCCCTTTCTGGTCCTCAGTTTCCCTCGTTTATTTCAGGCTAGAAGATCTCAATGTCTCTTCTTGCTGTTTATCTATTCCCTGAATCTCAAAACAGTCTCCAAATGGACTCTGCACAGCCTTCCATGAGGTTCAATTCTCTGTCTGGATGAGAACCAAGACAAGTCATCTGGAAAAGGAATGTTCTATATGTGCCATCTGTGAGGAGCCTGGGAAACAGAGGACCGAACCCTAGGACTCGGGGAGCCTGCTGACTCTTTGGAGCCGACACTAATGTAATTATGTGATTAGGACGTTCATCTTGGTTTTCACTGTGCTTCATTTGGTTAAATCAAAAGTGACAATGAGCTGCCTGGTGGGTGAAGCCATTCTCCCAGGAGGGCCCATTTATTCTGGGCAGGGGTCATCCTGAGATCTGAGTATCCACTAGCAAGGCGGGCCATGTAGGAGGATTTGTCACATGGGAAGGAGTGTGCCTGCTTCTGTCAGGGTAGAGGTCATAGAAGCTGGGGGTGGAAAGGCCTGGGCCACCACCCAAGCCAACCTCCTTTCCCAGTTGGAGAAGCAGGCCCGGGTCGCTAGCTGACAAAAGTGTTGTCCATTTGCACCAGCGATTTCTCATTTTGGAACAGAGTGACTCACTCCTTCTCTGTCCTGCAGGGGAATGAGGAGCTCAGCTGAGAAAGTAACACTGAGAGTCAGAGAGCCTCCGGAGAGAGAAAGCAGAAGGAGGTGTTAGGGGGCATCATTTGCGTTCTGGTTATCTAGCTCTGAGGGCTCGGCAGCAAGTCCTGAGAGCATCCCTGTTGGGGGATGGGTCTCTCCTTCTGTGCGAAAGCTACCTCTACGCTTCGATGAGAACATATCAAGCCTAAGAAGGGGGTCCAAGCCTCCTGGAGACTGGAGGACATACCTGTCCAGGGCTCCTGCAGCCAGAAGTGGGGTGCTGACACCCCGAGTTCTGACCACCTCTCCTCAGTCATCCTGGGTGTCTGCTTTCATTGTATCTCCCCAGACATGGGCTCATGCAGAGATAATGCTGGTTTGCGTGGTTTTCCCTGCTTTCCAGGTCGGCCAAAGGGCATTTTCCAGTAATTCTCCTTTCCCTGCTCCCAAGTGAGCTCGGTGTGGAAACCACAGAAATGCAAGAGGGACGGGGCTCCCCCTGCTGCCAAATAGGAAGGGGTTACACTTGCTCTCTGAGGCCCCAGAGGGTGGGGGCAGATAGGAGCAACGGGTAGACGGTCTAGGGAAACTGGTTTTGCCCAGTGTACTAGTCAGCTCCGGCTGCTGTAACGAAATACAGTAGACCTGACAGCTCAAATCCCACAGTCCTAGAGGCTGGAAGTCCAAGATGAAGGCACTGGCAGATTCGGATCCGGGTGAGAGCCCACTTCCTGGCTTACAGACGGGGACCTTCTCGCTGTGTCCGCACAAGGTGGAGAGAGAGAGCGCGCTCTGGCCTCTTCTTCTTCGATGAGGACACAGTCTCATGATGGGGGCCCCACCCTCATGGCCTCATCTGATGCTAACTACCTCCTAAAGCCTCATCTCCAAATACCATTGCATGGGACTCCAAAACATGAATTTGGGGGAGTGGGGACACAAACATTCAGTCTATAACACTCTGCATTGGAAAAGACAGGAGGGAGAGGCCGAGGAATCAACCAGATACGCAGCTGGACACTCCTTCAGGCCCTTTGCTCTGTGTTCCTATGGCTCTGGGAGGAATCCGGGAATGGGTGGGCAGTGGTTCTCAGTGTCCCTTCCAAACACGAGCTGCCATGATCAGGGAAGGACTAGAGGGAAGCCCTGAGGAGCACAGAGTGCGGAGTTTAAGGTGGCACTCACTCTCAGGTGCTTACCCTGTGCTTACCCAACCCTGAAAGTGACAGTCTCCTCGCATTTGTGCTCCAGCATCTTGCTTGACTCCCACTAGTCCTGGTCCTGTCTTCAGCCTGCCCCGGAGTCCGGACTGCCTCGGGAATGCACAGAGGTTTTTTCCTAGGCAGGTCGGTTCAGGTATAGGCTCCTTCAGGATGTCAAGGGAACCCTCGAGCCCATTAACCCATGAACACCAGGCAGTGTTCGAGGCATTAGCTTGATAGCCTCAGCCCCGGGGGGAAAGGAGGCATGAGTTCTCCTAAGGCAGGAGAGAATCTGGCTAAAGTGAGAGCTGAGGCTTTTGCTCTGATCAGGGAATAACCCCGTGTCTCCACTGGAGAGCAAGGAAATGAAAACTCATCACATTTCCACTGTGGGTGAGGTACTCCTGCATCGTTAACTTATTTGATCCCCAGCACAGTCCAGCAAGGGAGGCTTGTTCTCAACTTACAGATAAGGAAACAGGCTCAGAGATGTAAAAGGATTTGTCCGAGGACACAGAACCAGAACCCCAATCTGACACCAAGACCAGCTGCCTCAAGTTCCCAAGGCCCCAATTTTCATTTATTCTCTCACTGCCTCACTTACTCATCCATTCAGTCCCTCAAGAAATACTACTTAAGGGCCGGGGCGCCGGGGTGGCTCAGTCGGTTAAGCATCTGACTCTCCGTTTCGGCTCAGGTCATGAGCTCATGGGTCACGGGATTGAGCTCTGCATCGGGTTCCCTGCTCAGTTTCAGATTCTCTCCCTCTGCCCCTATCCGCCCCCCAATAAATAAATAAATAAATCTTAAAAAAAAAAAGGAAATACTACTTAAGGGCCTATTGAGTGGCGGGAATTGTTCTAGGAGCTTGGGATACAGTTGGCTTTCTAGAGATGGGTAAGAGAGAAGCATGTAAGCTACCACACAAAAGCACTATCAAGAAAGCAAAACCAGGGAGATGTGATAGGGAACGGTTGCACATGGCGGGTCAGGGAGGTCTCTCCGAGGAAGGGACATTTGTCCTGAGAACTGAATGACTAGGAGCCAGCCACGCATAGATCTAGGGTGAGCACACTCAGGGCAGAGAGAAGGATGAGGGTCCGGGTGCTGGAGGGAAGGTCAGGAGGGCTGAGACACTGTGAGCAGGGGACCAGTGACATAACACAAGGTTCGAGAGAAAAGCAGAGGGGAGGCCATGAGCCCATATAAGGAGTTGGGTTTTTCCTACACGTGGAAGCCTCTGATGAGACTGAAACAGCGAAGTGGCACGGTCCGATTTAAGAAGATCATGCTGGCTTTCATGTGCCATCAAGCAGGGAAGCTGGGAGGCCACGGGGTAGCCAATTGGCTACTGGCAATATTCCAGACAAGGGAGGGTGGGGGCTTGGATGATGGTGGGAGCCTCGAGGTGGAGAGAAGTGGATGGTGCACAATGGCTTTTAGACAGGAAGCTGCATGACTTCGTCACTGACTAGCCATGAGCTGGTGGCAGAGACAGGAATCGGGAAGGGGACTCACTGTAAGCCAGAACGCAGACACTGGCATGGCACTCAGAGCCAGACACAGTCAACATCTGATGAAGAACGGAAGGCAGGAACCCAAGAGAATTTCAAGATTGTCCCTTCGGGCAGAATTGCATTCATGTGGACCCACTAATATGGAGGCCGTACCTGGCTTGAGCGTCCCAGCAGCATTGTCCTGGCAAAACTGTACTCGGGTCCCAGAGGGAGGCAAGCAGCACCCAGAATGTCAGAAACCAGAAATGTGCACTCTGATTTGCTTCTTTTTACATTTTAATTTAATTTAATTTAATTTTATTTTAAAGATATATTTATTTATTTTCGAGAAAGAGAGAGAGAGAGAAAGCACACACGGGAAGGGCAGAGGGAGAGGGAGAGAGAATCTCAAGCAGACTCGGTGCTCAGCACAGAGCCCCATGTGGGGCTTGATCTCACAAGCCTGAGATATGACCTGAGCCCAAACCAAGAGTCAAAGGCTTAACCGACTAAGCCACCCAGGAGCCCCTCTTTTTACCATTTTTTTTAAAGATTTTATTTATTTTGAGAGAGAGAACACAAGCAAGGGGGGGGGGCAGAGGGAGAAACAGACTCCCAACCCAGCAGGGAGCCTGATGTGGGGCTTGATCCCAGGATCCCGAGATCATGACCTGAGCCAAAGGCAGATGCTTGACTGAGCCACCCAAGCACCCCTCTTCTTACCTTTTGGTCATGGGGTCATGGTCACTTTGTTTCCCCACAACTCCGCTGTAATCCTGCTGTTGTGTGGGGATGTCATGAGTCTGCTTGGAGTCTGGCTATAGTGAACCCCAAGAGGGACGTCTCCTGGCTCTCCAGGAGACAGAAGGATTTGACTGCCTCCTTCCGGTGCTGTGGTCCAGGGAGAATTCTGTCTAAAGGGTGCAAGTGTATTTTTGTTTCTTTTTCATGTTTTGCATCTTTGGAACTTGAAAGGGGGATTGGGTTCAATGTCTCTTATCTCCTCTGCTCCATTTTTAGGTTGGTTCATCTGTTTTTGAAGCTACTGAGGATCTCAGTTTGGGCCCCTGTCAGAATTTCCATGTATCCACTTTTCTTTGACCCTGAGCATCTTCAGTAGCCCCCCTACAACCACCCTGGGCCCCTGTAGTCTGAATACTCCATACAGCCAATGCTACTCTGCTCAGCCCCTCCAGCGGCCACCTGCTCACTCAGAGCCACCGCCCCCTCCCTGACTTTCCTCTCCCTCTCACTCACTTGGCTCCAGCCACACAGGTGGCCCTCAGCCATTTCAGACCTGCGCCTGCCTCAGGGTCTTTGCACGACCTGTTCCCTCTACTTGGAATGCTCTTTCCCCAGAGATGCACATGACTCTCCTCTTCAGTCTGTTTCTTAGCAAAGCCTTTCCTGGCTGCCCTGTATCTTATTTTATTTTATTTTATTGAGATTTTATTTATTTGACAGAAAGAGGGAGAGAGAGAGAGAGCACAAGCAGGGGGAGTGGCAGACAGAGGGAGAGGGAGAGAAGCAGACTCCTTGCTGAGCAGGGAGCCCAACGCTGGGCTCAATCCACAGGACCCTGAGATCATGACCTGAGCCGAAGGCAGATGCTTAACCAACTGAGCCACCCAGGCGCCCCATGGCCACCCTGTTTAGAAGACTACCACCTGCCCCCAACCCCTGCAGCTGAATGCTTCCCCTCCCCTTTTCTGCTTTAGTTTTCCCCAAGCCACTTTTATTATTTCAACTATTTTATACTGTTTTCCTTTATTTTACACTGTTTCTTGCCAGTCTGCCCCCACTAGAATGATCATGTCCTGAGGGCAGGGATTTTTGCTCGGTGTGAATCCCCAGGGTCTAAGATAGAGTCCGGCACAATGCAGGCCCTTCATAAGCATTCGCTGAGCCAATGAATGAGGTGAGCAGAGCATAAATGTGGGGTCAGGCCTGGGTTCAAATCCCAGCTCAGAGCCATGTGCCACTGGGCAAGTTAGTGAACCTCTGTGTAGACATTGGTTTCCATGTCTCTAAAATGGGTAGCATAACCCCCACCTCAGAAGGTGGGTGTGAAGAAAGCAACCGTCCAGCACAGTGAAGGGCACAGAATAAAGATTCAATAGAATAAAATCTTAAAGAAAGGTGGGGGGGGATGCCTGGGTGGCTCAGTCGGTTAAGCGTCTGCCTTTGGCTCAGGTCATGATCTCAGGGTCCTGAGATTGAGCCCCACATAGGGCTCCCTGCTCCGCGGGAAGCCTGCTTCTCCCTTTCCTCCCAGCTCGTGCTCGCTCGTGCTCTCTGTCACTATCTCTGTCTCTCTCTCTCTCAAATAAATAAATAAAATCTTAAAAAAAAAAAAAGGATTCAATAAATACTAGCATTTCGCCGTCTCCTGCACACCCCCAACCACAAATGTCAGTGGCTACAGAATTCATTGGTGGTGATGGAAGTGCTCAATGTGTCCAGACGGGTACCCTGTGTGGGGCATTGCCAGGCTTCCAGAGTCCTCAGACTGGAAGGTGCTCTGAGCCCTCAAGTACCACTTGGGGTCCTTCTCCTGGGAGTCCTGGATTGCATTTACTCCCCCAACCTACTGCCCCAGGGCAGAGACTGCATGCAGCCTTTATGTATCCCAGGGGACACCTTGCATGGAAAATCAGTTGTGGGAGAAATAAGTATAAACCCTGCACCTCCACACCCTCCTGGGGCTTCCAGGACACCAATCTTATCAGCTCTGCGAGCCTGAAGCACATTGAACCCCTCAGGGCCTGTCCTGCCAATTCTGAGTCTTACTCAGGGCTGCAGCTCAGCCCTGGAGTTTCAAAACCACAGAAGGAGCAAGGGCTCCCAGTTGCAGGGCCGCAGATTCCCCACATGAGAACAACCGTGACACACACTTCTCCCCAAGTGCAGCTCAGTTCCCCAGGAACACACGGGGACACAGTCCCTGAGCACTTCCATCAGGAGAAACGACACCACCACTGCTGCAGGCATTCAGGCAACATTGTCTTGGTCTGGAACACAAAGGAAATCCCAGTAATTGCCCCAGAAGTCTCCCAGCAATCTGCTCCTGCCTGTCCCCATGACCTCCACTCACCAGGTGCTCCCTGCCCATCCTGGAGCCGGCCCCGGCCAGCGCAGAGGCCCATTACCTTCTCAGTTTCTCCAGCAACGGCAGCTTGGGACCCATTTTGCTGCCAGCCCTGCTCCTGATGCCAAGGGCATGAGCCTGGGCTAATGTCAGCAGCAGTCTCTAAAAGCCCTTTTCCCTGCACGTGGCCCCCATGCGCGGGACTGCATTCTGACTCACTTTCCCTGGCCGGCACTCCAGGATCCTGCAACAGCTGCAGTCCACAATACCTTGCACATCTTTTTTCCAACCCTTTTCCATCAGGGGCCAAACTGTTCTAGATCTCCTTCCCTCCCCTCTTCCTTGAAAGGGCTGGCCAAGAGCCGCCAGCTGGTGGGGACTACCCGATGGCCATGGCTGTGGGTTGGGCATATGCCCCTGATCGGCTCACCGTAGAGGGAACAGACATGTAATGGAAGGCCAGGCTCCACTGGTCCCCTGAGGGCTCTGAGAGCCCACAGACAAACCCACATGCGGAGTCGCCTGGAGGCACCTGTCCCTCCGCTTTGCTGTCGCCGGCTGCCACCTAGCACAATGCCTGGTGCGCGGAGAGCAGCCGGCTGCGAGAATGCAGGTGGGAGGAATACAAGAATATGGCAATGCTCTGGCTTTCTGGTCATTTTACGCGGTAATCTCAGGCACTCAGGGGCTCTCGGGGAGCAGTTCCAGATTACTCTCTTCCCAGAAGGAAAACCAAGGCAGCCAACAGCTCACTTGAGACTCGGGGGGTGGGAGGGGTGGAGGGCTTGATGCCTGAAAGCACTCTCTTTTGCCAGCAGTGGCTGGGTGTTGCCGGGGCAACAGACGGCTGTCTGACAGGATTTGGCAATTAACTCTTACTTCGCGCAAAACACGAAAGTGAGAAGGATTTAACAGATGTTCTTGCTTCCGACAGTTCGCGCAGCGGAGAGATGCTTGTGAGGCATCTGGTCTGGGCCGAGTAAAGGCACTTCCGACTTCCTCGTGGTACTGGCTCACGCCCAGCAGGTGCAGCCTGCCCGGTTCCCCGGGAACCAAAGAACGGTCTTCAACGTCCCAAATAATCAGTTTCCTCAAGGGCACCAAGCTCCCCCGCCAACCCGGGCTCAGGAGGCTGAGTTGGAATCTTTTTCAGCCGCAGTGATACCAAACGGTCTACAGTGGGGGCTCTCCAACTTCAGAGTGTGTCAGAATCACCCCGGGGGGCGGGGTGGGGGGGAGGTATTTGTTTGCTAAAACACATATTGCCGGGCCCCACCCGCAGAGTTTCTGATTCGGCGTGTCTGAGGAGGGGCCCGAGAATTTGCATTTCTGACAAGTTCCCAAAGGATGCTGCTACCCCTGGTCCCGCACCACGCTTCGAGACCACGGGTCAGTATAGCCTTGCCACCCGAATCATGGTGCTGTACGGGCAGGGTCAGCAGCACTCGGACGTTTGTGGGAATGCAAGTTCTCAGGCCCTGTGCTCCAATGGCCAGAATAGAATCTCTGGGGGTAGGGCCCAGGAATCTGCGTTTTAGCAAGGCCGCCAGGGGATGCTGCCACACACTCACGTTTGAGGAGCGCTGGTCCGAGGCAGCGGTGCTTGAACGCTTGCTGCCTATTAGAAAGACCTGAGGAACAGTTTGCACGCTTAGCTGCCCTCTGATCTCTGCTGGTGGACGGCAGGCCTCCCTCCTGTCTGGAGCTCCCCAGGTAATGACAAGGCGCTGAAGCCTGAGAACCTCTGGTCCGGAGGCCCACTTGACAAGTGTGGTCTCACCCAGGAGTGGTTGGAAATGCAGAGGCTCAGGCTCCACATCTGCCGAACCAGAATTCCCATTTCCATGCGATCTCTCAGGGGTTGGTATGCACGATCGAGTTTAAGTTCCTTTGGTCTAGAGACCCCTCCTGCCCTTACCGACTTAGTATGACCTACAAACAAGGCATTCATCCTCTTTGAGCCTCAGTTTACTCATCTGTAAAATAGGTTACTACATAAACCAGGAACAGTGTACCACTGATACGGTGGTTGTGAGATCAAGGAGATAACACAAGAACTGTGTCCTCGTAAGTTGTGTAGGAAAACTTCCAGCCTCCCAGAGAGCCTGGAGTGCCAGCTCTTCAGCCTTTCCTAATTGTCTGGCTCCCCTTTGGTCTAATGGTCCTTGGAGCTCAGCCAGGAGCCTGAGTGCCTTGGCCAACTTGGAGGTATCAAAACTAGGTGGCAAGTTCAGGCCAGAGCCAGGGTGGAGGAAAGGGAGCATGGGGTGCTGGCCTGAGGCAATGGGCTAAGGCCGAAGAGGGCCTGGCCCTGAACTGGGGATGGGGCTGTGACCACAGGAAGTGGGACAGGTCCAGATGAGATAGGAGAGGCAGTGGGCTCTGAGCAGCAAGGAAGAAGGGCAGCACTGGTTCAGCACAAAGGAGCAAATGTAGGGTTTCAGCCCTGCCTTCCTTCTCCAGAAGGCTCCTATTCTGCTGGTTTAGGGCAAGGAATAAGGCTCTGGCTGGACAAGTACTGGAGATCAGAGACCTGGTCGTGAGGGTGTCCAGACAGTGGACATCCCCTGCTCAGAGCACAACCCCAAGGACCCCCACCGCTGCCATTGAGAACAGAGATGGAGAACACCTGCACTTCAGACCTCCTCCGAGAGCCATCCTCTCGGGCATCGTGGGACAGGGGATGGGCAGGGTGGGTGGGCACCCCCACAGCACCCTGCTGCTTCTCGGAGGCCCTTGGCCTGGTCCCTCTGTTGCTTCTGCTTGCATCCAGTTCTTGTTAACCTGGGATCCTAGTGCTCAAGAGGATGGGAGTCATTTCTCCCTTCCCAGCCTTGCGAGCTGGTTTACCCTTGAGTTTGCTCCTTCTGGGGACTCCCTGGTTCTCCTTCCTCCTGACAGCCAAAGGGAAAAGTGCATTCGCAGACTAGACACGACTTTCCCATTTAAAATTAAGCACAGAGAGCCTATCATTTAAATCAATAAGTAAAAATCAATCAATCAATAACAGAAACTACAGGTCTCCTTCCATTCCTGTGGCACTAGAATTTTCCATCTGGCCTGCAGATGCTCTCCATGTTGTGTGCCCCAGGGGGCTACAATCTGTCCATGGACTCCCTTGCCCTCTTCTGGGTGGGTTTAGTCAGTGAGGAGCATGAGCAGGAAGTCAGGGACAAGGCGGGAGCCCACCTGGGGGCTGTGTCCCTGACCTAGCTTCTGTGGGTGGTCCTCACTGCACAGTTCATTCTGGACCACAGTGACGGCTGTCTCCCCTCGCCCACTCGGGGCTCAGAGTGTTAACAGCTCCCCGCTGTTTCTGGCTCTGGGACGCTGCACCAGCTCTCGGCATTCTGCCTACACTCTGCCCACCATCTTTATTAAATTCTCCCTGACCTACCAGCTTGACAGTGCTTGCTATTTTCCTGCCTGAACATGACCTGACACACCGAAGAGATGGAGGGACAGGAGGAAAAGAAAGCAGGGGGACAGTGAGGAAAAGAATAGGAAGAATGGCATGGAGAAGAAAGAAGGGAGAGAGGAAGGGGGGCTCCGGGGCCTGGGGAAGCCACGAGCCTGCCCCCGCAGTTTCTCCTCCCCACAATGGAAAGTGCTATCCTTTCCTTTTTAACTTCAAATCTGATTTGTGGCATGAAGACCTGCTTTCCACCTACAGGTTGAAATTGAAAGTGAAAAGGGAGCACGATAAGGAAGTACAAAATGTCTGAGGCTTTTAGAAATTTCCTTAGGAGTTTCGGTGCCAACCTTGAATGTGCCAGAATCACACCCTCGGGGTCCTTGACAAAAATCCCTATTCTTGGAAACTACCTTTAGAAATTCTTATGTCCTAGGTTGGGGCTTGGACCTCAAAATCGATATTTTCACAAGCAGCCCAGGGCTCCCGAAGCAGCTGGTCCCACGTGCCACTGTGGGAAACTCCAGCTTGGACGCCTTGCACATGAATGTCTCAGTAACACTCGTGAACTGCCGGTTCTTTTTTTTTTTTAATTTTATTTATTTATTTGACAGAGAGAGAGACACAGCAAGAGAGGGAACACAAGCAGGGGGAGTGGGAGGGGAGAAGCAGGCTTCCCGTGGAGCAGGGAGCCCGATGCGGGGCTCGATCCCACGACCCTGGGATCATGACCTGAGCTGAAGGCAGACGCTTAACGACTGAGCCACCCAGGCGCCCCCGACCTGCCGGTTCTTGGAAGCTGTCGGACTCTTAAGAAATCACAGTCCGGTGTTCTCAAACCAAGCTGGGCCTGGCTGGAGACATTACCTAGCGGAATCCAAAGAAACTCAGTGAAAAGGACTGTTCAGGAATAGATTTAATTAAAGATGATGGGTTGGATTATATAGATTAGTAGGTGAAAGGTCTCCCTATGAATGGAGTGGAACAAGAGGAATGTGGGCCCCATGCAGGCGTTCCTAGCCAGAACTTACAGCATTAGAGGAAATGGAGAATGTGCAATAAGCCCAAAGAGAAGAGCAACGACAGAATTAAGGGCTAGATGGGGGTCATTACAAAAGACCAAAGGAGCCCTGCAATTCAGCCTTGAGACAAGCACGTAATAGCACTCTTTAAGTGTGAAGGGCCATTGAGGGGAAACGGACGCACCACCTGCCCCTTTCACTGAGGCCTGAGCTCAAGTAAGGTCAAGGGCTCAGCCTTCAACTCCTGCCCAGGGGCCACCAGACACTGACGGTGCTCGTGGCGCACTCCTCCAAAGAGCCTACTACCAAGCCTGACTCCTGTCCAACAGGGACAGTTTATCTGCAGTGCAACCAAAGATGGGATGCATCAGGTGGCCTTGGTTCACAACCATAGTTTGGCTTCTCACCTGTATGAGGGCAATGGGCAAATGTTCCCCTCGGTTCCCACAGGGGTTCTTTATGGAAACGCCATGCCAACCCCAGATGCCCAGAGAGCCCATAAGGCCTGCCCCACTCAGGTGACAGTGCATGTCAGACCCTAAATGCTCACCACAGAGAGGCAGGGCTTACAAACAACTTTGTTTGGGCTAATTGTCAATGCCCCTCAGGCTCAGGGGGTAGGAGCAAGCTGTCTGGCTTTGGTTGGACACCTCGGCTCTTTGTACTCTCTGCCACCATAACTACACCCCCATCTTTCCATATGCTTCTCTGAAGACAAGGATGAGACAGACCACTCTATGCATTCTATAAATGCATCCACTATCCTATAAGGTCAGGGGACCAGGTCATGGTAGCAACACAGTGCTGAGCCTCTGTCCTAGATCCAAATCCAGCACTACCTCTCGTGTGATGATGGGCAAATCGAGACAGCCCTCTGGGCCTTAGACAACTCATCTGTAAAATGAAGGCACTGGACCAAACATTTTCTCAGATTCTTTGTGTCCTGAATTCTCCATGTCTAGAAACTAACATATGACTCCACAAAGATTCATTGAGTGCCCACGGTGTGCCTGGTCCTATCATAGGTACCAAGGCACAAAGTCTCAAGTTAACAACACAACAGGCCCTCCCTAGAGGATTTAAGCATGCAATGACCAGGACCTGGAAATGCTCTAAACTCACTGAGACATCTAATGTTTGCAAGATACAGCATGTGAACCATTCATTCCTGTGGAATCTCACCGTCGTTCCTCATCAAGGTGGATTATCAATTCCTTTGTTGGGCCTCAGATTTAAGACAGGGAACAGACATAGAGTATATTATTTTAACTATAGGAATGATTTCCCTCATATAAAATTTGATGTCCTTGCCCTTAGATTTTATGAGGGAGCAAAAGGAGAGATGTCCATTTGAGAAAGGGTCTGTAACAAAATTTCAGCCAGACACTGTTACTTCTGCCTTTGATATGAGGACTCAGGTAATAAATTCCTTTAGTGCCAAGATGTGTCTCTTAAGAAAAATCTGAAGTATCCTTTGATCAGAGAATATGACATGTTTCCCTTTTTGCCTCCACTGTTGGGAAGCTCAGTGATAAGCTCAGTTGAGACGACAGTCCAATTCATCTTGACACCTGGCTCATGTATTCTTTGGCCTCTTGTAACTGGGTTTTTATTTTAGGTTCTTTTAATTTTCCTGTTCCTGTGTGTTTTGTAACTGTGAGCAGGCTTAGTACATTTTGGAATTGAGTAGGAATAAATATTCCGGAGAGTCATAGAAGGTGAAAACTGCAAGAGCCCTTCTCTTGCACCAGAAGGTAAGCAACTTACCTAATGCTAGTCAGTGGTTCATGACTGAAAGGGGACTCAGGTCAAGGCCCGGTCCCCCAACCCAGTGGTCCTAGCTACCTTCACCTTTCACATTATTCTCTAAGGACCCTGGTAGTATCTCCTCTTGCCAGTGGGCAGCTGAGGTCCCCAACACAGGAGAGGTATATGCTGTGCACACTAATGGGGTGGGGGTGGGGTTCTGGCTGCCCCCACCTTCCTGCCATCCCATGTCCTCTTCCTTAGACACTAGGAGCATGGAGCCAACTGTGAGAATGAGTAGCTCACCTAATCAGATACATTTGCATCACTTCTTGTGGTAGGTGACAGATATGACCAAAAAATATTTTGGGGGCCAAATTCTCTATTCCTGATTTCCAAAAATAGATTTGCCAGTGTCTTCTTCTTAAGATGCTCTCCACCTCTGTAAGTCCCACTAGAACCTAATCCCATAAGTGACAATCCGTGACTTGCATCACTACTGTAGACCTTTTTTTATTAAATATCTGTCGAAATAGTCCTGTTCTGAGTACTGATTAGCCACAGGTTGGAATACTCTGCCCGCTACCCCCAACTGCTCTGGGGTGTGTCCTGGCCTGAACCCCAGGGACCCCAGGTGACCTCCCTCTCAAGGAGGTCCGTTGGTGAGTGAGTCTCACAATTTGTTCACTATTTTGAATATCAGCCCAGCTTCAACAGAACAGAGCTTTCAGAGAGAAATAACATGGTGTTTGGAGTTTAACATTACCGGAGTTTGAGTGTCTGTTTTGCTGATTGATAATGTAGGACCTTGGGCAAATTACTTCGCCTGTCTCAGGATCATATCTGTCTTACAGGGTTGGTAGGAGACGGACAGAACATGTCCATGAAGGTGCTTTGTAAACTCTAAAAGGGCCATTGGTCATCATCTTGGGATGAGTCAGCCATGGTGAGAATGGGCAAGCTTGTTAAAACTGTACCAAGAGTGGATGGATAAACGAAATGTGGTCTATCCACACAATGGGATATTATTCAGCCTTAAAAAGTATGAGAATTCTGACACATGCTATGTGGATGAACCCGGAGGACATCATGCTAAGGGATAATGAGCCATTCACAAAAGACCAAATACTGTGTGATTCCAGTTACATGAGGTACTTAGAATAAATAAAGACAGAAAGTAGAATGGGGGTTGCCAGGAACTGGAGGGTGGGGGGAGAGGAAATGGGGAGTGAGGTGCAGTTTCGGTTCAGGAGGATGAGAAGAGTCCTGGAGAGGGACGGTGGTGACGGCTGCACTATGGGAGTGGACTTCACACCACTGATTGTACATTTAAAAATGGTTAAAATGGTAAGTTTTACCTTATATGTGTTTTACCACAATAAAAAAAAAAACTTAAAAAGAACTATGCCAAGAGTCACACACCACAGGTCCCAAGGGAGACACTGGCATGCCTCTGGAAGGAATATTCATATGGTCTTTGTGCATGGGGTTTGCAGCATTTAATTCAGTAAACCACTCAGTAAGAGTTTCGCTCTCTCCCATTTCTTGGGAATGTGTCTGATAGATGAGGCTTAAGATTTGGTTCTTCAAGACCAGGAGGGCATTCCTGTACATCATTCAGGAGTGTTCCTTGAGAACACCACGCATCATAGGACTAGAGTTTCAATTAATAGGAATTGATGGAACACTCATTTTGAAAGAATGAACTTGACCCATGTTATAAGCTAAGAATTTAAAGTAACCCATCACTAATCGTCATAGATGTCTCAGTATCTTAGTTGAAAGTCACCAAGCACAACAAAACAGCTGTGGAATAGAAAGATGCTACACTGGCCATTCCTCCCAAGGCAGTCATCAAAATGCCCACTGCATGGAAAGCCTGCAAACAGTTCACTAAGTTGAGGGTTTCATGGCTGCCGGCTCCAGTGAAGGAAGGGAGGAGTGACATTAGCTGAGCCTTAAGGTACCAGACTTTCCCACATATTCTTTCATTCAATCTTCCCAACTGCCCTCTGAAACCTATTCTATCCCCACTTCACAGATGAGAAAGCTGAGGCCCAAGAAAGGCATAAGCTACTGATACTTCTTGAGGGCCCACTTTGTGTTGGTACTGTGACTAGGTGCTTTCCAAATGGTATCTCATTTTTCTGAATATTTTTCTCCTTCTTTTTCGTCTTCTTCCCCTTCTTCTTCTTCCTCCTCCTCTTCTCCTTCTCCTTCTTCTTCTTCATAGGTAGGAAATTGAAGCTCAGAGAGGTCAAGCCATTTGCTTAAGGCCACACAGGGAGTGCATGAGAAAGCCAGAGCGGAACACATATTTTTCCAACTGCCCAACAATCCTTCTCATTATAACCCAGTTGCCTTTGTGGGATGTGGGAGGGAGGCGTCGGTACCTCAGTAGGTGTCTGGCAGCCAGCTGGATCTCAACAGATGGCAGCGGACTCCGGCATGTTAGTCTTCAGAGGACATTGTGCTATATACTTCTAGTTTTAATATGTAAGCCAGGAATCGGGGTGAAACACCTCTCCTTAGGAGTGTGGGATGAGCAAGGCCTGGCTGGAGGGCCTTTTACTGACAGGAAGATGGATGGACAGAGAGGAGAGCATCTTGCCCACAATAATACAGTGGGAACAATGCTGCCAGATCCTTTCCCGGAGTCCTTTTCAAAACAGTGCATGGGCAGCAGAGAGTTAGGACCACTAGCTCAGGGAGGAGGCAGATGACCCCAGGAGAGGCAACAGTCCTCCTCTTCAACCCTAAACTTGACCACAGGCCCTGCCAGACCATAGTCATGGGGCAGCTCAGCCATATTCTGCCCTAGGTGCTTTTGCAGGAAAAATTACTTTTTATTTCATCCTCAGCCCAGCTTTGGTAGGGAGCAGATGACAGGTGAGTAGTGGGTTACCATCTAGAATGCCTGGAAAACCATGTCATCCTGTCCTCATTCTTCCCTTTTCCCTCTTGCTGAGAAATGTTACCCCAGTGAGATTCTATTTCTTTTCCAAGAACTGCTTCTATAGAAAAAGGCTCAGGGCGCCTGGGTGGCTCAGTCATTAAGCGTCTACCTTCAGCTCAGGTCACGATCCCAGAGTCCTGGGATCAAGCCCCGCATCGGGCTCCCTGCTCTGCGGGAAGCCTGCTTCTCCCTCTCCCATTCCACCTGCTTGTGTTCCCTCTCTCGCTGTGTCTCTCTCTGTCAAATAAATAAATAAAATCTTTAAAAAAAAAAAGAAAAGAAAAAGGCTCTATCTGTGGTAAGTGGCAGAGGAAAGAACACAGAACTCAATGTCAGCACACCGGGGTTCATGGGCAGAAGAGGGACAGTGTTTGTGTCCCCGCAAATCCATATATTGAAGCCCTAGCCCCCGATGTGATGATATTTTGGGGTGGGGCCTTGAGAGGTGACTAGGTCCAGATGCTATCATGGGGGGTCGGGTATGATGGGCTTAGTGACCTTATCAAGAGAGGAAGAGAGAGAATTCTCTCTCCCTCCATGAACACACACACTAAAGAAGTGCCATGTGCGGGCACAGGGAGAAAGCAGTCATCTATAATCTATGCCACCTGCTAGCATGTGACCTGGGGTGTGGCTTAGTCTCTCTCAGCCTCAGTATCTTCTCGGCAACTGACCCCCTGGACAACCTGCAAGGTGCCAGGATTTGGGCCAGTAGCTACAGGCTGGCAAACAGCCCCTCCCTCCTCTGCCCCTGCCGACAGTGCTGTGGGACGGGAGGTGGCGGACACGACCCCAGCGGCTCCCATCTCCTACCCACAGAACCACCTCTCCCAGCAAAGAACACAGCACAGAATCGAGGCAGACTGCTGCCCACGAATAAAAGCAACTCTGGCACAATCCCCGAGCTCTCTGAAAAGTCAGGTTCAAATAGAGTTGCAATGAAAAGCAAACACCATCTGAGTGGGCCAGAACGGTGGCACTTTCCCTCTGCAGGAGTGTTCCCATGCCCTCGCCCACCAGCCTGCTCTGGGCACCGGGCTGAAAGAGGAAAAATTATATCTCTGCTCAGGCCCACGCCAGCAACAACACATGTGCTCTTGCTGATCTGCGTGGTTCCTCTGTGGGCCGGGAAAAAAAAAGGTGAAGCATCAGTTCCAGAGAGGTTTTCAAGTACATGGAGGCATAGCCCCCTGCAGAAGCGCTGTCCAGAGAGTCAGGAGGACAGAACTCCAACCCCGGCTCAGAGATGGGCTGGCTGGGAGCTGACAGCACGTCCGATGGTCTCAGCTCAGGCATCAGCTGCCTCCACCACACTCTCCAATGGAGACTTGGGTTCGAATTCCTGCTCTACAGCATGGACCAGTAACTCAGTCTGTGAGTCTCCCTCATTGGAAGCATCATAGTATCAAAATTTGTCCCCTGCATCGTGGGATGATTTATGAGGTCATGAGTGGAAAAACGTATGTACTCATCGAATGAGTGAATAGAAGAGTGAACAGGCCCAGCCAAGGGCCAGGGTCCTCCTTCTCTCCACTACCAGGCAGGCTCCAGGAATGGGAAGTCGCAGGAGAGAAGACATGATTCCCAGAGACCCAGGGAACCTCGAACAGCAGCTGGTCCAGTCCCTATTTGTAGGTCAGGGACGCATGAGCCGGAGAAGCCAGCCCATGCTACCTCTGCATCCCACGCAGTCAGAGTAGAACGATGTGTGTGGACTGCTGTCTCCATCACACTGCCAGCTACTTGTGGACAGCCTTCCTGCCCTCGTTCATCTCATAAATGACTATCGGGTGTCTGCTAGGTGCCAAGTGGTGGGCGCACGAGGATGGAAAAGACAGCCAGCCTACCTTCAGAAGTGCCAACTCCACAGTCTAGGAAGAGCAAGGGGGCAGAGACTGGGCCTTCTTCCTCTCTTTAGTCTAGTGCCTGGCACAGAAGAGGGCCCAATAAATGTTTGTTGAATGAATGCACATCAAAAAGCCATTGAAGCAGCTCCTTGGCATCCTTGTTCCTAAACCAGGCAACTCGCTGTCTTTCTCACTCTCTGTCTCTCTCAGAGCAGACTACCCAGGAAAATTTTGCAACAAATTAACTTAACAATTAATTCATCCACAACGGATGTGGCCTCACTGAAAGCAGACCACGTCTGGCTGCCTGAGCGTCCGTTTACTTGAGGACCCATCTGAACCAGGACAAGGGCATGGTCATGACCGAGCACGCGCCATCAGTGCCTGAGCTTGCAGACCCCGAGGCAGCTCATTCCTCTCTTGCTTGCCTCATTCAGTCTACCATCTTACTGAGGCCTGGGCCACAACATGTTGAATGACTTCCAAGGTCCAAGGATGCCCCCCTAAAAGAAACAAACTTCCAAGTGGTCAAGTGACATGCCTGAGATTACAAGGCTAGTAAGATTTTCTGAGTTCACGCTTGGGACCTCTTGCATCCCCCATGAGACCTCATCTCATCAAAGCTCCCATTAGGAGTGGCCTTGCAGGCTCCCAAAGCTGGCTGACACCACAGAGGTTTCCCAGGCCTGCACCCTCATTGTTCTAACATGGAACCCAGGGAGACTTACCTCCCTGAGAGCACGCAGGTGTTCAGGAGTGAAGCAAAGTCTAGAACCCTTGGCTCCTGATCTCACTGGTGTCCCCACCGCCCCCCAACCACACTGTCTTCTGCTGGCCATCTGGGAACATGTGAAAAATGACAGATTATCTCATCCAAGGTACAGCTAAAGAAACAAGACATAGAGATTCGTCAAAAAAATAAAAATAGAACTACCATATGTTCCAGCCATTCCATTTCTGCATATTTATCCAGAAGAAATGAAAACACTAAAGTAAAAGAGATATCTGCACCCCATGTTCATGGCAGCATTATTTACAATAGCCAAGATATGCAAACAACTGAGTGTCCATCGATGGATAGAGGTTGTGATATATCACACACACACACACACACACACACACACACACACACATACACAATGGAATATTATTCCATTTGGAATATCATTCGAAAATGAGGAAATCCTACCACTTGCAACAACACAGATGGACCTTGAGATCATTACCTTAAGTGCAGTAAGTCAGATAGAGAAAGACAAATACTATATATGTGGAATCTGAAAAACAAAACAGAACAAAACAAAACAAAAAACCCAAACTCATAGAAAAAGAGATGGTAACTTGCGGTTACCAGAGGTGAGGGGAGGGGAGGAGGAATTGGATGGAAGTGGCCAAAAGGCACAAACTTCCAGTTACAAGATAAATAAGCGCTCAGGATGTCATGTACCACATGACTACAGTTACCACTGGTATGATACATAGGAATAGCGTTAAGAGAGTAGATCTTAAGATTCCCCATTACAAGGAGAATTCTTCTTTCTTTTTTTTTGTATCTGTATAAGATGATGGATGTTAGCTACACTTACCGTAGTGGTCATTTCACAATATATGTAAGTCAAATCATTACGCTGGACACCCTAATCTTATACATACTGTATGTCAATTATACCTCAATAAAACTTGGGGAATAAAAGAAAGAAACAATAAATCTTCCAATAATCCAAGTAGTGTGTCATTGGGCCTCGGGGGGTGGTGAGTCCCCCATCACTGGAGAAATTTGGGATGAGACAGGTGACGACCCTGGATGTGACTCCAACTCTGTAGCAAGTGGCACTATGCAAACATCAGTAAAGAAGCACCAACAGCTTTTGACAACCAGAACAGCTGGGCCTGAGCACTCCAATTAATTATCGTGTTTGTCACCACTCTCAGAGAAGGTAGGAGGGCTAAAGTCCCTCCATCTCTCAGGCTCTATAATTGAGGCCAGTCCTGGAAAGGAGGCAGCACAGGGTCATGAAATGAGGTGGGGCTTTGGAATGAGTAACTTAGGCAAAGTACTTAACCTCTGTGATTGGGAATAATGCTGCTTTACCTCCCCACTTTGTGTAAGGATCACGTGGGCTAATTTTTGAAAAGTGCTGTCAGAGCACTCAACTAATAGCAACTGTTATTTCGGCCACTCATGGTGATGGGATGATGACTTCAAGACATGTCTTTTCGGAGTAGAAATTTTCGCTCCAACTTCCATATTTTGTCTCTTTTGATCCCACGTCTGAAACATCAAGGGTCCAACTTCTTGAGCTTCCTTCCCATTCCATTAGCCAGAGTGATGGAAGCAGAAGGGGACTGACCCCTAGTTTCTGTGCACCTCCCCGGGTCTCAGTGACAACCAGTGATAGTCTAGACCTCTCCCTCACTACCACCTAAACCATAACTCGCCATGATTCAGAACAGATTCATAGAAGAGAATAGATTTATTGCCTGATATGCATATTTAATGACCTTCAAAGATAGTTCATAAATACACCATGCAATTGATTGGTATTTAATGTTATACATTAATTAATAATTTTTAAGACATCCAAAATTTGCCAATTTGAAAAACTTAATATAACATTCAATAGTTCTTGTCAAGACTTAATAAATTCCCATGGATTTATACAGCCTGCAAAATGCACTCCATCTCAAACAAATTAAATAATGCATATGATATGGTATGGGGGAGGGCAATTTATTAAAGCCTGGTTTAATAGGAAATAGGTGTATTTTATCACTTGAGCTTTTTGTTAGGGACTCTTATGCAGAGAGATACCCCAAGACACCCTGTTCACTGGCTGTATTAGAGGCAGTATTCGCCTGTGACTCTAACACAGAAGGAAATGTGGTTCCTCTTTCCCTTCATGCCCCAGTTCTGTCCCTGGCCTTCCTCCTTTCTTTGCTTTGACAAAGGTGCTCACACTCAGCCTCAGCCACTATCTCCAGCATCCTTTCTGCAGTTTCTCTGAATCCCCAGCTGGAAAAGAGCCTGCCCCCTCTTCAGGTTCCCTGCCCATATCTTACCCTGCCCATCCCCCTTTCTCTTGTTAAGAAGGCTCCTTGAAGGGCTGTGGCCCACTTGTCCCCCAACTCCTGCAGGGCCCAGTGAGGCTCAATATGTATTTGCTGAAATAACATATGGGAAAACCAGCTAATGTTCCTTTGTATTCACAGAAAAATAGGGAAGCAAGCAGGTGCTTGAATCCACCAGCACAGGAGTCCAGGTGGCCCTGGGCATATTCAGCCCTGCCCAGCAGCTAGCATGACCCAGGTTCCTGGTGGAACCACCTGGAACCCAGGCAACAACATCTCCACATCAGATGCAACCCCTCTGACAGTCTCTTCTCCAACCAGATCCTTTAAAAAGACTCCTGTCTCTCTAGCCATCCAGGTAACCAAGATGGCAATGCAGCAATGTGGGCAAATCACTTCACTTGTCTGAGCCCATTTGGTTCTCAGTAAAGTGGGCTGAGGACATCCTGTCTGCCTCTGTCCCAGCATCTTCATGGGGCCACATGAAGTCACATGTTTGCAGGTCCTTTGTGGACACGCAGGGCAGCCGGAACTGGTGATGACCATAGCAGCTTCTAGCTGCCTTGGCCTCTTGCAGGCTCCCCTCTGGGCTCTGACCAAGGCCTGTGAGCTTTGGGGAGAGGAGGTGCAGGTGAGCTGGTGTGCAGACTTGGCAGGTGAGGTCTTGCCAAAGGCTAGAGGACCTGCCCCTCTTGGTATTTCAGAGGCCTTATAAAGACATCGGCAGTGACCCAGAGAAAAGGGCCCATGGGAAGTTTCACCCACCCGACCCCAAACCTACTGCTATAGTCGGCCATGCCCCAACCTCGCCCACGTGGACCTTGAGGCCGAACTCTGTTCCAGGGAACTCCCCATCTGAGGCAGACATGCAGGGGGGTGCCAAAGGAAACCAGAGCCAGGACAGTAGTTAAAGGTAAACATAGATTTTATTCAGGAACTATTGCAATAGGAGAAAGAGGCCTCAAACTAAAACCAGGCTCAATTCCAAATATAACAAGGAAAAATGGGGATTTATAGCCAAGGGGCAGGGAGGGAGGTCAGTGGATAGAAAGTTGCTAAGAGGGGGCATCAGGGTAGGGACTGTGGTGAAACCTACCAGGATTCTCGCTGAAGGCAGGCCAGGGTGAGCCGACTCACCTGGGGGCTGGTGGGGGCAAGGGGATTGATTCGATACTGAGGGTGGGATTCTGGCTAAAATGATTGGACAGGGCTTTTGCTAACACTGGGTGATGCAGACACAGACACAGAAGTGCAAAACTGGAGGCTTAGTTGGAAAGCGGGTTCAGAGGAGGCTGACCAAAGTTTGGTCCAAGGGATGTCATCACCAGTGACCACAGTAGATGCCCTGGGCAGACCAGGAGCACAGGATGTGGGGGTGGGGAATAGGGTCTCGGAAAGGCTCGCTGGGCTGGGCTCTGAAGGTGGAGCTCCCCATTCCTTTGGGGGTGGTCAAGGCAGGGGGAGCAGCCCACAGGAGTGGAAGTGCACAGGAGGTTGGGGAGGGGCAGGTGTCTGGGACTGCAAGAGGGAAGGGACAGAGAAGGGTTGCCAAGACCCTCTGAGGTCCAAATGAGGAGGGCCCTGATTCTAGGTGGAGACGTTGGCACCAGATCCCATGGGTGACAGGAAGCTATTCAAGGATATTTAACAGGGGATAGATCTCTCTAGCTTAGGTATAGGAAGGACCACTCAGGACAGGGATTCTCATCCATCTTGTTCATTGCTGGGTCCCAAACACTGAGAACGTGCCTAACATACAGCAGACGCTCGAATGGTGTTGTATGGGTTGTGACTGGTGGATTGTGATCTCTCTCTCTTTCTCTCTGTCTATCTCTCTTATATAGATTATGACCAATGAACTAGGGGCTAGAGGGACTAGAGAGAGTGACACTTTGGGGTAGCAGTAGGACCCCATAAATTGTTGCAGCAAAAAGACAGCAAAAGTAAGTTTGTAGAGGGAAAATTACCAGGTAAATGTAGATACTTGTTAAAGTTTTAAATTCCTATCCCATTTCCCCTCCAATCCCCAAAACCTTCATTGTCTGCTACCACTTATCCACTGTCAGGTAGGCTCAGGTGTGAAGCCAAATGAGAAAAAAATGCAGAGCAACACACATGCACACAAAATTCGTACAAAAACTCAGAGACAGCGTGGCCGTTTCCCACAGACCCGTATGCCCACGGGTGTGGGTTTGCATGCATACACAGGAAGTAAATAGATTTTCTGAGAGTGAACTTATTCAGAGCTCCCACGGCAGCATGAATTCTATCAGTTGTCCATGTGGTTTGGGATCCGCAGCAATATTCCAGCTGGGGCCCAGGGTGGCCTGAACCAATGCACAGCAGGGAAGGACCAAGGAAAGGAAAGGTTTCTTTTTTTAAAAAAAGATTTTTATTTATTTATATGAGAGACAGAGAGCACGAGAGGGAAAAGGGTCAGAGGGAGAAGCAGACCCCCTGCTGAGCAGGGAGCCCGATGCGGGACTCGATCCCAGGACTCCAGGATCATGACCTGAGCCGAAGGCAGTCGCTTAACCAACTGAGCCACCCAGGCGCCCGAAAGGAAAGGTTTCTGAGATGGAGCCATCAAGACTTGGTAAGAGATCAGATATGAGGGGGACAAGAGTGAGGACGACAAGGCTTTGGAAAGAGACGAAAGGTTTTCAGGAAGTGGCCAGGTCCAGCTGAACCCTATCAGCAGGTGGTTGAATAGAAGTAGTTTAAGAGAAAAGATAGCTTACCATTTCTAACCCTGAATCTAAAAATGCATAGAATTATTGGCCCAGGGATCTAGAATAAACTTCCCAATGTAATATCAACTACACTTCCTACATAATGAAATCTAACAAAATTTCTTCTCAAGATGTCCAGGCAGCGACATGGCCCAGCTTCCTTCTGTAACTTGTTCTCGTGGTTGACTACCCTTGTGTCCCGAAACCTCTTCCTTACCACTAAGTTTCATCCTTCTTGCTCTAGCTTATGTCTTTCTTTGCTTATTTCTCCTTTCTCCAGTGGAAGGGCCACCATTTCTGTGGTTAATAATAGCACCTATTATTATGTAGAGACGTCACACATCTCAAATCCAAATAATGGCTGATGGGAAAATGGGCAAATCCATGAATTATGTTTTTATTCAAAAGCCGAATTGTTTAGAAAAAGTTCATGGCTTGTATTAAGGCTATTCAGGGTTCAAAAGGCTAGTTCCTAAGCTGGTACGAAGTAAGGCCCGTGCTGGTCAAACCAACTTTTGTGCACTTGAGGCTATAGGCAGCACAGAAGCTTCGGTGGCTGCCCTAGGTCGAGGCTGCTATGAGGGTGAAGACTTCAAAGTGGAAGTGCAATCAGTTCATGCCAGCGAAGTCTGCACATGTCAACTCTTCTCCTTATGACATCTTTCCAATCAGCTCTGTTTCAAAGGCGAATGGCAGGTGGCAAAATTAATAGGTGGCAGCAAAGTAAAGATAAATAAAAGGTACAGCAAGAACGGCACATTCCCTTTGATTTCTCCCCATTGAAAATCATTTCCAAGGAAAAAGTCAGTCTGGGGAAATACCCCCATGTGTCCTGGTTTCTCTAAGATGACATAGTATAATGGATTAAAAAATGATAGGCACACTAACTTGCTGAAGTTCCCAGCCCTGAAACAGAACATGCAGCTCCCTCTCTTACATCTGTGCCCCTCCATGACTCGGCGTGGGTCCCTGCACTTACGTTTAACCCACCCCAAGTCTGAGAAGGAATTTTAGTGGCTCTGTTGTGACGAAGGGCAAACTAGGAAGAATGTTCTGTTTGCTGTCAAGTTAGCATCGGTGAAGAGGCCACAGTCCAGGAGAGAGCTTTCTAGAGTCAGTTTTAAAAGCTCAGAGGAAGTGCTTTGGGTGCAAATGTCAAAAGGAAACAGAAACTGATTTGTGGCTGGAATTAGAGCCCCTGGCTTTTCTCAAAGCCTCCACACACTGTGATCTTCACCTGCAGCAAGTATAAACGATGACATGACTGAGGGAGGACTGAGTTTGGCGTAATGACTGGAAGGTACTCAGAGGGAGCAGGCCTGTGGCAGCACCAGGGGCGTGTGGCTGCATTTCCAAGGATAGGCTGGGAGAAGATCATCTAGGTGGGTTGGCCCTGCTGAGACCCTGTCTCTGCTCCTTTCTAGCTCTGTGGCCTTAGGCAAGCCATTTAAATTCCCTAGGGCTTTTTTTAAAGGCCTGAATTTAAAATGGGGGTACGTACCATTACCTCACAAGTTTGTAAGAATCAAAGAAAAGAATATATAAAAATGAATATGTCCTGCAATTTGTGAATAATGTACAAATGTAAGCTCTGAGGTGGGTCTGGAGAGAAAAAATAATGTAATAAAATATACCCAAGAAAAGTAAAAGGGAAGAATTAATATTGATACAAAAAATTAATGAATAAACAAACTTTAAATGTAGAATTTATATATAAATTCAAAAAGTGCTTTTAGGGGGAAAATAGAATACATTGTTGGTTATCATAACAACAAAAGAAGGGAAGAAGATAGAAATGCACAAAATAAATATTCACAGATACATAAGATATTAAAGGAATCATATAAGACTTATTTGAAAATTGTACAGCTCAATCTGTGAACTTGAATGAAATGAATCATTTAATAGAAAGGTACAAATTCCCCAAACCAATCTCTGGAAAGACAGAAAAAAGTTGTCACAGAGCTGATCTCCCTTAAAAAAACAGGGCCCAACTGGTTTTACACAAAAATTCTATCTGTCTGAAAGAAACAGACAGCTGCCATTCTACTGAAACTGAACTGTCCAGAGCATAGAAAAAGAAGGAAATCTTAAAAAAAAATACATGAGTTTTTTTTATAAAACTCATGTAACATTGGCATCAAAACCCAAAAAGACAAAACATAAATAAAAACTGTAGACCAACTTAGGAATATAATTGCAAGCTTTTAAATAAAATATTAACAAACAGAATCCAGCAGCAGAGTAAAAGAATGACACCTCTTACACAAGTGAGTCATGTATTCCACAAACACAGGGGTGTATTAAGAAATCTATTAACGTAAATTTCCATATTAATGTGTCAAAAGAGAAGAATCCTACAATCATCTCCATAGATACTGAAAAGGCATTTCATAAAATTCAACATCTATTCTCAATAAAAATAAAACTCATGTTTTTATCTTAAAATCTGATAAAATTCTTACATGCATATATGTACACACTCACACACACACACACATATCTCAACTCAAAAGTCTGTGTTGTGTTTATTTGGGAAACACTAGAAGTATCCCCAAAATGTCGATCAGCAATACAAATTTTTAGCATTGGTACTAGTCAAGTCAACTAGAGATAGAGTAAGAAAGAAGCTTAATAATTGGAAAGGACAAGGTAAAATTATCATGATTTTCAGGTGAAAACTCCAGAGAATCAGCCAATAAGTAAAAATCATCCACTTTCCAAAAGAAAATAGCCAGTAAATGAAAGCAAATACCAACATAATAGTAACACAAAAGGATCAAATACACAGGGACATACTTAGCAGGAAATGTGTGTGAAGAAAACATTAAAACTCTACTAAGACTTACATAAATGGAAAGGTATCCTACATTCTTGGATGGAAAGTTCCAAAATGGGAAAGATTTTACATTCTCCCTAAGTTAATCTGTAAATTTAATGGAACCCCACTAAAAATACCAATGGATATTTGTTTGGCTAGATAAGTTGATTCTCAAATTCATGTGGAAAAATAAACAAACAAGAACACTTAGGAAATTTCTGGAAAAAATAAGACTACTAACAGATGCTAAAAACATTGCAAAGCTATGTAATAGTTAAAACAGTTTAGTTCTGACACATCAGATACAGACAAGTCTACTGAATAAATAAGAAAAGGCCAGGTATAGACTGAAAAGCAGACTGCAATAAAATAAACAACAGATGTGGCATTTTGAGTTAGTGTTGGGGGGTGATTATCCAATAAATGATGGTGACACAGATCATTAGACTTCTGGAAAAATGGAAAGTGGGTACCTACTTCACAACACATAGCAAATGAATTTCAGATTGATCAAATATTTAGACATAAAATGAAATTATATTAGGATTAGAAAACCAATAGGAAAATATTTGTATAATCGCATCACTCAGATGGCCTTTCTAAATATGACACTATGTCCAGAAAACAGGATCTACAAATGTGTTTTTTGTAAATAAATTTTTCCATGAAAAAAAAGTTATTATAAAATTAAGATAACCAACTGAGGAAATTTTTGTAACTCATATTAAAGATAAACGGACAACCATTGTCTTTATATTTTATGATCTTGGTCCTCTGAAAAAGTTTTTAAAGAATTTTATCCTACAAAAAGGTGGTAGAACTCTGTGATCAGCAAGAGACGGACTTGGCAATTTTTGAGCAAAAAAAGGAAGTTGGAGGTAGTAGGAATGTCAACAGTTAAAAGAACAAGCTTTACCACCACCACTCCAGGTGGGGGGTGGGAGGGGTGGGGTGGCTGGGTGATAGACATTGGGGAGGGTATGTGCTATGGTGAGTGCTGTGAATTGTGTAAGACTGATGAATCACAGACCTGTACCTCTGAAACAAATAATACATTATATGTTTAAAAAAAAAAAAAAAGAAGGTAGTAGGAAGGGAAAAATGAAGGGGGGAAATCGGAGGGGGAGACGAACCATGAGAGACGATGGACTCTGAGAAACAAACTGAGGGTTCTAGAGGGGAGGGGTGTGGGGGGATGGGTTAGCCTGGTGATGGGTATTAAAGAGGGCACGTACTGCATGGAGCACCGGGTGTTATGCACAAACAATGAATCATGGAACACTACATCAAAAACTAATGATGTGATGTATGGTAATTAACATAACATAATAAAATTAAATTAAAAAAAGAACACGCTTTAGAATTAGACACAGCTGGTTTAAATTGCAGCTCTACCACATATCAGTTGAGTGGTCAAAGGTAGCATTTCTTTTAATCTCACTGAATTTTAGTTTTCTTATTTATAAAGTAAGAATACTAAGATCTTTTTCATAGGTTTGTTTTAAGGATTAAATGTAATGTATATCATGGGCTTAGCTGAGCGCATGATATATAGTAATCTATAAATATTACCTGTGTATTAAGAAAGTAATGTTTAAGCAGCTACAAATATTTAAGAAACTCCAAAGTATTAGAGAAATGTACTTACGTATAGGTTGAACAACTGGGTGCCACAACACTATATCCTGAAGAGGTACCTTCTGTGCTAGAAATCTGAAATGGCATCACTAGTTAATCAATTCATTCAGAACTCTCAATAATCCACTGATAAGCAGCATTATCACCAATTTACAGTTGAGAACACTAGGAAGCCCATCCTTCCAGCTGTTCAGGCCCAAAACCTTGGAGTCAACCTTGACTTCTCTCTCTCTCTCATACCTCACATCCAATCTATGACCTCACTTATATGTGGAATCTTAAAAAAAAAAAATAAAAACATAAAACTCATAGAAACAGAGTAGCACAGTGTTTGCCAGGGGCTGGGGAATGGGAGGAAAAAGTAGAGGATGGTAAAAGGGTACAAACTTTCAGCTGTTAGATAAATAAGGTCTGAGAATCTAATGTAAAACATAGAAACTAAAAAAGAAATCCAAAGTCCTTACTTGGCTCTCAAGACCCCTCATGGTACGGGCCTCGACCTCCTCTGTGACATCCTCTCCTCCCACCCTCCCTTCTGTCTTCCCCATCCAGCCCAGATGGCCTCCTTACTGCTCCTCAAATATTCTAGGCAAGCTCCTGCCCCAAGGTCTTTGAAGGAACATGGAACACTCTTTCACCAGTATCTTCATGCCCTGCTCCTTATTTCTCTCAGGTCTTTACTCAAGAACCACTTTCTCTGGGCCATGGGTGTTTGAGGGTTTAATGATGCTATCCTCTCTGCTTTCAAACATGTTTAAATATTTCCATTAAAAAACAGTATTATTTAAGTTGATTTCTCAGGGGGGCTTTCTCCAGCCATCCCAACTAAATCTAAACACTGCTCCCAGCAGTTACTTCATACCCCCATCCCCTGCTTTATTTTGTGTTCCTTTTCACTGTCTACAATTTTCCTTATTTATATTATCAGTTATCTGAGTACCCTCTAAGATGTCATTTCCATGAATGAATGGATTTTTGATCTGTTTTGTTTGCTGCTGTCTCCCTAGCACCTAGCACAGCTCCTGACATGAAAGAGGGGCTCGGTAAATTTTTGTTGAATAAACAAGTAGATGAATGAACTCAGTCATTCTCCCTAAGATGTTCAGTGATTTTGTTTCGTAAATACTGGTCTGCTTTGAAATCATTTGCTTTTGTTCTTTGGAAATCCCCAGTAAACTTTATAGACATGTAGACATATCGACACCATATAGACACCACCATCATTTCCAGGAAAGCTAAGAACCCCATTGTCATACAAATGTAATCCAGAATCTGAAGGATGGGGGGACTCCAAGCTCAATTCCATTTTCTTCCATTCCTTTTCTGCTTTTCTGGGCAGGTACACACAGAAATAAGGGCTCTTGAGAAGCAAGACAGTACAGATATCATTACATATTGCATACAAAAGGGAATAACTCTGGCCTATTCTGAGGCCTGTCAGCAACTTAGAGCCAAGAGGTATAAAATGTATCACAATCCCAGAACTTGGCACAGGTTAAGGTGCCAAAGGAAGAAAAGAGGTCAAAGAGAGTTACTGATCCCAATTCTTCATAGAATAAACTGGCAAAAACAAAGAACGATGACTCTATGAATTCAAGGTCTCCAATCTGCCATAGACCCTGCTGTGGACTGAAGGTTCAGATTTACCCTTCCATTCAGTGGTTTGTGGAGTGTTTCCCAATGACAAAAACTCACAACATTCTAGGTGACTCACCGGAAGACAGAGGACCCTACCCTGGACACAAAAGACTTACTCAACATTTCCAGTGGGATTCAATCCTGACATTCATTGAATACTACCAGGAACAAGTTACATCCTTCTGTTGATTCACTGCAACTACCTATGTTAGGTATTAGGAAACAGACAAGGGGGTGAGGTCTACAGCCTAGTAAGGGGCATGAGCTCTGTGTCGGTTATATAATATAGGGAGTTGGGTAGTGCCTAAGGGGAGCAATGACCAGGTGAGTGCAATCACCTGAAGAACCCAGTGGTTGAACAGGAGAAGTGAGTAAAAGATTCATTTGCTTGGATTAGGGGAAATGAATAGTGAGATACCACCAAAGCTGACAAAAATTGTATGTGGGTTAATGCTTTTCTTATAATTCCTTTGGTTGAATTATCAGTGAGGAAACAAGAAAGTTGGGGCAGGAGGGTCATTACACAATGACTTGCAATTGGACATAAGAATTAGCTGGAACTTGCATTGGCCCAAATAACAAATCATATGAGACATGAGATCACCCATATCCACATAAGGTATAATTGGAAAAATCAGATCTTTTCCATCACTGAAAGAAGTCAAGAGGAAGGAGAGAGGAAGCTAAGATGACAAGCTCTCAATATAGCAGGATGTCTGGAAGAACAGATTCAATTCCTGGCTCCACCACCTGATGGATATGTACCATTTGATAAGTTCCTTAGCCTCTCTAAATTTCAGTCTTATGGTTAAATGGTTAAAAGATATTTATCCATAAAATTGGACCAGTATCATTATCTACCTCACAGAACTGAAGTTATGAAAATTAATGAAATAATGCATGTAAAGCATTTAGCATAGATAGTATGCACTCAAAAAGTATTATTATTAATACTGCGATAATGCAGGGGGGCAAAATACCCTGCCTGGGTCACGGGCTATTGGAATAAAAAGTGCTTCCTTATGAATAGGAAATAGTCTGGCAGAGGTTATATGAGAAATGATCTAGCCAAACTCACTTCCTCTGTCCCTCACTTCTGGTGTCTTTCGACTGACTTCTGTTTGCTACAT
The DNA here is from genome assembly GCF_011800145.1 of Mirounga leonina. Lineage (NCBI taxonomy): Eukaryota > Metazoa > Chordata > Mammalia > Carnivora > Phocidae > Mirounga > Mirounga leonina. The sequence continues at coordinate 10,664,410 of NW_023270454.1, forward strand.
GCAGAGCCAGATGAAATGTCATGATTAGTCTTGATCTACCCATATTCAGGAGATCAGAAGGTCCACAGAACAGATCACACACTGGGAATCAGATCATGGTCACTGTTGTACCATGTGATCTACAGGAGGTCATCATTCTCTCCTAGAGAGCAGTGACAAACTTTGTAAAATGCTGATTGAGATCATGATACTCCACACGTCCTATGAGACGTTGTAAAGTGATGCACTCACTATATTAAAAAATGTTTTGTAACAGCCAGGTATCTGGACGGGTACTGGTTATATTTGCAGAGTGGATTTTCAATGCAGTGTTAGCAAAGAACGGCTCCAGCAGAAAGGAGCTGTTAGTGGGTGAAGCTGCTGCTGGTCATGGTCCTGAAAAGCCAGCTTTGACTCCAAAAGCCAGCTCTCGCTCACAAGCCAGAGTGGCTGGGAGTTATCAGAGTGTGGGGCTGCTGCAGAATAGTTGACTGTTATTTTCACAAGAGCTGCTGACCATGGATCTGAAAAGTCTTCTCTGGTCCAAACAATAGTTGTCCCTGGTCACAACCCATGTGGCTCAAACTTGTTCCTAGTATTCAAAGCTTTGCTCTAGCTGAAAGTGTCTTCCCCTTTCGTTTTAGTATATGTGCTGCCTTTTAAACTCGAGTTAGTTTTTCCCTGATCCTCTGGCTAACTGAAGCCTGAGGGTCATTATGATTCAGAGGATTTAAAGAAACATGTTCAATTTCAAGATTAATTTGGATTAAGATCTGAACAAAATGAGTCTATCTTTTCTGGGTCTTCGGGATTGCCAGAGGTCTTAATTTGCAGCAAAACAACAGCTCAAACCAAATTAAGAGCAGATGCAGGGGACCTTCTACACAAAGAATGACCCAGGTTTACCAAGTTTCTCTATGGAATTGGGTAAGCAGTCAAGGGTTAACCTCTGGACCCAAATCAAATCAGAATCATGGTTCCTAGTCTAAATTTCATTAAAGGCGAAGTTGCAGGATTACTGTCTTCAGTAATTTATATTTCAGTGTCTATCTCCTAGTCACTCTCAACTCTTTTTCCTCATCCTATGTTAGATAGCACTCTTCCTTTTACTCCTGACCATACATCCAAATTAGAACTGGTTCAAATGCTTTTTGTCTCTGGTTTTGCTTCCAAATACATGAAGTGGATAAAGCCTAGTGAAAGAAAGTGGGAAAACAGAACTGGATAATTCCATTCTCCACTAAGATTCTGGCTCCATATTTCAGCTTCCTTTTTATAAACAGGTGGTTAACAACGGATGTCATGAGACAGCCATGTGATGGGTACAGCAGGAAGCACAGAACTGGGCAGGAGTCCTACCCACAGGCCTTCATAATCTAAATATCAAGATCTGCACTCTTCAGGGAATGGAGATCTATAAATAGCAGAGTGATGATATCATCACCTTCTAGCCTGTTGCTGTTCAGCTATCAATTATTTTTTTAAAAGCTTACCAAAAAATTAATAGATGGTGGTAAATTCTATAGCACCATTTAGCCATAAGCATGCATGCACGTACACACACACACACACACACACACACACCCCAGACCAATAGATTTTAGTGGCTACTTATTCATTGGATAGAAGAATTCATCTATCCAAAAGCCCACCTCTCTGACTGTATGCCAGAGCTCGTGTGTCTAGCTAGTCCCTAATGCCTTCTCCATGTTTAGAGGGGCAGATGTGCTTGTCTCGATAATTCACTGGCATTGTCTATAAACAAGTCTCTATTTCTTTGTATAGTGAGAAACTCAGGGTTTAACCTTGAATGAGTAGCAGCCTGTGAACCTTTAAAATAGGTCTGATGTGTTAAAGGGAACTCTAATCCCCCTCATTCTTGCCATGAAGTGAGGTCTAGATTGGCATCCAGGGGAAGAACCTAGGAGTAAAGCCTCCACTTCCACATGACCTTGAACAAATTCCGACCTCCATCCTTCTAACCAAGCAGTGACTGTGTATTAAGCATGTCAATTCTGCATTTGGAGAGAAAGTCTCCAAGAGGACAAGTGTTGCAGTGACAGTTTTGCAGGAGATGGGAGAAGGGAGGGGGTCCTTGAGGCATATCCACAGCCCCTGAGACAGCACCACCAAATGGACTTCCATGATCTCAAGCTCAGCTCCACTGAGTTCCTAAATGGTGCTAACCCTCAAGCAGATCTGAGGCAGCAAACCACCTCAGAAGGTCAGAGAATGTCACCATTCCCCAGCGACCTTGGATCCTTAACACTTGTTTTAAAAATTGGTGTCTGGTCTCCATGAATAAATACCAAAGAGGAAGAGAAGAGGGTAGGTGGGAAATAGAGAAAAGATTCTGTTTAAAAATGTATATATGTGTGTATCTACATTTATATAAATAGCAACCAAAATGGAACATGGAGGGGCACATGCTATTTTAAGGACGAGCTGCAGTAGTAAAGTGATCTCCTGAGTCATGCTACTTTCTGGCCACATGCCCTCGTGTCCAGGAGAGGCTGTGGTGCTTTTTATTCTAGTCACATTGAATGCCTCTTACGAATCCATCCATCTTAATCAGCACCTACCATTCGCAGCAGCAGCCCCGCAGTCAGGAAGCAGAGGAGCAGACAGCAGGAGAGGATGGAGTGTGAGGGCAGTGGTGAGAGATGACGTCATAAAAGGAAGGAAGGAAAGAAAGTGGGTGGGAAAGAGCTGGCGAGATAGGGGAGGAGGTGAAAGCCCCACCATCCATCCCCTCTGCCTCCGCCTCCCTCATTCTGAATGGACGCTTCCTTCCTTGGTGTAACTCTCCCAGCCAGGTGGAGGGCTGAAAGGTGAGCCAGCCAGGGGCCTGTGTCCTCAGGGTGGACATGCTGCAATGCTCAGAGGTTTGAGGAGCAGGTGCCCCACCAACTGAAGCTCCTGATGCAGGGTGGAAAGGAGGTGCATAGCAGGAGGGAGGCCAAATAGCTGTCCTCTGCATCCTCCCTCTGCTCTGCTCCCTCTGCTCCTTGCCTCAGCCTTATCCCACCACATGCTGGGAGACTCTGTGTCATGGAACAGTCCTGCCCCAGCCACCTGACTCCTGACCCATTCATATACCCGGGATCCTCTTCTGTTGTCCTTTGGAATGTTTCCACTGGAGTTCCAATTACCCAAAAGCCAGGATCTTCCAAAGGGAGTCTAGGACTCCCCAGCCCACATAGCCATAACTACACAAGCCCCACTGCCTCAGCCTTAGCCCACCCCATGTTAGTCGGCGGTGGGGGGGGCAGGGGCAGCTAGAGTGAATTCAGAGCTCAGAAAACCCTTGTGCCCACCAAGACTTGGTTTGTCCCTATCATAAGGCCTAGATCCTGCCTAGTATTTCACTTAACTGCTATAGTCAGAACACCCTAGAAACTGTAGCCATCTTGGCTGGACTCCTAAAATCCCTGCCAGCCCTTGGGGTCTGACCCCAAACCCTAGCTGGGAACTGAAGTCCCTCTGCAAAGCAACCCACAAGGTAATGTGACCACCCACCAATGTCACTATACCAGGGAGCTCCTAAGAACTAAGCCCCTAGGGAAATCAGTACCAATCTGAATTAAGCCTGAGTTTGTTGTATACCTTCAGACCCTAGTGTTTTTTAGTTATTACATTGTCTTCACTGGGCCAACTCCCCAGGCCTGGTTCCCAGCTTTCCCAGCTTTGCTCCTGAGGGTGGCCCTCAGCAAAGCACTCTGGAGTTTGATCCTTCCCAGGCAGGACTTGGCTGAAGACTTGAGCGGGAACTAGTGAGGGTCTGGTCATCTCAAAGTTCAGGGTTAGTGGGAGACCAGCAGGAGGTTCCCTGTCAGAGGGAGTGCAGAGGGGGCTCTGCGAGGTAACTGTCCTCAGGCCTGGTAATGAGGCTGCAGCTGCTCTAAGAACCAAATCTAGATATTAGACTCAACAATCAGAGTTAGAGGTGACCTATGTGTTATTTCCACATCATCTCTTAATGTGTGCCTGCCTGAGAGATTTAAGGAGACTAATATTTATAAAGTGCCTATTCTCTGCTTATATGAGTATTAATATATTTAATCAGCAGAACAACTGTAGACAAGGAAAATCATACCCATTTACAGATGAGGAAGCTAACTCAGAGGACTTTGGTAATTTGTCTGAGCTCCAGGGCTAATAAGTGGTAGAGCCAGAATGCAAATAAAAATCTAATTCCAAAACTCATGATGCTCCCCACCCCATTGCAGGAAAAGGATAGAAGAAGCATAGGGATGGTAGAAGAAGAGATGAATGGAACACAGAGAAAACGAACTTCCTGTATCACAAGCTACATCTTTGCCACGGCTGTTATAAGAGATAAGGTTGACCGTGAGTTACAGTCTCCAGCCTCCCAGCAAGGATGGCCTGTATTTTGACAGTAATGCCTGAGAACCTGGGGGACTTAGGCTAGAACAACATGGTAAGAAGCCTCAACAAGTAATGACCATGCAGGATGTATAGACAAGAAAGCATTTTTGTCTTTCCTACCAGTGTATGCTGGTAAGAGGCAGGAGATAGGAAAAATCCATTTGTAAGCTATTAAATTTGGGATGTTAATTTGCAAGGCTGAACTAGAAATCAAGAAAGCTGCCTAATTGGAGGCTGCAGCATGCCAGAGGGTGAAATTAAGGGAGGAGGAGGCGCCTCCTTCAGTGGATATGCTATGAATATGAGAGAGGTAAGCCAGCCAGGGTGCAGCTCCTCCTCCAAGTAGGGAGCGAGGTGGCCCCAAAGGGTCCTTCCAGCCATTCTCTAGGTCACCTTCAATGACAGGGCTTTGGGGACACTCCAGGTTCCCCATGATCAATCTCCTCAGTATTTCTCAAGATGTTTCCTTGTGATGGACCCCACAGTTGAGGGCTCTGAGATCCCATATCCTAAGGAAAGTTCCCCACCACCACACACACACCCTACCACTGAAATGCTGCACACTCAGACCCAATCTTAAGCCCTTTTAGGAAGTCACTCAACTATTGAGAATCTTAGAAAAGCAATGACTACTCTGTAGGAAAAAATATCTAGACCCAGTTACCTATGTGTTTACATTCAATGCCAGGGAAGAGCCCTCTGCTCCAGAGAGTCTCCCTGGACCAAGCCAGGTTTCTGCTTCCAGAGACTGTCTTTGGGGAACTTTATGGGGATATCAGTACCCAATGAGAACAGAACCTAATTCCGTAAACAGGACTCCCTAATGGGGTAAGGCTGAGAGCTTTAATCTGCTTTTGCTCCAACTTTTCTCTGTCTTTACCATCTATCACAGGTCCACATTACCCCTGATGTTCTCTTGAGAATGCCTTTAATCCAGCTTGGATGATATTCAGCACCAAGAACACACTGAGCGAGATGCAGCAGGGCAGGCGGCTGAGCACTGTGACTGGGGCAGGAGGGAGGGGGTTGACTCACTCTACTTACTGCATGGGGTAGTTGTAAGGATTAAGTGGAACCATGTCTATACATTAGTCAGGGGTCTCCAGACAAACAGAACCAGTAGGATATATAGAAATACACAGAAAAGGAGAGTGGTTATAGGAATTGGCTCACACAGTTATGGCAGTTGAGAAGCCCCATGATCTGCTTTCTGCAATCTGAAGACCCAGGGAAGCCTGTGGTACAATCCAGTCTGAGTCTGAAGGCCTAAAAACCAGATGCAGCAATATCCAAAGGTAGGAGAAGAAGGATGTCTCAGCTCAAGGAGAGAGAACAAATATGTTCTTCCTTCACCTTCTGTTTTATTCAAGGCCCTCAGTGGATTGTATGAGGCCCACCCATATTGGAGAAGGCATTCAGCTTTACTGAGTTGACCCAATCCAAAAGCCGATCTCTTTTGGAGACACCCAGAAATAATGTTTCATCTAGCACCCCATGGCACAGTCAAGTTGAAGCATAAAATTAACCATCACAGTCTATAAATGTGCTCCACAGAGGTTAGTTTGTTCTAGAGTCAGTTCTCCTCCTATTGGGAACAATATTACTGGACCATGTGACAGGGTCCTATTGATTAGGAATTAGTGTATTATTCCATTGCTTAATGGAGTTTTGAGAGGTTGTATATCTGTACACTTTCACATGCACACCATTCATCAATTACACTCCCCTCAATTGGCTTGACTCCAAGGGTTGAAATCTCTTTGACAACATCTCTTCTCTTTGCTGGACATGGTCAGGTGGGCACTTAGTGAATGTGATCAGGTCATATGAAAGACTTGCAATTTACACTTTCCATGTGTCTTTGGGCAAGTCACCCATCCTCTTGGGCCTCAGGTCTTGTGTATATGATAACACAGGTTAAACTAGTTCTTCTCTAAAACTCTTCAGGATTAATGTTCTGGGATTCTATGCTACACATTCACATAAATATAAATGGAGAGAGAATTTTTAAAGGAAGCAATACCTGGAAAGTTAAATACTTTTCTTTAGTAATCATTATCTATTGTCAACTTCTCAGATCAATAATATTTTTCATAGATACTGACAAAAATATCCTTTGTAACTCACCATGACTGTCTGTATTCTATGAAGAGGCACTTTCAGGGGTGTGCAGAATAGTGGGCATGCTAAGCTTCCTATTAGCTGGGTGTCCAAAGCTCTAGAAGGCACTTGCCTCCTCTTTCAGTGATTTCTGTTCTCTCCTGACAATATTTTCTGACTGCTTCCAGCTAACTTGAGGAAGGGCTTTGAATTGTTTTTCTCTAGTCTCTGCTTTTTTTCTTACGTTCTTTACATACAGCAGAAGTTAAGTGTGAAGAAGGGGAGCACATCTCTACAATGCTGAGAGCAAGAAATAAAATGTTCCCAATTACAGGTTTCCACTGTAATTTTCCTCTTTGAAGAATAATAAAACACTACACCCACCCTTTTGCATTCTCTTAGCTTTTTGTCTCCGGTATGCAGAGAAGGTATAAATGGAAATATACATACGCTGATCTGTGAAAACTGCTCTGGTCTGTAGAAAAGGGACTGGCCTTGGAGAAAAGGAGAGTAATAAACAAAGATGTCTTCATTGTTCTTCCTCAAGCCACCTCATACGTACTGACTTTCATATCTTGTCTACACACTTTATTATAAGTGACTCCACTCAGCAAAGATTTACGGAGTGCCTGGTACATGTCAGGCTCTGTGCTGGACCCAAGGACTACAGCAACCGCAACACTTTATAAGTGTCTCATCTTTGCTGTATGTCAGATGGTGTTCTAAGAGCTTTATGTGCTTTGGCTCACTCAAACCTCAAGATAACCCCACCAGGTAAGCATAATACTATTTCCTTTGTGAAGATTGAGGAGATGGAGCACAAATTAACCCAAGGCCAGATGGCTAGTAACTGGAAGAGCCAGGAGGTAAACCCAGAGAGTGGAGCTCCAGAGTCTGTGCTTTTAACCTCCTCAGAATACTACAGACCCTGCCCTCTTCTTCTAGCTGGGGAGATGGCCATATGAAAAAATAATTAAGGCGCCACGGGTAAAATTTCTTCTTATAGACCAGGGTTGCGGAGAGGAGGCCACTCTAGGTAGAATAGCACATGCAATGGCCTGTAGACAGGAACCTCTACAGGGGGACCATGAAAAGCAGTAAGCGTGTGGGTGGGGTAAAGAATATTGATTGGGTGGTATGTAGTTTGTATGCATCAACTTGACTGGGCCATGGGGTGCCTAGACTCTTGGTCAAATATTATTCTGGGTGTTCCTATGAGGGTATTTCTGAATAAGATTAGCATTTGAATCGGTCGGCTGAGTAAAGCAGATTGCCCTCCCTAATATGGGTGGTCCTCATCCAATCCAATGAAGACCTGAATAGATCAAAAGGGCTGACCTTCCCCTGAATAAAAGAGAATTCTGCCTGCCTGACAGCCTTCCAGCTGGGAAATTTTTCCTACCTTTGGACTAGCACTGAAACATCAGTTCTTCCTGGGTCTTGAGCCTGCCAGCCTTCAGACTGGAACCACACCATTGGCCTTCCTGGTTCTCAGGCCTTTGGACTCAGACTGGAATTACACATTGGCTCTCCTGGGCCCCCAGCTCACCAACTACGGATCCTGGGGCTTATCAGCCTCCATAACTGCGTGAGCCAATTCCTTGTAATGAATATCTCACTGTCTCTGTCTCTGTTCTCTATCTCTTTCTACATCTTCTATTGGTTCTGTTTCTCTGGAGAACCCTGACCAATTCAGGTAAGAAGTGCTGGGAGAATGAAAATGAAAGGCAAGTTACATCCAAATAATGACAAGTGATTGAGATCATGGATGAGAAGCTAGACAAAGCTGTCTCTTGCCCTTGCAGAGAATTCCATGTTAATAAGTAGCCAAGGTAAAACTCTCAGAGTGTCAGGCATGATCAGGGCAAGTGGGGGACAATGGGGAAGGGATCTCACGAAGGCCATAAAATGGTACAGCGAGAGGCATTTGCAGTCCTTATCACAGGATGCATCCTAGAGCCGAAGGGGCATTTACAGAGGTCCTAATCCCACCCTCTGGTTTATACAAGAGAGAGCTGGGGCCAGGGAGAGGAGGCAACTGGTCTGGGGTGATGCCTGTGTGTGCAGCAGAAAGGGTATCACCAGCTCTCCCCGAAACACAGTCCAGAGCTCATTCCCAAGATCATGTATCCTCCCACTGACCCAGCTGGCCCTGCCCAAAACACGCCCAGGAAAGCTTTCTTATGATGTAAAGAACGAGGAAGAGTGGCCTTACATGTGCACACACACACACACACACACACATCTCGTGGTTGTCATTTTGAGCCTAATTGTTTTAACACCAGCTGTCAGGGCTGCAAAATTCTTCTGTGGTACCAGTGACCTGCAAGATCTCGAAAAACGAAGATGTGTTTAAAAATAGTCCAGATTCCTGGAATTCACCTCTCCTTATCACCCTCCCTGCTCCATCTTACTGACAGGCCTGGTAAGAACTCCACTTCAAATTTATGAGTACAAAGCCAAAAACTATGATTCAGATATATTAGGAATGGTAGAGAAAAGTGGTGGACAAGAGCAGGAGCTGATGAAGCAAAACGGGCTAGAAACCTTGGCGGAGACTCTCCCCAGCTCTCCTAGTGGGGTGCCTACTTCTTCCACTGCCCCTAGCCAGGTTCCAGTTTCCCTGGGCAGTCGAGCACCTCAGCCACTATGATCTGAACACCCCTTGTTGGCGGTGGGCCCACCAGCTCCCTGCAGCCCAGCCCAGACCCCACAGACTCTGCTCCCTCTGCCTCCCAGCAACATGGCATTGAAGGATAAACCAACTCTGCAGCCAGACAAACTTAAGGTCAAATCCTGGCACAGCTGCTAACTAGCTGTGAGACTTGACAGTCAAATTCCCAAATCTCTTGCAGTCTCAGTTTTCCAACTGTAAAACCTAGCTTTTATAATTGTTCTAAGGATAAATGTGAAGTGTAAGTTACCCTGCACTCCACGCCTGGAAGGTAACAGAAATCCTTAAATATTTGTTCCTTTACTTCCCCTTTGTATGCCCAGCTATCTTACTCTTTCAAACACACTTTGGTAACATTAAGTAAGGGAAATTTCAGTCAGAAGGAGCTACCATGTTTGTGAAGGGGTTCAATCATGGTGTTATTTATGGCACTGAGGAGCTGAAGGCAAGTTCAATATCCAACCTTGAGGAAATGGCCAAGTTAAGATTTATTTCTTCTATGAACTCATGTGCAGGTGTTCAAATTCTATTTTACTGACATGAGAAAATGCATATAATATGATGTCAAGAGAAAAATTCAGCATGCAAATTGTATTTATAATATCCTCTCATTAATGTGAATGAAAATACTAAAATAAAATTAAGCAAAATGTTGACAGACTGGTACTGGGTAGAGGCCTTATCAGTGAAAGTTTTCTCTTCATTTGTGCTTTTCTATTCCCAGAACAAAATGTTTAAAGGAATAAACCAATGGTCGCCAGATTTTTAGTTTCAAAAGAGAAGAACAGGGCTGACAGTGTGGAGAACAAAAAGTCTCTTCCTAGACACCCAAAATAAATTAAAAGTTCTGAAAAAAGCTGTTTTCCCTATTCAACCAAGTAGTGAGGTGGCCCGAAGAGATGGAGGAAATGCATCTTGTTCTACATCTGGTTTGATTGGTTAAGAAATGAGTTGAGAGGAAGCTTTAAAGTAACTGGCTCCGTCCTGCTGATGGGGTAGGCATGACTGAGTGCAGACAGAGCCCGCCAGTCACTTTGGGACAGCATGAGACGCTCAGCTCTAGGCCATAATGCAAGTCATGGGGCAGAGTTGAGAAAGCTTCTCCAAGATTTAAGACCAACTAGGACAACTCTCGTGTTGCTTATAAACAATTTAGAGGATTCAGAGAAATACGAGAGAGGAAGACGTCTGGTGTTGCACTGTTTCCATATGACTTGCCCAGACCACGGGTTTAGTTAGTAGAGATTTCCATCTGTGAAATCAACCAAAATCTCTGTCCTTGGAGGAGTTAGGAGCACCTAACCCAACACACTCATATTATAGATGAAGAAACAGACCCACGGAGGTGAAGTGTTTTTTTTTCCCAGAGTCATGGAACCAATTAAAGACGTATTTTGGATAAGAATCAAGCCCTCCTGACTCCTAATCCTGTCTTCTTTCCACTAATTCTGGGTTGTGAAGTCTACACTTAGAAGCTTGTGTGAGGCTCTTTGGAGAAAGGGGCAAGAGCAGGGCCTTACTGCCCTGGCGCCCTATAGTGAAGAAATAAGGTCACTGCACCTAAACCCTCCACAAGGCTGAAATGGGATCCAAATGAGAAACAAGTAATAATGCATCACAGCATACTGTTTCTTCCTCACTAAGCACGTAATTGCATTTCGATATACATGTATTACATGTTTGGGAGCATCATTTGCTCTTTCCTAGAGATTCTTTCCTTTGCCTGTGTAGGAAGGTGTACGCCTCCCCCAACTTAAAACAAAGCCTAGACATATCTGAAATCAAGATCTAGGCAGAGGAAAGACGGAACAGTCACTGGATTTACAGGTAATGATTTAGCACACGGGAAATAGGAAAAAGAAGTAACATTTATTGGGCACATGCTGAGTGTTAAAGACCATACATGTATTTTCTCCTCTTACTCGAAAACAACCCTGTGAAAGATGAACCCCATTTGTGATGGGGAAACCGAAGCTCAGAGAATTAAAAAATGACATGCTCAGAGTCACCCAGTTAGGAAGTGGTCTCTTTATAACACACTACCTTGAGGCTCCCTCAAATAGAAGCTGAAGAAAACAGCTAGGAAGGGACAGGGTCTTGATTTCTCACATACTCAAACTATTATCTCATTGATGACAATACACGTTTATTCCAACTGAGCAGAAACTTGTCTGATGTGTAAAGAAAAATTCTCCTCCACCTCCTGGAGCTGATCCTCAGATGGCAATTCTGGGCCAGCCAGGCTCACTCCATCACTGCCTCTGGGTCCACGGGCCTCCACAGGGATGAGGGACTGCTGTCACTGCTGCATCTCAGGAGCTCACTAGAGTAAGGAAAGGATAGCAAAGAGAGCCCATGTATTGAAACGAAGCTGGGATGAGACAAAGAAAGAACTTCCTGTCCTGCACACCTCAGAACCTTACTGACCCTGAGTCACCACAGTGTCCCCGACTGGGCCTCTCAGAGCCAGTCACTGGCAAGCAGCACGCAGGCTCTGGATCCAGTCCCACCGATGACCCAGGAGACCTTAGGGTGTTCACATCTCTTTGCATTTCAGGCCTCCCCAGTCCATACACACTCTTTCATCGCCCCCTTGTCCCCACAGCACTCCCTTTCAATAGACCTCAGGTTTCTAATCAGAACTTTGAGATTATAAGGATAACTCTGCTTTTCTTCTCTAGTAGATGCCTTAAAAGGATAAATCCATGTCCTTATTGCACAGGCTCCAAAGAATGTAGACTCATTCCAGGTTCCTGCCAGGGAAGTACAAATCACTTCAAACCACTTCCACCTCTGTGGACTTTATTCAAGGCATGTCCCTGCCAGGAACGCTCTGCTCTCCCCTGTCCTGGGAGGGCCAGCGCAGTCCTCCACAAGGACCCTCCTCTCTGAATTCCGAAAGCCCTCTATGGCTTTCTTTGTATTGTAATTACTTGTGTCCATATATGATCTTCCCCCCTAGACTGAAATTTTCAGGGGAAGAATCACTCAGTATACAGACGTGGCAGTTTTATAACCCTTGAAGGGACCAAGCACTCAGCAGTGTTTGTCATTCTCTTCATTGCTGGTGGAGAAAGGAACTGTAAAGAATATAAATTGACCAGTACATATAGCAAGTGGAAAGGAATAAGGGTGGTAAATGTTCAGATCCCCTCCTGCCAGCCCAGCGCAGGAGGGCCTCAGTAACATCCCTGACAGGTGATATACTATTGACAACCAATTGCTCTCCCCCTGACCATGGGACAGACCGGGCCATGAGTTCAGTAACCTCAAGCACTGTCTTCTCCCATCCAGCCCACCACCATCATGGCCAAGACAACATCTCTGTGCTGAGCATAGCACTGGGCACTCGATGGGCCAGGAAAAGGAGACAAAGGGGAAATGGAGCACAGTCTCCATTCTCAGACTCTGGTGCCCATTCCAGCTGGGATGTAAATCCTGGAAATAATCTGGGTACAGTTACTGAGCAAGGCACCTTTGGATGGAAACCAGTGTTGCATGAGAGATTTGAACAGGAGGCCATCATGGGTGCTCCAAAGCCCAGAGAAAGGAGGTGACTGGCCCAGTTAAGGGCAGTGCTGAGGGCAGACCCCAATTTCACAGCTCTAGGTTGTGGGCTCTACACACTGTGTTGCCTCAGCTCACAAAATTCATAGCCAGGAAGGATTCAGAAGGGAGGCTCAGCTGGGACTAAACCGGTTAATTCAGGAAGGACCACCCTCCACCCCAAAGCAACTTAACCTTGAAGTAATTAATGTATTTTTCACTATATATTTGCTCTATGGCAGACACTGACAAAGCAGAGATGAAGCTGTACAGCACCTGCCTGAGGAGTGATCACATTCTATCAGAGGGACAAGCACATCATTGTCATCATTGTCATCCCCATCATCACCACCTCCATTACCACCACCATCACCATCACTGCCTTCATCAACACCACCACCACCATCACCACCATGATCATCATCACCATCACCACCATCAATCCCATCATGATCACCACCACCATCATCACCATCATTATCACCACCATCACCACCAACCCCATCATCATTACCATCATCACCACCACGATCATCATCATTATCACCACCACCACCACCACCACCAACCCCATCATTACCACCACTGCCACCATCATCACCACCTCTATCAACACCACCACCACCATCACCACCCCATCTTCAATATCAGCGGCAGCTTTGGTCATCATAGCTACCATACTTATACAAATACTATAATACCTAATTTGTGTTAGCATTGTGGGTTACATTCTTCATCTCTAATCCTCAAATAATCTTTTAGTAGTAGAAATTATGATCCCCATTTTACAAATAAGCAAAGTAAGGCTCAGAGAAGCTACACAACCTGTCCAATGTCATACCATAAGAACTGGGATTCTGGAGTGGGTCTATTTGACTGCAAAACCTTTCCTCTTTCTGTTTTTTCAGGCTGCCTCTATCAACAAATAATTATGCTAACACGTGATAAATGCCCTAACACATATAGGTAAGGAACTCTGGGAGCACAGAGAAGGGTATGGTTAATCCTGCCTGGGATGGTGAGCAGGAATTTCACAGAGGAAGATATAGTCAAGGTGAACCTTTGGGAAGGCTTTCAAATCCTGGTGGAAGAGAGATGGCCATATGTTTCAAGGAGAGGGAGGAACATGTACAAAAACAAGGAGTGGGAAGGAGTGTTGAGCAATGAGTGTACAGAAGGTCCTGGAGCATTGCATGAATGAGTAATTAGTGAGTGAGGGAGAACAGTGACAGCTGGGACCAGAATGTAAGGGCTTTATCCCCTGAGCTACAAAATGGAGTTAAGTCTATGAGTTTGGAGGAGCCCTGGGAGTCTTCAGCCAGACAAGTGAGATGTTCAAATCTGTTTTTAAAAGCTCACTGTGGGACAAATATATCAACAAGGATGTTTATTATTCTGATGTTATAAAAAGTGGCAACTGCTGACCAGGTCAGCAATAGGAAACTGGTTAAATGAACTCGTTGCACACCAATACCATGGAAAACAGTGCAGTCATTAAAAATGAGGCTATGTATGATCCAGCAATTCATCTTCTGGGTATATACCCAAAATAAGTGAAAGCAGGTACTTGAAGAGATATTTGGATACCCATGTTCATAGCATCACTATTTACAATACCAAAAAGTGGAAGCAACCCAAGTGTCCCTATATGGATGAGTGGATAAACTAAATGTGGTCTATACATAAAATGGAACATTGTTCAGCTTTAGAAAGGAAGAAAATTCTGATTCTAACACATGCCACAACATGGATGAACCCTCTGTTTTGGATTTCATTCTTCAATAAAAGGAAAGAACTGCTAAGAATGCCGCTCTGATACTTGGAGCTGTGGCAGCCAATTTATGACCATGATGGACAGGACAGGAGAGTCACAGAGACAAGGGTCCAATGTCCTAACATTTTTTAACTGCTAGACCATTCTTGGAAATGCCCATATCCAGCATCTTGTCACGTGAGATAACTAAATGCCTTTGTTATTTGGCCTCTGTTAACTGAGTATTCTGTTCCTTGCCACCAAATGCATCTCAAGTAATATGCCTTCCTCAAAACCAGGTGATAATGGGAGAGCTTTGTTGGTCTGGCAGCAAAACCTGGGTCCCAACGATCATATGATGCCTAAAAACCAATACTTCCCTTATAACAGGTCAGACTTCCTGCAACCCTTTACGTGCACAAAGAAAAAAAGCTGTTTAGCTATCAACACCATGATTGCCACCAATTATCAAGGAATCCAGCACAGGACAGATGACACCAAACCCTCAGAGAAAGACAGGCTGGTGGAGCCAGCTCTTCTCTTCCCCCAAACAAAGCACACCTAGTGAAAGAGGAAAAGGCTCTACTGGGATCTCATCTACTCAGGTGCAAGGGTGGGTCAGGCAGCACTGTGGGTACCTGAAGTTCATCTTTGGTGGCCCTGGCTTCATTCTAGGCAATTTCCTCTGGGCTTGCTCCCCTTCCCTAGAGGTGGAAGAGGTAAAACTCAGATGAGTGTGGCAACCAGCAGGAAAGGAGCTTGAGGTCACACAGGTAGATGGCAGGGCTGAGGCGTGTAGGTCCCTGAGCAAAGATACCAGGACTGAGTGAGGAAGGAGGGGGAAGCTTGGGTCCACCCTTCTCTGGATGTAGCCTGCAGGGACTGAAATGCATCTCTAACTGTTGCATTTGCTGAAGGGGGAGGACGGTGAAGCCCTGTGCCAACCAGGGCCTGCCAGCTCTGCATGTGCACCTCACTTGTAACACCTGTGGAGAAGCTGCCGGTTTAACCAAGCATTCTTTCATGTTATTCTCACAATGCCCTGTCCTGCTCAAACACCCTTGCTGGCTCCCACTGTCTACAGAATCAAGCCCAATCTCTTTCATCCAGTCATCCACAATACCCCACCACACCAGCCTTGTTTCCCACTTGGCTCTGATGTGTACCCTAAAGGCTGGCCCAGGCACTCAGGCAGGTGGGCAGCACATGAAAAACTGCTACCTGCCCCAAGGATTTCTCTGATTCCCTCTTCCTCAGATTGGAGCATCCCATCCCTTGCTGTGCTCAACCCCTGGGGGGCTCCACAGGCGTCCCCCAGAGTCCACCAGCAGATGGAACACATCTGTTTGGGCTGAGGTGCTGCTGGGAGCCTGGGTGAGCCACAGGTCATGATCTCAGGGTCATGGGATCGAGCCCCACGTCGGACTCCATGCTCAGTGGGGAGTCGGCTTGAGATTCTCTCTCCCTCTCTCTTTCCTTGCCTGCGCTCGCATGCGCATACTCTCTCTCCAATAAATAAATAAATAAATAAATAAATAAATAAATAAATAAATAATTAAATAAAACCTTTGAAATAAAATAATAATAATAATAACTGGTCCTAGCACTTCATGCGGTGTGACTTTGGGAAAATTATTTCCCTTCTCTAAGCGTCCACTCCTCACTTACCAAATGGGATAATGATATGTACCTCACAGGGATGATACAGCCCATGTGAAATGCCTTTCTAACACAATGCCTAGCAAACAATCAGTGCTCATTAAACATTTTGTTTAAATTCCACTCAAGAAATGTATTTATGAGTCAATAATAACTAGTCCACATTCAAAATTTCCCAATTTTCCTCAGAATGTCCTTTATAGCTTTGTGCGTGTGTGTGTGTGTGTCCAACCTCAAGTCTCACATACTCTCCTCCCAGTGCCAGGCCTCTCTATTGTCCTTTAGTCTAAAACAGCAACCCTCTTACCTATTCTTCTTTCATGACATTGACACAAAGTGAAACCAGATAGTCTCAGGAGGCCAAAGAAGACAAGCTTCCTCTTCCATCCAAGTACTAACCAGGCCCGACCCTGCTTAGCTTCCGAGATGAGACGAGATTGGGTGAGTTCAGGATAGTATGGCCATAGACTGACCGCCAGGTTCCTACCATGGCCGCCGCTGAAATCCGGCTAGAGTGACATGGCCATGTTTATTCGTAACGTCCTGCTATGCCATGCCATGCCTACTATGCACTAGGCATTTTGCTAGGCACACCGTATCCATTGCCTCTACATTTCTCAGCAGCCCTGTTAAATCAAGATTATTATCCCTGTTTGACAGATGAGAAAACTGAAACTCAGAACAGTTGAGTAACTTGCCCAAACCCACAGCAGTCACCAGCAGAGCTGGAATTTGAACTCCTGCCCCAAACTCATGCACCTTCCTACACACTGCAGTCCCTTCAGGGAACCCCCACCTACTGGGAGAGACTGACATGAAAACAAGCCATTATAACAATACCGTGACAAAAGTGCCATCGCATAAGCAAGTGGGGAATGCAACAAGAACCAAGAGAAAGGAAATGTGGACTCTCACAGAGACCAGCCCGGCTACAGGGACAGGGGTCCCAGGCAGGGCCTTGGGGGGAAGTGGCATTCTGCCCTATAGCCACAGAGTGGACGGGCCTTCTCCAGAAGGGCACAGATACATGACAGATGAGACTGGAGAGGAGGTGAGTACCAGGCTGAGAAGGGTCCTGAAAGTTTCTTTCATTCATTCATTCATTCATTCATTCATTCATTCAACAAGTACTTAGGAAGATTCTACTACATGCCAGGCTTATCCTAGCTGCTAAGGGTACTGTTGAGAACAAAAGGGGCAAAGACCCTTGGCCACACAGAACTTACAATCTAATGCGGAAGGAGAGAGTAAACAATCAAGTGATACAGATGGCCTTAAGTCTTATGGAGAATAAAGCAGAGAGGGGACAGGGAATTCCTGGGGTCAGAGAGTTGTGATTTCTAATAGATGGAAAGGCCTCAGTGAGAGATTTCAGTAAAGACCTGCAGGAGGGAGTGAGGGGGGCTGCTGGTGGTAAGAGTGCAGAAGAGGAACGGTCCAGCTGGAGACAGTCACCAAGGCAAAGCAGACAGCTAAGAGCTGCACTTTGCTCTGGGGTCCCCTGAGGGGCCCGTGCGATACCAGAGGAGTGACACTCTATACCTATAGGAACGATGAAACAGTTTGGGCATGCTCGTGCCAGGCATCATGCTGCCAGCTTTGGGACCATCTGCTGTGTCAGTGATGGAGGCCCTTAGCTCTTTTTATGCCCAGTAAGGACCCGAGTGAGGAGAATGTGGAACATGGCAGGCAGGGCCTTGAAGCCCCTATCAGCGCACGCGAAGGAATCCGCCTACTTTGACTATGCCTCGGGTCAGCCCTGCAGGAGTGATCCCCAGCCTGGCATTCCGGGCACAGGACCCTCACCACATCCCCACACCCCACCCCTGACTGCCAGCGTGGGGACACCGGGGAAAGTAATGATCCAAGCCGATTTGGAATCTCAGCTGCTTCGGGAACTGCTGTGCAGGTAAATTTCACCTGGCAAGTTCCTTTATGTGTCTGTGCCTCCATTTTCTCATCTGTGAAATAGGGGTAATAATGACACCTATCTCATAAGAAAGATTACATGAATTAACAAGTGAAAAGTATTCACGACACCATTTTCACATAGTAGGAGCTCCATAACTAAGTGTCTAGCCATTATTAGTGTCGTTCTAACCACTGCCGTTATTATTATTAGCATCGTTATTGACAGGAGCCCCAAACTACACTCTTAGTAGAACAAAGAGCTTCCAGCACTATGGGGGAGGGAGGAGAGCTGGAAAAATGTAAGCAATGGGCAAGATACTCCCCCTTCCCACCATGTGTCTTCCACCTCCCAGTGTCTGTGCCCCTCTCCATGGCCATCTCCTTCTTTTCCAATCTAGTGCCCTCATTTCTCTGGATTAATCTTGGTTTTGATAGTCTTCCCCAGTAACTCATCTGTACGTACATTAGCAGCTCATTAACTGCCACAAACAAATACATTTTGCCTCATGTCAGGCCACTTCTAATCCATTGCTGTAACAAACGCAACTCCATTCTAATAACCATCAGTGCCTCTAGGACATCTGCCATCCAAGGCCTGGCTGACATGACCTGGCCCCCCAGAAATGAGGTGCTGCCTTGTTGAGTTGCAGTATCTTGGCTTATAAGAGCAATAAGAACCTTTCTACATCTTTAGACCACACCCAGCCTCAGTCTGAAGATAAAAATGAGGCCCAGAGAGGGGAAGTGAATTTCCCAAGATCACACAGCAGACTGAGGGCCAAGCTGAAATGGGAACTTGGGTTTCTAAGTGAACGTGTATGAAGCGCTTACTACACACCAGGCACTTCATCTTCACAGTGACCCTCCGGGGCAGGTACCATCAATACCTCTGTCTTACAGAGAAAGACACCAAGGCTCAGAGAAGTTACAGAACCTGCCCAAGATCTCCTGCTGTATGTAGGGAGATGCAGGAGGAGGAGGCTGAGAAGACTCACCTGATCCACCAGCTGGTTTTCTAGGGGGTCTCTCCATCAAGGAAGAGAGGAAAGGAGGGTCGTGAGAGAAGGAGAGGAGAAGGATTTAACACAGCACTTCACAAGGTGAGGTCGAGAAATACTGACTCTTAAGGCCAAAGAGGTGCCGGATCGGGACACAACGCTGTGTGTACTTCTCTGAGATTCATGCTCATGGTTCTCCAGCTGTCTGCCTGGAAGGGCTCAGTCTGGGTCAGCCTGGCAGAGGCAGTCTCCAGACTGTGAAGGACTGACTTTCGTACCCAGCAATTGTCACCCCAGATTCATTAAGAGAGACACTTAATATTTGGCCCCTTTTTGTGAAACCGCAGTGCCTGCGTTTGGCCTGGATCTGTGTTGCTGATGGGAACCACGCCATCCATCAATCCATAACCAGTGGAGAGAAGAGTATATCCCTGCAATTGGTATGGAAACCGGCACCTGCATATGTATATTGATTCTTTACCCTTGCTTTGCAGAATGAATTAAAAATCAAAACCTACTTCAGAGGGGTTCCTTAAGTAGGAGGGATTTGCTATAGGAAGTCCAGGGGCCATAGAAGGACCTCTAGAGTCATCCTGTTAAGGTTGACATAACAGGGGCCATCTTCCAGCCCACCTGTACCCAAACCACTCCGGGATGGGGGAGGGGGGTCCCTGCGAGGCCACCAACCTCCTCCAGCATCTGCGCTCCTCCGCCAATCTTTAGGGCTGTAGGACAGACCCAAATCATCCCAGGCCACTGCGGGCATACTCCACTTTGTCCAAACACTTCCTTTACTCACACAGCAGACAGGTCTAATGGGCCAGAAGGGATTTGTGAGGCTCTCCAGATCCATTATAATCTGAGTGTTTAAAGGTCCCCAAATGCCCACTTAGACAATCCACATTTTCTAACAGCTAGTAAATACTCTGGGACAGGGTCAGCATTTTTAAAGGTCCTTAAATAGCTCATTTGCATAATCCATATTTTCAGAGCCCCTAAGCATTTGTCCTACCTACATAATCTCAATCTTTATTATGTGTGCGGAAGAAAAGAGCTCCCAAGGAGTGTAGCAGCCCTTCACATCCCTTCTGGGAGAATTGATTCTTGTTTTTTAAAATGACCACATTTTCAAAAGCAGGCACGGAGCTAACCACAAAAGGAAAATATTTAAAGGGAAGCTGTTAACCTGTGTAGGCCTGCAAATGTTCTTTCCTTGAAGGCAGAAAAATCCCCTGCGGGCTCCCAAGGATACTAATTACACAACTGGCCCCTGCAAACACTTCAATTAAGGTCGGAGGCCTCTCCCTCCCTCCTCCACCCCTGTTGGTTCCCTCCTGGAAGCCAGGAAGGAAGAACACAGGTTCACGTGAACATCTTTGTCAGCCTCACTTTTCCAGTTGGGTCTCAGCTCAAAGCCTTTCCTGGGGTAAGGAAAAGGCAATTCGCTAAGAGAAATTCGGGTGTCAGGATTGTGAGCCATTCAGTGCACATCCTGGGTAAAGCCTCTTTGGGAAAGTTGATTTCCTGCTCTTATCAGAATAGAGGCCCCGGGACAGTGAGGAAAAGCCAAGACAAATCCAAGGCAAAAAAGACCCACATTACTGCCCCTCTGCTCTCTGGGATAGAAAAATGATCTGTCCCCTGAGGAAGGACATCCAAATTCTGAAACACCTGTACCACAGGCAAAACATGGACGACTCTCTCCAACATCATGCTGAGCCAAGGAAGCCGGGCCAGAAAGAGTCCACATGATTCTGTTCCTACAGACTTCTAGAATAGACAAAGCTACTCTATGCTGGGAGAGGTCAGGATGGTGGTTGCCCTGGGGTTAGGGCCGGAAAGATATGTGGGCATTTCTAAAGTGCTGATAATAGCTCAATCTAGGTGCTGCGTACCTGGTGTGTTTACTCCAGGAAAATGCACAGAGCTATACTTCTTTTTTTTTTTTTCTTTTTTGAGGCAATCCAAATCCCCTTAGTTCCAGTTTCAACTTCCTCAGTTTCTTCCAGCATTGCTCTTAAATCCCCACACCCTGCCCCTTTATTTGGGCTCTTCTGGGAATACCGGGATGCCCAGCTATCTGTGAAAAGGGGTTCCTCATTCTGTGTCCAGATTGTTGATTTAAGAAAGGTAGGCGGGGGAGGGGAGAGTATTCATAGTAACAAGGATGTCTCTAAATGGTCTGGGGGTTTCTTTGCTGTCCTTTGTCCCTTAACTCCCACATCTGCTAGAAACCCCACCTTAGAGAGAGGTACCGAATTGGGGATGGGGACTGACAAAAAATCTCTGCCAGGTCTAGCAAAGACGGATGTCTCCATGTTGAGTATCTTTGAAGCGGGGAATGGACGTCAGGCCCGGCGACTGGGCCTCTCCATCCTCTGGCAAGCTGCAGGGCTGGCCCAACTTGAGATCCACCTCCAGGTCCTGCAGAGATGGGCTGGAGCTCAGAACCAAAGGAAGGAGGAGTTAGAGAAAGCCAGGGAGGGGTTTGGGGGAGAGAGATGACAAGGTGGAGAGGAGGAAAGGAAAAAAGAAAGGAAGGGGGCGCCTGGGTGGCTCAGTTGGTTAAGCGACTGCCTTCGGCTCAGGTCATGATCCTGGAGTCCCGGGATCGAGTCCCGCATCGAGTCCCGGGATCGAGTCCCGGGATCGAGTCCCGGGATCGAGTCCCGGGATCGAGTCCCGCATCGGGCTCCCTGCTCAGTGGGGAGTCTGCTTCTCCCTCTGACCCTCCCCCCTCTCATGTACACTCTTTCTCATTCTCCCTCTCTCAAATAAATCAATCTTTTAAAAAGAAAGGAGGAAGAAAGAAAATTGACCTGTATTGAGGGTGCGCTGGGTGCGGGTCGATGTTGGTGCCAGCATATCACACCTAGGTCTCTAAATCTCCGCTCTTTTTGGCC
Organism: Mirounga leonina; assembly: GCF_011800145.1. Taxonomy (NCBI): domain Eukaryota; kingdom Metazoa; phylum Chordata; class Mammalia; order Carnivora; family Phocidae; genus Mirounga; species Mirounga leonina. Next base: position 10,686,322 of record NW_023270454.1, read on the forward strand.
GGGGCTGGGCAGGGACGACTAGGGAGGGCAGAGCTACTTCTTCAATGCGGCTCTCAACAGATCCTTCGCTAACACCCTGCTTTGCCTGCTCCCCGACTCGCCACCCCTCCTGCCGCCCCCGTCCCACCCCAGCGGGCGCTGAGTGCACTCACCCCTCGGCCCTCCGTCCCGCGCGCCCTGCTTGGGGCGCCCCCTCGGAACCCACGGGCTAGGCGCTTCCCCTGCGCGCAGCCCGCCAGGCCGAGGGACGCGCGCCCCGGCGATGGGGAGTTGGACGCGAGGTTCGACCGAGAGCGCGATTTCCGGGTGGGACCTTCCTCCACCACGACCGCGGCCCCTGCGCCTCCCACCCGGGGTGACAGCGCGCTCCGCACAGCAGCTCGGCGCCGCGGCCACGGGTGACGTCGCGCGCCCAGGCTGGCCTCCCCGGGTGAGTGGGCGCGCGGGGCGCGGGCACCGCGCTCACCCCCGAGCCCTCCGCACCGGGAGCCTGGAGACCCTACCACCCGGCTCCGCCCAGCGCCCCGTCGCCTTCGCCCGCGCGCCCCCGCCCGGGGTCGCCCGGGCCGTCACCAGGAAGTCCCCGTCCGCGCCCCGAGCTCCGCCCGCCGGCTGGCCGCGGGGACACGGAGCCCTGGGCGGGGGCGTTCCGAAAACCCCCGCCTTTCTCGTCGTGGCAGCGAATGACATCATCCCCCTGGAGCCCTCGCCCCCACGCCTTCGCCTGCCATGGCCGGCGTCCGAGCACTACTGAGGCGTCCCTGCCTGCTCTCGGCCCCCTCTCCTCCACACCCCAGCTCGGAGCTAGCGCATCCTGGCCCCCCATCCCCGGCCTCATTTCTTCCCGCGCCGAGCCTGCGAGGCCCAGAGCCAGGCTAGCCTCCTCTGCCTCAATTTTCCCAGTTCCTTCCTAGCATCCACCTCCTCTCAGATCCTCCAGCGCCCAAATCCTGAGCAAATCACCTTTCAGATGATAATAGATAGGATAAATGGATAGATGATGATGATGATAGATAGATAGATAGATAGATAGATAGATAGATGATATACATAGATGATAGATTCATATCAATAGATGATAGTTGGACACATGAGCAATAGAGATAGATAAATGATAGATAAGTATAGATAGAAAGATAGCGGATGGATGGATGGATGGATGGATGGATGGATATATAGATACACGAATACATACAAAAAACCCCAGACTCCAGTCTGGCCAGAACAGTACCCAGTTTTCACAACCTGCTCGGTAGAAATGAAGCTGCAGGGTCCAAGCTGAATAAACTCTGCAAACTGTAAACTGCTTCAAGCAACTTAGCCTGGACACCCAAGTTCTGCTTGCAGTTGGCTTGAGCCCAGCTCCAGTTCCGCTAGGCTTGCCTACCGGCATTGCCAGACCAATTCATCCATTCTTCCGCAAGCGTCTGCTGACCTGCTGTGTAGTCACACATTGCTGGGTCCTGTCAGCCAGAAAGCAACAGGTGTGTGCTTACTTGCTGGGGGCTGATGTTCTGACATCAGACCCCCACACAGTAACTCCATGTGATAGGTGATGGATGGAGAATTATGAAACACACAGGAAGGAAAGCATTTGACCTGGGTTTTGAGAAATAGGTTGGGGAGAGTCCCAGGAGAAGGAAAGGCATTTCAGGCAGAGGCACCAGGATGTACCCATAGGAGTGGTGGGCCTGATCTCCTGGGTTGGAAGGCAGTTTGGTGGCACTGGACGGCCAAGTGGGTAGTCCACTGTGCTCAGAGAAGAGCAGGGAGCTGGTCGAGGCCAAGTTGAGAGGGGCTCCGACCATCAGCCTATCTCATCTGTTCCTGAGTCCTCTGCTAAACCTGTCCCCAGGCACCTAAGGCAACATAAATGAACCCTCAGGCCTCTTGGCCAGGTCTTCAAACTGTGGACACATACAAGAGTTTATCAGCCCTCTTACGGGAGGCGCTCCGGATGTCAAAGGGTTACACTGCTGTCAGCAGGCCCTCCATCTGTCTAACCTAAATCCCCCCACCCACCCAGGACTGCCTCCCCCTCAGGGTGACTCAGCTCATGGCTCACTTCCTGACACCAGCTGAGATGTGTAATTGGTTACCATAGTGATCCCAAGGAGCCAGTTCATACCTATCTTTCCTGGGTGTCTAAATTGCTCCTGAAATGAACGCCGGGGCACAGCTGCTCACCTGCAGAGGTATTTGACAGGCAGCATCTCCAGGCCTTCGTGCCCTGCATGAGCTCGGAATGGGGGCAATGGTAGGAAGGGGAGACCTCATGACAGATGCCTCCATCATGGGGATGCTAGGCTGGTACTTCTCTCCATACGATTCAGGTCCCCAGAGGGAGAGGGACAGAGAACAGGAAGGCAGGAGCTAGAACTACCATCAGAGTTTAGCGTCTGTAGAAAAACCAGGACTTTCCACTACTCCAGGTAATGACACATATGTACCCTTCAAGAATACACTTAGGAGAGAGGCATACTTTTTTTGCCCAATGTTATCATTCTCATCAAAGTTACACACACACACGCACACACACCTAAACACACACAGAACACCATAATACTATTCCTGAAACATGGTCCATTACTCTCCTGCCCCAAACCTTCAATAGCTCCCCAGTGCCAAGAAGGCCAACCTCCTCAGCCTGGCCCCAGCCTCCTTTTAAATCTCTCTCTCATGATGTGGCTAGGAACCATCCTTGCTGCCCCTGACAGAGTCCTGCCACCCCCAGCTCCACAGTCTCAGCAGAGTACTTCTTGCTTCCCACAGTTTCTTCAGCCACCATGCTTATCACAAGCTGACCCTCTGCCTGGACGGCCTTCACTCCATGCCCACGAACTCAAGTCATCCTCAGGCTCAAGGCTCAGTCCCAGTCCTCAGGCTTCCTCAGTTCCTTCTTATCCCCAGTTAAAATGAAATCCCTCCTTCCCTCTTCCTGGTTTCATTTTTTAGACCCCTGTTAGAAAACAGAATCTGCCATGAATTATGTAGACTTCAATGTATCTGTCACCTCCCCCCACCATGGCACATGGCCCCTGAAGGCAAACACATAGATTTATATTGGTGTCCCCTTATTCTTCAGAGGGCCTAGCACAGAACCAAAATTAATATGAATTGCATGGCACTGATTCACTCTCCTCCTCTCTGAGTTGGTTCTGAACAGCTTCACCAAAAATAAATAAGGAGACCCCGGACAGGTAGTCATCCCACACCCACCCATAGGAGCCTTCCTTCCCTGGTAAAGAGATAGGGTGCCATGAGCAGAGGGGTCAGATCCTTCACCTCTGGACTTCTGCACTGCCCCCCTTCATAATGGTACTTCCTTCCTCCCAGCTCTTCAGAGTTGCAGCTGCCCAAAGGAGAGATGGGTTTCTGGGCCTTCTCCTCTGGGGATGGAGACAGGATTCCCTGACATCAGGCAAAGGAGGCAAGAGACTCAGTAACAGGCTATTAGAACATGCAGATGGTGCTCTAGCCACACCCAGGCCCAGCCTAGGCCCTGGATTTCACCTAGTGGTGGAGTAAGCCGCTTGGCAGTAGGCTCTGGACTCCAGGACACAACTTACCGAGGCTTTGGGTCAGAACCCTGACAAGTCCCAGCCGAGCTGGCAGACACAGCCCATAGAGGCAAGGCTAACACAGTTAATTGGTTCCAACCTTCAGCTAAGTACAAGCATTGATTGGGCACCCGTGGGGCTCAGAAGCTGTGACCTCTGAGGATTCTTTACTTCTTTATAAGCTTGAACCCGGAAAAGAGAAATCTGATCAGAGGTCATGGTGCTCACTTCCAGCTGGGCCAAAGCGTGGCAGAAAGGCGGTGGGTTATAAATAATGGAGGAGCAACCACTGAGAAATCAATGGCGAATGCAGAAGAAGGCTCTCTTCCCCCTGGGAGGGCACGACAGGGAAGAGCCAGGAAAGAGCCAGGCCCAGTTAGAGCAGATGACAGGAGACAATGGGCCACCTTCCCACTGAGCTAGTCACAGTCCCCTCACCTGTCTCAGAAGGGCTTGCACCTGGTGGGGATGGGACACGTGGCCTTCAAGTGAAGGGCTCTGGAGCTGGGCTTGGACTCTCGGTGGAGCCAGCGGTCAGCCCCACTCAATGTGATTTAATGCAGGAAGTGGGTGCCATCTGCACATACCACACCCAGAAACCTGAGCCCATTCTCCTGTCATTCCTCCATCCCTACAGAAACTCATCCATACATCCAGTCACCCAAATATCTAGTTAGGCAAGAATTAATTCAACAAATAAGAATTTGTTGAATAAGAGTAAGAGTCCCTACTCTCTGTCAAGCCCTGTGCTAAGCTCTGTGTGACCTCTCCTATAAAATGGTGGTAGTTCTACCTGTGACCTGTGCTTCATAGGGCATTCGTGAGAATCAAATGCGAAAGCCAATGCCAACGGGCTTGCAGCCTGTGAAGTGTTAAGCACATGCTGGGAGGTGTGGCTTGACAGGGAGGAGCCCTTTGGGTGCTTCCAAGAGAGCCCCTGAAGGGACTCCTTCCCCATGCTCTGTCCTTGCAATCCCAGCCAAGGAGCCCTTCTTGATTGACATTACTGGCTAATTTCTCAGGCCAACTTTGTAGTTTTTCCTAATATGAGGATTGAGGATATATTTTTGACATCCTTCCAAAAGTATGCTCCCCCAAACTTGCTACAGGACCCTAAGCAGGTCAGTTGACCTCTCTGTGTGTCATTTCTCATTTGTGAACTGGGGATAGTATAAGTAATTATCTTACAGGACCACTGTGAGGATCTGAAGAGTTCCCATATGCAAAGGGTTTAGAATAGCTGGCACATAGTAGGTACTACACAAGGAGGAACTACTTATGACTATGATGCCATCTGGGAAATTAGGATTCAGGCTCACTGTTCACCAAGGAGCTCGGGGAGTCTATTGGACAAATGCTTCTGGCACCAAGCCTTAGTCTCTCCAGGACTGAACCCACCTCCATACAACAGCTTCTTTGGTGGGGAGACGCGGGGCCTCTCTTATAAATTCAGACTGGATTTCAGAGTCTCACGGGGGAAAAAAGGGTAAATAAAGAACCCTGTCTTTGCTCTTCCTACAATCAGGTGGGTGAAAAGTTTGGATTTTCCTTGTGATAAGGAGAAGAAAAAGGCATCCAACTAACGTGATGATGGACAGCTGAGGGTTTCTAGATGCTGCAGGCTCCCATTACATTCTATCAGATTAAAGATGCTCTTAGTATTCAAACCCTTGGGCAGAGGCACTGCCTTGTTTAAGTAATGGTTTCCACTCACAACACAAATATTAATCAATAGTTATTTGCTTCTGCAGAGCCTGGCAGAGATCATAGTAGCTTCTGGTCTTCTGCCCCTCTCAAGCAGAAAAAACCCCAGCTCAAAAAAAGTGAGAGGAAGATGTGACCAGGAGGCTAACCAACATCATATAGGATCCTCAAAGCTTCGAAGTGCATGGAGATTTTGTTGTGAAGCACATCAGAGTTCATGATTGCTGTATATTCTTGGTGTTGCTGTACTTTTAATTCCAAAGAACATCCAAACAGAGAACATCCATATCTTCCCTCCTCGTTTTTCTGTTTTATTCTATGCTAAGCCTTAACCAGCCTCCAAAGATACCACTGTGATAAGACACAATCCCTACCCTCAAGGAACAATTAAGGTAAGCCCATTTCCTTGAACTTGGCCTTGTTCCACATAGACCTCTTTCCTCCTGCCTGTGTCCCTCACACCATCATGGCTGGCTAGTACTAATGAGTACTTCTGGGTTCCCAATAGCACTTACATATAGCCCCTGCCTCAAGCTAACACTGGACTGGACACTGCAGAAAACAATGGCAAGAGAGTCACCAGTGGTAAGGAGTCTAAAGCCCACTGCAGAAATTTGCAAGGAATATACCCAAAACAGGCCCTGCCTTGGAAAGCTTGCAGTCCACAGGCAGCGCATTGTAGACAGAATAGTCTCTCTCTTTTAAGAGTGCAACCCTTCTCACGCATGTGATTATGACATGTTATGGACAGTAGGGGCCAAAAGCACAAGCAGTCTAGAAAAAGGCGCCAGAGAGCAGCATTCACATAAGCACTCTTGGAGAAGGCCAGCAGGTCATGACTAAGCCCACCATCCTGCCTAGGTTACCATGACCATCACCGGGAGGAGCAGCATCTTTAAACGTGGACTCAGGTATTTGTACTGTGCATTCAGGGAACCAAAACTCTCTTGCTGATAAGAAGTGGCGAAGTGATTGGAAGAACAAATATTGTGAAAATGTCTATGCTACCTAGAGCAACCTACACATTTAATGCAATTCCTATCAAAATACCATCCACTTTTTTCAAAGAAATGGAACAAATAATCCTAAAATTTGTATGGAACCAGAAAAGACCCTGAACAGCCAGAGGAATTTTGAAAAAGAAAAGCAAAACTGGTGGCATCATAATTCTGGACTTCAAGCTCTATTACAAAGCTGTCATCATCAAGATAGTATGGTACTGGCACAAAAACAGACACATAGATCAATGGAACAGAATAGAGAGCCCAGAAATGGACCCTCAACTCTATGGTCAACTAATCTTCAACAAAGCAGGAAAGAATGTCCAATGGAAAAAGACAGTCTCTTCTACAAATGGTGTTGGGAAAATTGGACAGCCACATGCAGAAGAATGAAACTGGACCATTTCCTTACACCACACACAAAAATAGACTCAAAATGGTTGAAAGACCTAAATGTGAGACAGGAATCCATCAAAATCCTAGAGGAGAACACAGGCAGCAACCTCTTCGACCTCAGCCGCAGCAACTTCTTCCTAGAAACATCGCCAAAGGCAAGGGAAGCAAGGGTAAAAATGAACTATTGGGACTTCATCAAGATAACAAGTTTTTGCACAGCAAAGGAAACAGTCAGCAAAACCAAAAGACAACTGACAGAATGGGAGAAGATACTTGTAAATGACATATCAGATAAAGGGCTGGTATCCAAAATCTATAAAGAACTTCTTAAACTTAACACCCAAAGAACAAATAATCCAATCAAGAAATGGGCAGAAGACATGAACAGACATTTCTGCAAAGAAGACATCCAAATGGCCAACAGACACTTGAAAAAGCGCTCAACATCACTCAACATCAGGGAAATACAAATCAAAACCTCAGTGAGATACCACCTCATACCAGTCAGAATGGCTAAAATTAACAAGTCAGGAAACAGCGGATGTTGGCCAGGATGAGGAGAAAGGGGAACCCTCCTACACTGTTGGTGGGAATGCAAGCTGGTGCAGCCACTCTGGAAAACAGTATGGAGATTCCTCAAAAAGTTGAAAATAGAGCTACCCTACGACCCAGCAATTGTGCTACTGGGTATTTACCCCAAAGATACAAATGTAGTGATCCAAAAGGGCACGTGCACCCCAATGTCTATAGCAGCAATGTCCACAATAGCCAAACTATGGAAAGAGCCAAGATGTCCATCAACAGATGAATGGATAAAGAAGATGTGGTATATATATACAATGGAATATTATGCAGTCATCGAAAAAATGAAATCTTGCCATTTCCAATGACGTGGATGGAACTAGAGGGTATTATGCTGAGCAAAATAAGTCAATCAGAGAAAAACAAGTATCATATGATCTCACTGATATGAGGAATTTGAGAAGCAAGACAGAGGATCATAGGGGAAGGGAGGGAAAAATGAAACAAGATGAAATCATAAGAGATTCTTAATCTCAGGAAACAAACTGAGGCTTGCTGGAGTGGAGGGGGGTGGGAGGGATGGGGTGGCTGGGTGATGGACACTGGGGAGGGTATGTGCTATGGTGAGCACTGTGAAGTGTGTAAGACTGATGAATCACAGACCTGTACCCCTGAAACAAATAATACATTATATGTTAATAAAAAATATATATATAAATAAAAAGGGCATTGAGCACCAAAAAGAAGAAGAAGAAGAAAAGAAGAAAAAGAAGAAGAAGAGGAAGAAGAAGAAGAAGAAGAAGAAGAAGAAGAAGAAGAAGAAGAAGCAGAAGCAGCAGCCACATGGTCCCTGGGTCCAAAGCAGAGGGTCCACCTCAAGTGCAAGAGCACACGATGACATTAGGCCAACACCAGAAGTCAGATCCTGGACACAATATATGGGGCAAAGACTGAGCAGCAAAGAGCCAAATCGAGTCATCCTTCAAGGACTGAAGCGGCTGTGGGAGCAGAGAACTGATGCGCTTCCACCTGTCATCTTCTTCAATCCTTCAAACTACAACTAAGGCTGATGATTCCCCTTTTACAGATGCAAAAACTGAGGCTCAGAGGGGTTATCTTGCCCAACGAGCCACGGTTGGTAAGTGGCAGAACCAAGACCCAAGTTTCTTGTTGCTAAAGCTTGGGCTTTGCCATGTACACCATGCAGCTTAAGGAAATAGATAATTTCCATTTCTATATTTGTTCTTAATATTTAATCACTATTTAATCCATCAGGCACCTCTTAAACACCCTGGCTTGTCCTAGGGCCGCAGCCAGGCGTCTCTAACCCAGGGCTCCCGGGGCTCGGGCTCTTGGTTGCACAGGCCCGCGGGAAAGTGCCACTCCTCCGCGTTCCCCGAGCCGCAGCGCGGGTGCTGACAGTACAGCGCTCCCAGTTCCCCCGCTGAGGCAATTTCAGCTCCAATTTGTTCAAACTCCGGACCAAAGGCTCAGCCTCAGCCTCTGATGTGCTGAACGAAAACCAGAGACAGGAACTTGTCTCAATCAGTGAGTCGGGACGAGCGGTGAGAAAGCGCTGGGGCGGGAAGGACGGCTCGCCCTCGGGCGCGGTGTCCCCATTTCTCAGGGCGGCGTGGCCCCGTAGTCCCTGCCTCGCCGCCGCCAGGGGCGCTGCTCTTGGACCCGACGTGCGCTAGGATCCCCTGCGGACCCCCGCCCGCCCGGCTCTGCCCGCGGGGTAGCTGGGGCCCCTCGCAGGCCCCAGCCAAGCCTCTGATGCTGGTGGTCCAATAGGCCACAGCTTGAGAAACACCGCAGGGGGGGGCGGGGAGCCTAGGCTGGGGCAGGTGAGGAGTGGGGGTGGTTGGGGTCCGCGCTCCTGCAGGTGGAGATTACTTGAAAGAGAGAGATGCTTTCTTAGAATCTGAGATGGTCCCTTGGGGATAAGGGTGGTGGGAGAGACAGAAAGATCATCTAACCCCGCCCCCATTTAGGGTTGTGGAAACGCACAAGCAGAGAAGGGCCTATGCCTTCAGTAGCTTTTAGAACTGCTTTTCTGTTAGGTAACAGTACCCGCTGCACAAAGACCCTTCCTCCAGCTGAGAATCTCTATACTTATTAAGATGGGGGTGTGGGGGGGGGGTTGGGGGGCGCCTGGGTAGCTCAGTCGTTGAGGGTCTGCCTTCAGCTCAGGTCATGATCCAGGGTCCTGGGATCGAGCCCCGCATCGAGCTTCCTGCTCTGCAGGAAGCCTGCTTCTCCCTCTCCCACTCCCCCTGCTTGTACTCCTGCTCCCGCTGTCTCTGTCAAATAAATAAATTTAAAAATCTTAAAAAAAAAAAAAAAAGATGGGTGTGTGTGTGTCTGATTCTGCATCCAAATGCTTACTCCTTTTCTGATGTCACAACTTTGGGATGTTGACCCCTGTCCCATGTCCCACCATCCCCTGCTCAGCTGGGTGACCTGGGACAAGTCACCCAGCTTCTGATCTGTCTCCTCACCAGTGAAAGGGGCATAAGACAGAACCTGTGTCATAGGGGTGCTCCAGGTATTAAAGAAGGTAATTCAGGTTAAATGCCTAGTTGAGTTTCCGCACATAAAAAGCACTGGATAAACGATAGCATGAATTGGTCGTCATTGCTAATAATGAACTCAGATATTGCGCTCTACCACGTATGTGGCTGTCCTCAGCCGCGATTACTCAAGGACTTCACGCACTTCCATGTCAGCACCATCACACCTCTGCCCATGGGGCCAAATCACCCAAACTTCTTAGAGGTGCCCTCCCTCCTTCACTTCTGGCCCCCAGCCCCTGTGGCTGCCTAAGATGTGGAAGAGAGTCATCAATTGATGCCTCTTAAAGAGAGAGTACATAGGGTGGGAGCTGTGAGCCCTGGGGACACCCAGAACTGGACTGTCCCTCCTTCCCCAAGGTTGCAGGCGTGTCCTGGGCTGTAAGAGCAACTGCGGCTAGCCCGGTCACATGGTCACCACTAAGCTGGTCAAAGCCTGCTCCCTAATCTCTGCTGTCTCAGGTGGCTGTGGTTCAGGGTAACCAAAGCCTGTGGGCAGGGCCACGGGGTCAGATCTCCCCTGGAAGAGGGCTGTGATGTGAACAGGGAGAACAAGGTGCTCCCACCTTCCACAAAGCCTTTGAGCTGATTGGAGCATGTCCCACAGTGGAGGAGACAGAATTTATTTCACTAGAAGTTCAAATGCCTGTGACAAATTTCCAGACACTTTTGTTCTGGTTTCATCTCCCAAACACACACCCATCTGTCGGAACCCTGTACTCACCTCTGCCAGATTCATGTCTACTCAAATAAAAACTTCAATTCGGTGGTTACATTTGATGTCCCTGCTGCCTTTCAACACATTTTTACATAATCTGACTTTAGAGACTTTCTTTATAATATGCTTCTCTTCTAAAAGGAACCGATACTTTGGTTGATGGAGTCTATTCAAAAAATGCCCATTGAATGCCTGCTAGGGCCAGCCAGGAGCTAGACACTTGGGGTGCAGGGAGGGGCGGCGGGGGGATGGAAGGATGCCGGAGACACTTCCTTTCCCTCCAAGAAGCTTCAAGTTGGGGCAGCGTAGGGGGAGACAGAGATTCACGCAACTAATCCCAACACATGCCAGGCTTCGTAAGTACTCTGAAAGAGGCGAACACAAATTGCTTCAGGAACAAAAGACTAATTCCTGTGTTTGCATGGGCCTGTGATTGCAAGCTTGCAGATTCTTGAGTTAGAATTTATGAAAATACAATCGTGGTGTGTGAAATGAAGCTCTTGATCTAATAATACTAATACACGCTAGATAGAGTGTGACTGGATGAGTAATTAGTGAAGCTCTGGGGTGTGATATTGTTATCCCCACTTGTAGAGGGAGGGATGGAAACTGCCTACATTTATAAATAGCAGGGCTTTCCGGTATGGCAGCCTCAGTCCGCACGTGGCTAGTGAGCACCGGAAATGTGGATGGCCCCAACCAAGACGTGCTGTGAGTGGCAAATCCACGCCAGATATCAGACTTAGCACAAAACATTTAAATATCTCAAGAATAAATGCAGTATTGATTACATGTTTAAATGATAATCTTTCTGATAGATATTGGGTTAATAAAACAAGATATATATGTTAGTAAAATTAATTCCACCTACTTCTTTCTACTTTTTTTGAATGTGGCTACTAAAGATGTAAACTCCCAAACATGGTTTGCATTTTGGGGCGACATCATATTTCCATTGGCCAGCGCAGGTCTAGAGCATCATTTAATACCCACAAGTCTCCAAAGTAGGCATTAGCCCCATTTCAAAGACAAGCTAAGCAAGGCTCAGAGAAGTGGTGAATTGGCCCAGGTCACACCACATGAGGTGTCAGCGAGTCGTCTGGGTCCCACCTGCTTCCTCACCTGTGACACGGAGCTCACACCTCCCTATGTGATAGAGTAAGAGCAGAAGGACAATACATTCTCAGGTCTCAAGTGTGGACAGTCATCCCATATCACACATCCTAAAAATATCTCCTCCATCCAGTGCCTTCCACTTTCAATACCCACTCAGTTACAGGTCCCGAGGTTGAACTGAGAGCCTGCTCCTCCCTGGTGCCACCCCAGGGCCTGTCATCGCCTGGCTCTCCCCACACCCCTCTATTGCGGCGCCCCACAGTGGCTGCCACCAGCATGACAAGAGTGGTTCCCGAGGGCAGAGGGGCACCTTCCTCCCTGCATGCCCTATGCCTGCCCCTGAACAGTAAATTCTCAAATGATTGCTTCATCAATCCATGACACAATGAGGACTGGGCTCCTGCGCAGCCAAGCTACTTTCTTGTTAAATAGCAGACTTTATTTTTTAGAGCAGTTTTAGGTCCATAATAAAATTGAGTGGAAGGAACAGAGATTTCCCCTATATGCCCTGCCCACCGTCCCCCCCACACACACAACTCCCCCACCATCAACATCCCCAGCCAGCGTGGTACATGGTACCTGTGGTACAATTGATGAGCCTACACCGCCACATTACTATCACCCAGAATCTACAGTTTATATTAGGATTCACTCTTGTGCTCACCAGGTGTTGTGCATTCTACGAGTTTTGACAAAAGCATCACGACATGTATCCATGATTACAGTTTCATACAGAATAGTTGCGCTGCCCTAAAATCCTCTCTGCTCCACCTGTTCAGCCCCCCCCCCTTAGCCCCTGGTGACCACTGGCCTTTTAATCGTCTCCATAGTTTTGCTTTTCCAGAACGTCATACCATTGGAATCATACAGTATGAAGCCTTTCCAGATGGTCTTCTTTCACCTAGTAAGATGCATTTAAAGTTCCCCCACATCTTTCCATGCCTTGATATGCTCATTTCTTTTTAGTGATAATTATTTAGTGATAACATTCTACTGCCTGGGCGTACCACAGTTTGTTTATTCAGTCACCTACTGAAGAACATCTTGGCTGCTTCCAAGTATGGGCAATTATGAATAAAGCTTCTATAAACATCCATATGCAGGTTTTTTCATGAACATAGGTTTTCAACTCCTTTGTGCAGATGCCAAGGAGCACAGTTGCTGGATCATATGGTTAGAGTATGTTTAGTTTTGTTAAGAGACTGACAAACTGTCCTCCAGAGTGGCCGCACCATTTTGAATTCCCATGGGCAATGCAGGAGCAACCACACCACTTTTGATGAGCTGATGCCACGTTATTAGGAGCTCCACCTTTGTGTCCCCTGCCTACTGAGCCCAGGCCCCAGCTAGCCAATTTTACTGGGGCTCCTGCAGGTAGTATTCAGCACTCAATGTATGTACCTTTGCTCCTTAATAATAATTATGCTAATGGCAAGCACTTAATATGAGCTGGCACTGGGCAAACTCTTTCTGTATATCATTCCACTCATCCTCACGGCAGCTCTATGGGTGGATACTATCATTATCCCCATTCACACATGTGGACACTGAGGCTCTGATATGAGAGTGGCTTGCCAAGATCACCCTGCTGGGGAGTGGTAGTGATGAGATTTGAACATTCTGCAGGTGACCCCTGGGCCTGGTTGCTCCTGATTCATGTCTCTCCACCTTACTCAGCTGTGAGCTCCTTACAAACCAGGTCCATGCTTCACTCACCTGGAACATGCCTCCTTGGTGGCCATCTGTGAATGCTAGCTGAGCCCTTAGTGATCCTCCCCATCCTATGTCACGGGTACTGCCCTTTTCCTCTTGGCCCCCAAGAACACCATCTTTTTTCTCTGCCATCTACGCCCCTCATTCCCAGGCTCCTGCACCCTCACACCCCCACTTTCCCTTCTGGGCTGATGACCCTGAAGTCCCACACCTAACCTGGCCCCATGAAAGGCCCTCTGTCTCCCTAGCTCTGAATGCCATTGGCACTTCTCCCTTTAGGAGGCCCTCCGCCACCACAGTCACTGTTATGGACTGAATGTTTGTGTTCCCCCAGAATGCATGTGCTGACGCCCTAAACCCTAAAGCGATGGTATTTAGAGGTGGGCATTTAAGAGTTAATTGGGACAGATGAGGTCATGGGGCCCCATGATGGGGTGAGTGCCCTAATAAGGAGGTGAAGGGACAGAGCTCGCTCTCTCTACCATATGAGGACATATGTGTGAACTAGAAGGGTTCCTACCTGAGCCCAGCCATGCTGGCACCCTGACCTTGGACTTCCAGCCGCCAGAACCTTGAGACATAAATGTTCATTTTAAGCCACCCAGTCTGTGGTATTGGTTAGAACAGCCCAAACGGACTTAGAAAGACCTCACTGCCTCCCCTTGCCAAGCCACCACATCCCCATTTCCCATCTCAGTGGTATTTCCTTTGACCTTTCTGCCAGTCTCCTGAAACCCGGGATTCCTCTCTCTTATTCAATCTTCACCTCTCAATTTTGCCCTCAAAACTCCCCTTAGACTAATCCTTTCCTTTCCACCCCTGCTACACTCTGCTGATCCAAGGGACTTCCATCCACTTTGCAACAATCATTACAGTCTAACTGGTCTTCATACTTCCAGTGCTCCTTTATCCAGTCCATCCTACCTGTAAATCTGCAACATTAATAATACCCAAACCATGTCCATCGACAGATGAATGGATAAAGAAGATGTAGTATATATATACAATGGAATATTATGCAGCCATCAAAAGGAATGAGATCTTGCCATTTGCAATGACGTGGATGGAACTGGAGGGTATTATGCTGAGTGAAATAAGTCAAACAGAGAAAGACATGTATCATATGACCTCACTGATATGAGGAATTCTTTATCTCAGGAAACAAACTGAAGGTTGCTGGGTGGGGGGGGTGGGAGGGATGGGATGACTGGGTGATAGACACTGGGGAGGGTATGTGCTCTGGTAAGCGCTGTGAATTGTGCAAGACTGTTGAATCTCAGATCTGTACCTCTGAAACAAATAATGCAATATATGTTAAGAAAAAAAAAAAAAGAAGAAGATAGCAGGAGGGTAAGAATGAAGGGGGGAAAATCGGAGGGGGAGACGAACCATGAGAGACAACGGACTCTGAAAAACAAACTGAGGGTTCTAGAGGGGAAGGAGGTGGGAGGATGGGTTGGCCTGGTGATGGGTATTGGGGAGGGCACATTCTGCATGGAGCACTGGGTGTTATGCACAAACAATGAATCATGGAACACTACATCTAAAACTAATGATGTAATGTATGGTGATTAACATAACAATAAAAAAATAATACCCAAACCATGCACATCACTCCCCAACCTGCTATGGCTCCCAAGTGCTCACTGTATTAAGTCCACTCTTTAGTATCCACAGTCTGAAGTAATGCGGGCTCCCAGGCCATGCCCATCCCAGCTCACCCCACAGAGATCTCTATCCCAGCCCAGCCAGCTCCCTCTCTCTTGCCTGCCCAAGCTGTGTTCATTTCCACCTCCAAGGGGCTCCACATACCGTCTCCTGACGGGAAATGCCCTCATCCCTCTTCCCTTTCCATCTGGATGCCAACAGACCTTCCAGAATGGCCCCAAATCCAACTACATCAGGAAATTTGCCTAATAATGTTAGCCCCGTGGGATAGTCCTTCCAGACTGCCCCCCAAAAGAACCCTGGTGCTGCCATTGCTTTTTCTCCCCTGAAACCTGGTAGCTGGAGTCCCTTGTGCACCAGTAAGTACCTACAGTGGGTACCTACAGTGAGAAGGTACCCAGAAATCCTCAGATTGAACACTCTGAATCAATGCAAAGTAAAAAAAAGGTAAATAATCCTAGTGACAACACCTGGTAAAATATAACTTTCCTCTTGAGAAATCTGGAATGTGGCTAAATGATACCCATGCAATGACCCCATACAAGTGTCCTGTAGAACCTGAGATCCTGTGAGCCAACGGGATGTTTCTCAGGTGGAGGGGGTATGGCTCAGTTAATGTCCTTGTGGTTGTGCTGACAGGACCAGGTCTAGCCTGGCCTCCTGTTGCCAAGGGCAAGGGGCCTCTTGCTATGTGAGTCAGGAGACTGACGGCACAGACTGCTAACCAGTCATATCAAAGATCTCCCAGGTGTGGAGGGTGGGGATGGCGTGAAGTGAAACCTTTCTACTTCAACGCCCTCGTCTGAAAGACTCCAGATGGGGAGACCAGCCAGGGAAAGCCTCCTTTCAGATCCATCATTGAGTAGACACGTTGCTACCACTTAACAGATGTGAGTCATGTCCCAGGCCTGGGGTAAAGTGCCCTAAGTGCTGTTCCATTTAATTATGACAAGAATCCTATCAAGCAAATGGTTGGTCTATTACCATTTTAAAGATTAGGCAACTGAGGCCCAGAGAGATTGCACAGCTAGTCAAAGGCAGAGTTGGTGTAGGGAGCACTAAGCAGCTATCTCCCCAGCTCACAGTGAATCTCCCTTCTCTCATGGCCCCTTCCCCAATTCTAGAATTGGGCCTCCCCGAGGTGACCCTGTCCACTGGTTCCTGTTGGTTGGACCAGAGACAGACTCCTGACTCACACTGAGCCAATCAGAGGCCCTTCCCAGACCCCACCCAATCACCAGAAGAGCACCTGACCCAAGTGGAACCCATCAGAACTTGGCACAGGGAGAGAAAGATGCTGAGCGAGATTGAGAGCAGGGCGGGTAGGGAGAAGCACCTTGCATCCTTTGGACTTCTGCCTTCCGATCCGTGATCCCACAGCCCAGCTGCACTCTTGCCTTGGGTCTCCTGAGATATCTCTGATGGGCTATGCCAGCTCAGTGGTTTCTGTTACATCAAGAAGGCTAGGAAGCAATAAGGTCTGACTACCTATAGCCCTGGGGCTGCAGGGACAGGCATAGCCCACAGAGGCTCCTGGCTCAGGAAGCTGGCTCTACAGTGGAAAGAAACATTCCACTGTGCTCCACTCCACTCCACTCCCACATGGAGATGGACCACAAGGACAGAAACATGAGGTGGTGTGGGTCCGGGAAGCTAGCACAGGAAAGTGGAGACTCAGAGACACTCAGTAGCTGTCTGCCAGCACCTGAAGGGCTGCCACACACAGAAGAGGGACTCACTCTGAGCTGCGCCAGGGAGCAGAGGGAGGACAAATGCGTAGAAGCCACATGGAGGCCAATTTCGGGGTACTGGAGAGACATGGACCAGAAAGTGTGATCTCAGCTCAAGGGCCACCCGGTCCTCCAAACCTCCCCTAGCTCCCTGGCTAAAACGAGCTTCCCATGTGACACTAGGACTCTGGTCACACTTCCGGGTCCCTACATCTCACTTTCTACTCAATGTTACAGTAAGTTAATATACAAATCTTCACTCTGTACTCTGGAAAGTATAGAGGCAGAATTGGTGGCTGATTTAGTTTTGCAGTCCCAAAGCACCCAGCCCATTCTCCAGCCTGTGAAAAGAAAGTGAGGCAGGATGGCTGTTGAATGAGTGCACATCGAGATCCCCCAGCAGGCAGCCTATACCCCCACAGCTGTGTCCCCATCCAGAGCTTCCAAGAGGGCTTTCCCCTGGGGGCAGTAGACTGGGCTTACCACGAGGTCCCCTACAACCCCTGAATTACAGGGTCCTGGTGCCCCTCTAGGAGAATCTTGCCTTTGCTCATCTAGCTTTTCCTTTGCTTCCTTCACAAGTTGGCACTAGACGTAGGGCTGAGAGCCAGATTAGCGACGAAAGCTGTCAAAAAATATCTCCCCTCCAGAAAAAGCAAGGGAAAACAACATCTTGGTGGGTTTTTCCAGGGGAAGAAAAAGTGAAATAGTCTCTTTCTGCCTTCTATGTGTTGCCCTAAAATGGCAGTTTTGCAGAGGGAAAACATATTTTTCCTGAGCAAAGCTGTTTGTGGTGTGAAAGATGGAGTGTGTATGCTGAGTACAAAGACACAAATTGGCCTGAGGCTCAGCCACGCACGCTATTTTAGCAGGAGTTTAAATTGTGATGGAAGGGGTTGGGGAAAGAAAAAATAAAATCTTTGTTTTGTGAAAATGGGAAAAAAAATATTGGCCTGGATCAAATTCAAACCTGGCATCTGGTACGAAGGAGGCCTGTAATAGAGATGTGCTGGATAAAGGAATAGATTTCGAGGGGGCAAGCACCCTTTTTGCTCTCTCCAGGCTCACCAGGGAAGGTGTAGGCTCCCTCCAGCAGCAGGACAGCTTGGCACATGGGGTCATGCGCAGACTGGAGCACCCAGGGTCTGCTCTGGGGCATGGCCAGGCAGCCCTCTGAGCCCTACCTCACAAGGCACTTGAGAAGATTGAAGGACATAATGCCCATAAAGACATTAGCACAAGCCCTGGCCCCTGGTGAGCACTGAGAGTGGTGGAGGCTTTGCTGGTGATGATGTGAGGATGATGATGATGGCCATGGTGATGGTAATGGTGATGGTGATGATGATGATAAAGACCATGATGGTAATGACGGTGATGATGATGAAGA
>NW_023270454.1:10704419-10738509 GCF_011800145.1 Mirounga leonina
GAAGATGATCATGATGGTAATGATGGTGATGGTGAGGATGGTGATGGTGATGGTGGCTCTTGCCTCACCTACCATGGCCACAGCTCCACAGCCCCCTTCTTTCCCTCGTGGCTCCACCAGCTCCTCTGTCTCAGAAAGGACCTGCCTTGAAGTCTACCTGGGCCAGAGTCACTCAAAGATAGTCTGAGAACCACCAGCAGCAGAAAGCTCCCTGGGTGTATGTGAGTTGTGCAGATCCCCAGCCCACCCCAGAACTTCAGACTGTGACTCTTGGGAGGGGGCCTGGGAATGCACATTTTAAACACACTGCCCAGGTGGTTCTTATGTACACTGGAAGCGGAGAACTGCCTGTGAAGTCTCATTCTACAAATGAGAAAACTGGGGCCTAGAGAGGAACAGGTGAACAGCCCAGGGATGGCAGAGCTAGAACCAGACCTAGACCCTCAAACTCCGAGAGCAGTGTGCTTATCACCTTAGCACAGACCGTCATTTATTTTTGTTTTTGTTTTTGCTTTTTTTTAGGATGTAAAGACCTTGATTTATTTGGTTGGGAGGTTGGTGCTGATCGGAGGAGAGGGTTGGAAGGAAACCACAAAGGACAGTTGTCCTGGTGATCACTCTCTGGGGCAGCCAGGTGGGGACAAACCAGTGCCGACTTTCCTCTCAAGATCAGGAAGGGAGTCCCAGGAGCACAAGGAGGCAGGGGCCCCATGATTAGTTGCCTCTGCTGTGAGCATTTTATTATTATTTTATTATTATTATTATTATTTTATGTTAATCACCATACATTACATCATTAGTTTTAGATGTAGTGTTCCATGATTCACTGTTTGCGTATAACACCCAGTGCTCTATGCAGAATGTGTCCTCTTTAATACCCATCATCAGGCTAACCCATCCTCCCACCCCCCTCCCCTCTAGAACCCTCAGTTTGTTTTTCAGAGTCCATCGTCTCTCATGGTTCGTCTACCCCTCCGATTTCCCCCCCTTCATTCTTCCCCTCCTGCTATCTTCTTTTTTTTTTTTTTTAACATATAATGTGTTATTTGCTTCAGAGGTACAGATCTGTGATTCAACAGTCTTGCACACTTCACAGCGCTCACCATAGCACATACCCTCCCCAATGTCTATCACCCAGCCACCCCATCCCTCCCACCCCCTACCACTCTGGCAACCCTCAGTTTGTTTCCTGAGATAAAGAATTCCTCACATCAGTGAGGTGATATGATACATGTCTTTCTCTGATTGACTTATTTCGCTCAGCATAATACCCTCCAGTTCCATCCACATTGTTGCAAATGGCAAGATTTCATTCCTTTTGATGCCTGCATAATATTCCATTGTATATATATACCACTTCTTCTTTATCCATTCGTCTGTCGATGGACATCTTGGCTCTTTCCACAGTTTGGCTATTGTGGACATTGCTGCCATAAACATCGGGGTGCACATACCCCTTCGGATCCCTACATTTGTATCTTTGGGGTAAATACCGAGTAGTGCAATTGCTGGATCGTGTGGTAGCTCTATTTTCACTTTTTGAGGAACCTCCATACTGTTTTCCAGAGTGGCTGCACCAGCTTGCATTCCCACCAACTGTGTAGGAGGGTTCCCCTTTCTCCACATCCTGCCAGCATCTGTCCTTTCCTGATTTGTTAATTTTAGCCATTCTGACTGGTGTGAAGTGATATCTCATTGAGGTTTTGATTTGGATTTCCCTGATGCCGAGCGATGTTGAGCACTTTTTCATGTGTCTGTTGGCCATTTGGATGTCTTCTTTGGAAAAATGTCTGTTCATGTCTTCTGCCCATTTCTTGATTGGATCATTTGTTCTTTGGGTGTTGAGTTTAAGAAGTTCTTTATAGATTTTGGATACTAGCCCTTTATCTGATATGTCATTTGCAAGTATCTTCTCCCATTCTGTCAGTTGTCTTTTGGTTTTGTTGACTGTTTCTTTTGCTGTGCAAAAGCTTTTTATCTTGATGAGGTCCCCATAGTTCATTTTTGCCCTTGCTTCCCTTGCCTTTGGCGATGTTTCTAGGAAGAAGTTGCTGCGGCTGAGGTCAAAGAGGTTGCTGCCTGTGTTCTCCTTTAGGATTTTGATGGATTCCTGTCTCACATTGAGGTCTTTCAACCATTTTGAGTCTATTTTTGTGTGTGGTGTAAGGAAATGGTCCACTTTCATTGTTTTTGCATGTGGCTGTCCAATTTTCCCAACACCATTTGTTGAAGAGACTGTCTTTTTTCCATTGGACATTCTTTCCTGCTTAGTTGAAGATTAGTTGACCATAGAGTTGAGGGTCCATTTCTGGGCTCTCTATTCTGTTCCATTGATCTATGTGTCTGTTTTTGTGCCAGTACCATACTGTCTTGATGATGACAGCTTTGTAATAGAGCTGGAAGTCTGGAATTGTGATGCCTCCAGCTTTGCTTTTCTTTTTCAACATTCCTCTGGCTATTCAGGGTCTTTTCTGGTTCCATACAAATTTTAGGATTATTTGTCCCATTTCTTTGAAAAAAGTGGATGGTATTTTGATGGGGATTGCATTGAATGTGTAGATTGCTCTAGGTAGCATTGACATCTTCACAATATCTGTTTTTCCAATCCATGATCATGGGACGTTTTACCATTTCTTTGTGTCTTCCTCAATTTCTTTCATGAGTATTTTATAGTTTTCTGAGTACAGATTTTTTGCCTCTTTGGTTAGATTTATTCCTAGGTATCTTATGGTTTTGGGTGCAATTGTAAATGGGATCGACTCCTTAATTTCCCTTTCTTCTGTCTTGTTGTTGGTGTATGGGAATGCCACTGATTTCTCTGCATTGATTTTATATCCTGCCACTTTACTGAATTCCTGTATGAGTTCTAGCAGTTTGGGGTGGAGTCTTTTGGGTTTTCCACATAAAGTATCATATCATCTGCAAAGAGCGAGAGTTTGACTTCTTCTTTGCCAATTTAGATGCCTTTTATTTCTTTTTGCTGTCTGATTGCTGTTGCTAGGACTTCTAATACTATGTTGAATAGCAGTGTGATAGTGGACATCCTTGCCATGTTCCTGACCTTAGGGGGAAAGCTCTCAGTTTTCCCCCATTGAGAATGATATTCACTGTAGGTTTTTCATAAATGGCTTTTATGATATTGAGGTATGTACCCTCTATCCCTATACTCCGAAGAGTTTTGATCAAGAAAGGATGCTATACTTTGTCAAATGCTTTTTCTGCATCTACTGAGAGGATCATATGGTTCTTGTTCTTTCTTTTATCAGTGTATTGTATCACATTGATTGATTTGCAGATGTTGAACCAACCTTGCAGCCCAGGGATAAATCCCACTTGGTTGTGGTGAACAATCCTTTTAACGTACTGTTGGATCCTATTGACTAGTATTTTGGTGAGAATTTTTGCATCCATGTTCATCAAGAATATTGGTCTGTAATTCTCCTTTTTGATGGGGTCTTTGTCTGGTTTTGGGATCAAGGTAATGGTGGCCTCATAAAACGAGTTTGGAAGTTTTCCTTCCATTTCTATTTTTTGGAACAGTTTCAGAAGAATAGGTATTAATTCTTCTTGAAATGTTTGGTAGAATTCCCCTGGGAAGCCATCTGGCCCTGGGCTTTTGTTTTTTGGGAGATTTTTGATGACTGCTTCAATTTCCTTAGTGGTTATAGGTCTGTTCAGGTTTTCTATTTCTTCCTGGTTCAGTTTTGGTAGTTGATACATCTCTAGGAATGCATCCATTTCCTCCAGGTTATCTAATTTGCTGGCATATGGTTGCTCATAATATGTTCTTATAATTGTTTGTATTTCTTTGGTGTTGGTTGTGATCTCTCCTCTTTCATTCATGATTTTATTTATTTGGGTCCTTTCTCTTTTCTTTTTGATAAGTCTGGCCAGGGGTTTATCAATCTTGTTAATTCTTTCAAAGAACCAGCTCCAAGTTTTGTTGATCTGTTCGACTGTTCTTTTTGTTTCTATTTCATTGATTTCTGCTCTGGTCTTTATGATTTCTCTTCTCCTGCTGGGTTTAGGCTTTATTTGCTGTTCTTTCTCCAACTCCTTTAGATGTAGGGTTAGGTTGTGTATTTGAGACCTTTCCTGAGAAAGGCTTGTATTGCTATATACTTTCCTCTTAGGGACTGCCTTTGCTGTATCCCAAAGATTTTGAACAGTTGTGTTTTCATTTTCATTGGTTTCCATGAATTTTTTTAATTCTTCTTTAACTTCCTGGTTGACCCATTCATTCTTTAGTAGGATGTTCTTTAGCCTCCATGTATTTGAGTTCTTTCCGACTTTCCTCTTGTGATTGAGTTCTAGTTTCAAAGCATTGTGGACAGACCATCATTTATTCAGCAGTGATGGGTTGAGCACCAACCGTCTGCAGAGCACTATCCAAGACCAAAACCAAATCAGACAAAATGCCTGCCCTCAACAAGCGAACAATTGGGTAGGGGAGAAAGTGGTGAGCCAGGCCAGGGGAAAGGTGGAGGGGCCTCATGGGGAGGGATGGCGAGAGGCAGGAAGGGTCTCAATGGTTGTGTGAGACAGTGTGGAGAGAAGCAACTTTATCTGGGTTTTGCAGGAGGAGCAGAATTTGCAAACAAAAAAGAACACTGTAGGCAGAGAGAATAGCACAAGCAAAGGCATAAAGGTGACATGTGGGGGTATTTGTGGGAATGAGGAAGAAGCTCCCAGTGGGATGGGACCCATGAGGCACAAGATCAGGGAGTAGAGAACATGAGCCTGATTCTATGCTGAGCAGCTTGGACTTTATCTTATAAGCAACAGGGAGCCATGGGAGGCTTCCCAGGAAGGGAGAAGCATACCTCTTAGGAAGGTCAGCATGATGACATCTTAAAACTGGATGGATGGGAGGTGACCTTGGCCCCGAACCCTGGCTCCTAAAGGTACCGGCACCCAGGGAAGCCAGAGGCTGCCAAAGCCCAGGTCGGACAGCAGCAGCTGCCTAGTCCTGTTCACCCTCCCACTTCCCACCTGCTTTTGATGGGGACAGGGGTGACAGGTTGAAAGAGTGAATATGTGACATTTAATGGCCAGGGCTGCTCTGTGCTGTGTCCTCACCTAGCCCACCTATCTCCATGTATCTTTCAGCCAGCCTTGCCTGTTCCCTTGTGATGATAAATAAGATGGGCTTCTCTTGGGGTGTGTTGCTAATGTGCTAGCCAAACCCCAAGAGGCAGGGTGGGACAAGGAGGGGGTAGCACCAGCTGTTGCCCCAAAGACTCTAAGTCTCAGATCCATACACATTTAGTAGCAATGTGATCTTGACCCAGTTGCAGATTCTCTCTGAGCCACAGTCTCCTCATCTGTAAAATGGGGATGATGATACTTACCTTAAGGGGTTGCCCTGAGGCGGAGAGACAAAGTATGACAAACGCAGCTCAGTGCCCAGCCCAGCATGGGCACAAGCTCTCTGGTGGCTGCTCAGATGATGATGATGATGATGATGATGATGATGATAATGATGATGATGATGATGATGATAATGATGATGAGGAGGACGATGATGATAATGATGATGATGATGATGACGACGACAATGATGGAGCACCCTGCTGCCAGCTCGCATCACCGCCAGCATTGGCAGTATCATCAAGTCATCTTCCTGTGTCATGGCAGCTCGCAGGTGCCAGGAGACCAAAACACAGATGGAGCCCTTTGCTCCATACCCTGAGCAAAGTGCAGCCCCTGGAGAGATGGAGAGGCAAGGCCAAATCTCTGCACCCAAACAGGCTAGTCTGGCCTCCAAGGGGCCACGGGGCCAAACGAGGGTTAACTGGGGCTCAGTGCACCCATACAAAGGACAGCCTGAGAGGGACTCCAGAGCCTGAGAGCAAGCTCTGCTCTACCGCTCAACTTCCAGAACGCAAGCTGCATCTTGAGGTCCTTGATGAAGAATCTGGAGCCCTGAAATGTCCCATTCTGCCCAGAAATAGCATGAGTAAGGATTTCACAGGTATCGATAGTAACAGCTCCTTACATGTGTACAGAGAGCGATGGGTCGTTTATAAAACACCTTCAGAAGCATCACCCTGTGGGGGAGGCAGGGAGGAGATCAGTGAGTTGATGCTGCAGATGGGGAAACAGAGAACAGGGAAGTAAGTGGTCTCCTCGAAGTGACCCAGCTCACAGCAAGAAAACAGGCAGGTCTGACTTCTCATCTAGCGCTGCTCTGCGTCTGATTAGAAGTCACTTCTGAAAGTCCCTTTCTTACGGGTACAGAGAAGAGCATTTCGGAGTCCGTAGGATGCTCAAAAAGTTTCTAGTCTGATATGCTAGATGGTCATCTAGTCCCAGGCAAGAGGAGGGGTCCTAGAACAACACACTCTGTGTCCGCCCTGGCGAATCATGTATGTTTAACGTAAGAAGAACCCCACAGAGATCTTCTGACCAAGTCATTTCCAAGCTGTTCAACTTGAATCTCATCACTCAGTGTGGACCAGCAGCATCAGCATCACCGGGGAACTTCTTAGGGAATGCAAACTCCTAGCATCCACCCCAGACCTGCTGAGTCAGGATCTCTGGGGGTGCCACCCAGGAATCTGTATTTTAACAAACCCTCCAGGTAATTGCACGTGAAATTTTGAGAAGGTAGCACACTAAATCTGACTCACTCTAAACTTTGAGAAACAATTCTCTCAAGAGTGAGGGAGAGGGATCTCGGCAGGGTTCAACAGAAGTGGGAGGCAAGTTTCATGAGGTTGATAAAACTATGCTTTGAAACCACAATAAAAAACAGCCTGGATGCTCTAATTATGTACCATATTTTAATACCTTGGAGGCCATGAATACTATCAACTTGGGCCACGGGCTTATGTCACAATGGTGCAGGCTGGGCCCAGAGCCTCTCAAGTTTGAACTCCCCGGAAGCTGGCCGTGGTTGTGCACAGGGCTTCTGTGAGCACAGAGCTGTGCACGCCCAACCCCGTGAAACGCACGCGTTGGCACACTGGGCCGGCTCCTGTGGACTGTACTCATCGGACACCAGGCGTGAAGGTGCTTGAGATGCCTTCCAGGCTCTGTGTCAAAGCCAGCTGTGCAATCATAGGAAATGCACAACTTGTCCTGTTCTCATCATTTCACAGAGAATGTCAGTGCCTTTTGCAGGTTTTTCTATTTATTATTATCCCATTCACGTTTATGAAAAGGGATGGATGTCATCTAAAGTTTCTGCTGTGGAAGGAAAATTATCCAAGACTCCTCTGTCAAGTTTCTGGATCAAATCCAGAAGTGACTTCTAAGGAACCGTACACCACGAAAGAGGAAACAGCTCCACAGTTACAAGTTGGGCTGTGAGAAAACTCTTACCACTTACAGCTATTGATCTGAGCCGATCAGAATGCTCTTGATTCTGTTACACACACACAAAATGGAAATAATTAAACGCCAACAATGATGTGTAAGTAAGTATATTCATGATAATCCTTGATTTCAAATCTGTGTATTGTCAGAATGGACCCATTTTTTTCCCATTTACCATTTTAATAAAAGTGAACATTCTAAACTTTAACTTATGGGACCTCTTTTTATATGAACAACATTACTTGTATGTAGTTTGTATTTGGGGAATTCATATAGGATTTAATTTAAGGAAAAGATGCCTCTACTTTTAAAAAAGATAGAAAATTAATAATTTAAGTCAATCCTCTCATTTTATAGATAAGGGATCTAAATGAAGTTATGGGATTCACCTGAGGTCACACGGGTATTTTTAAGTATAATTAAACCAGAAAACAGGGAAACATTTGTCGTACAGGGGAACAATAATAAATTGAGGGGAGAGGGGTAGGATATACCTCAGAGACTCAGAAGTAGTTTTAGTCATTTAACAAATTTAGTGGTTTTCATCCTTTAAGGATTATAGGGAAATAATAAGTTTTGTTTAGTTTGGCCAGAGGGGGTGGGTGGGCTTCTATTGGTTACATTCACCCATTAGACATGGGGGGGCGCTGGACCCCCAAACTCTCAGTTCATATTCTACTCTGCTCCAGGGAAGGCAGGCCACTCAGATCTGGCCACTCAGAGCTCACATTCCCCTGGTCACAGCAACTCGTTCCGGGAGGACCCAGAACCCAGTTGGGGCCAGAAGACCCAAGGAGACTTTGGCAAGAAGAAGACTGGGGCCTGAAGCATAACCACGGCCACAGAGACCCACAAAGGAACCGTACACCACTCAACTCACCTACTTGGCCAATGAAAAGCCAAGAAGGGGAAACACTCAAATGTATTCAAGTCATGCAAATCTATTTTAGATCTCACTTACAGGTCTGAAATAAGAGGCAAAGTGGAGGGGAAAAGGCAGGGGGAGGCAACATGGAAGCAGAGAGACTGCGGACCTGGGAGGGTGACCAAGGATGATCGTGTTGGTGAAACCCAGGAGCAGAGGATCTGCAGCCTCGGTGAGGGGAGGGGGCTGGCTCCGACAGCCATGACTGGGCTGAGGCACCCCTCTTCTTCTTACTGGCCATGGCCTGTTTGTTGGATGGGGATTTACCAGCTGGCAGGCCCCTGAGGGACCTCTGTGTACCTCTGTCCTTTTACAGATGAGGACGATGGGGCACAGGTGGCGCTGGGGCTGGTGCCAACAAAGGACTTGGAGCAGAGAGCACCCCGACTTCCAAAGTGAGCAAGAAGACCAGGATTGTTGGTGTGAGGGGACAACAGGCCAACACTGGTGGCCAGCGAGTCAGCCTGGTGACCACCTGCTCTCCATGAGGATTTGCACCAACTCTCATTTGTACTGCCCCCTTCCCTCACACATGTTGAACACATGTTTGTTGAATGAATGAGCGATTGTCCAAGGATCTACCTGTGTGTACAGCTCCCACTCAACAAGCAAACCGAGGTGGGGAAACTGCTCTCCAAAGAGCAAAAGGATGTCAGCCTTTAGCAGAACAAGCTTCCCCCATTCACTCCTTAACAGCCTGATGTGCTAACTGCTGGTGCACTGAATTATTAGTGCTGCCATGGCTGGAGCCTCCTGCTTTCAACAATCACTCACCTTCCCTTCGGCCAGCCCTCCACCCCTCTCAGTTTAGGGAGGTAGGGGAGTAGGAAGAAAAAAGTCACCACAAACAAGTTCTTTAGAAAGGACAAGGCTTTGCAGTGAGAAAGGCAGATAGGCAAAAGTGCC
The DNA here is from genome assembly GCF_011800145.1 of Mirounga leonina. Classification (NCBI taxonomy): domain Eukaryota; kingdom Metazoa; phylum Chordata; class Mammalia; order Carnivora; family Phocidae; genus Mirounga; species Mirounga leonina. The sequence goes on from NW_023270454.1 coordinate 10,713,571, forward strand.
TCCATCCCACTTCCCTTCCTCAGAAACAGACCCCTTCCTCCCTCCCTCCCTCCCTCCCTCCTTTTCTCCCTCCCTTCCCTACTTTCCTTCCTTCCTTCCTTCCTTCCTTCCTTCCTTCCTTCCTTCCTGGCTCACCTGACCTCCTGTCAGACAGGAATCACTGGTCACAGCTGTCGCTTTCCCACAGGGAAAACCAGACCTCAGAGTCTGAGGACCTGAAGAAGACCCGTCAATTCCGGTGGGTGTATTTGTGCAGTGGATGCATGGGCCACTCCTTGGACATCCACTCTGGGCGAGGTGAGCCTCTGGGCCCGTGAAGGACAGCAGCACTCTCGTGCCATCCCTCAACATGCATTTGAGGCAGTGGTTACAACCCCAGCCAGGCTCAGTGAGTAAACGCTGTTTAGAAATTAGGGAGCGGTTCAATGTACAGTACATCTCTGCGACACATTTCAGAAACGTTATCTGTGAGGAGTTTTTAAAAGTTGGGGAATGCTTTTTAACAGAATACTCAGGGAAAATAAGCAGAACAGGAAAGTGTGGGAAGAGCAGGATATGAACGTAGCTCTTGAATATAACGTTGACGACGCAAACGCTGAAGCAGAGAAGAGGAACGGAAGAGTTGACGGCTGGTGATCTCCGGCTGGTGAGGTTGTGGGTCATTTGGAAGTGGATATTTTGATATTTTCCAAGTTCTGTCCCAGGAGGAGGAGGTATTATTATCACAATCTAGGGGGAGGGGTGTCGTCTGGTTGATGCGTGTCATTATAGGCTGTGACCATCTCAGAACAAAGGGATTTTGATGGATCAGCTGAGCAGCCAGGGCCCAGGGAGACAGGCGAGCAGAGGAGCTGGGATGGAAGGTGTCCATCAGAAAGCAGGAGAAGACCAGCCCATGAAGCCGGGTGGAGGAGCCGAGGGCCGGAAAGAAGGGAGCCCTGGAGAAGTCAAGTGCCGCACGGGATAGAAACAAAGGGGGGAGAGGAGCAGGGCCCAGAGTCCTGGGCAGGGTGGGGGGTGGTGGCTTGGAGGGACTGGAAGGGAAGCCCCCCTCCATCTGGCCAGGCCAGGACAGGGAAGACCTTGGGGCCTCGCACTGCTGGTAGAATACATTCAAAACGGTTTTAATGCCCTCAAATTGTTCAAAAATGTGTATATACACCCACACACATATGTATCATATACAAACGTGTGTGTGTATACAGTTTTCTTGCCACGCGGCCGCCGGGCCCCCGAACTAGGCACCGTGCTGTAACTGCAGAGTCCCCTACGCCTGTACCCGCAAATAGGAGCACACTGCCTGATTTCCCCTTTTTTACCAACTGGAAGCATCCAAAACACACTGCTCTTCCCCCAGCTCTTCTCAGTTCATAGCACCACTTTGGCAGGTTACTACTAACACTAGGGTCCCCAAAGTGGGTCCTGTCATGGCCCCTGCCATTGCAAAGTAGGGGGTAGCTGCCCTGGGCATCCTAGCACACCCTCCTTTCCCCGCTAGGCCTCCAGAACCCAGTGAACATGGGTGGAGGAGCCTGGCCAGCCCCACCAGCTACCCCGGACCAAGCTTGGTCTAGCAGCCAAACAGCAGTCCAGAGGAAGTGACAGCCTGCGGGTTATCCTGCCAGGCCTCCACGCACTGCAGTGCCCCCTCACCAGCCATGGGTGGCTGACACCTGCCCAGAGGGGCTGCCTGTCAAGCAGGATCTCCATGGAATGCCCAGAACATTCTGGGCTCCCCGGGGACTCTGTGCATTATGAGAGGATGAACAATTTAAGCCTATAAAATATAAAATATTAACTTAATTATTATAAATAATGAATGCCCGATGTACCTCTGCTGAAGAGGAGAAAAAAAATAATACATGCTTTTAGCAGGAAGACTCACAGCAGAGGCAAGGATGAGAAGTGAGGGGGTGGGGAGGAGTCTCCTAGACAGGGCACAGTGGGAGCTCAGCTCCCAAACTGTAAGTCTTTGAAAATCTGAAACGTACCCTTCTCCTCCCAGGCCGCTGCCTCCTCCATGCAGCCTAGCCTGATTTCTCCCTTCTTTACCCACCTAGAGCTCTCTGGAAGTTCTGCTTTCAAGAAACTTACCAAGGGACAGGACTGGACGGGAAGGGAAGGGAAGGGAAAGGAAGGGAAGGGAAGGGAAGGGAAGGGAAGGGAAGGGAAGGGAAGGGAAGGGAAGGGAAGGGAAGGGAAGGGAAGGAAAGGGAAGGGAAGGGAAAGGAAGGGAAGGGAAGGGAAAAAAAAACAAAAACTACCACTCTCTGCCTTGAAGAGTTAGTTTTTGGTTACTTGTGCCCTGGTCTCATTGCCCACCATGTGCCCAGCTCCCAGAGAACAGAGACTGGGTCTTGCCCGTCTTGGGATGCCACCCCTCTTTTGACAGTCAGCCCAGATGAACTTTCCCACGGGCGGTCTCTCTCTGTCACCACCATCAGCACAGAGTGTGCTGTATAACTTTTCAAGCATGTCTACAAATCTTCCCTCCTCTCTTCCCCTTCCAACTCTGGCTTGTAAGCAGATGGGGGTGATGGCTTTCCCACTTTACAGACGAGAAAACTGAGGCTTAGGGAACCTGAGCAGCTTACTAAAGGACTCTAGCTTTCTAAACTCCTCTCCCAGGATCGCTGCTTGCCCAGAGAAAGGCCTTCTTTGTTCTTTGCATGACCTCTTCTACCCGGAAATCACTCTTATAGATGCTACTTGTCCCCATAAAGCCTAGAGCAGAGTACTCCCATCCCAGCCCTACTTCCTAGGTCCGTGGGACTCATTCATTATGTAATGACTCTAAGCTTCCGTGTTCCTCTTACAACACAGGGCGGCTACGGCCTCATAGAGCTAGTGAGTGGGTGGCTTCGACTCAGTCACTCTTTCTAGTGCTTACCGTGGCACATGCTAGGTGCTCCCATAAGTCCAGCCGCCATCATCACCATCCACAGAAGGAAAGCGCTGGGTCTGCGAGCCAGAGGCCACAGCAGTTAGGGCTACAGCTGGGGCAGAAAGCAGAGCCCCCCGCCGCCAGCCCAGGGCTCACGGACACATGCAGAAGGCTCTTCGTGTCATCCTCATTGCGACTCTTCCCCTGCAGGTGCACACACACTCACACACGCTCGTGTGTTGCTCATCGCCCCACAGGACGTGGTGGCCCCTCTCTGCCTGGCCCTCTGCTCTCAGGCCCAGGCCCTCCTGAGACCAGACGGAGGGCAGAGCCCCGCAGAACCCGGGAACGTCCGGAGCTCAAATGGCCCTCCATCGCACCCGCACATCAGAGGAAGAAATCCTCAGTGACTTGTCCAAGCTCAGGTTGTGTGGTCGTGCCAGGACAAGAGCAAATACTGCCATCTCCTCAGCCCCCCTGTGGAGTCCGTGGCCCTGGGTTCAGATCCCAGTTCTGCCCCTCAGGAGCCCTAGGATGAGGGCTCATCCTCAGCTTCTTCGGGCCTCCGTTTTCTCATTTGTAAATAGACTCAACACTTCCTCACAGGGGTTCCGAGGAGGAACACACTCCCAGCATCGGGTCTGACAATTAATCAGCACTTGATAGACAGGAGGTCTCCCTCCCGGGCGGATGGATGCCCAGTTCACTCAACACACGCTCACATGCCTCTGACCGTGTTACACGGCAGCATACAGCTTCCACACATTTCACAAACTATAGAATACTTCTCTCCTGATCAGTGACAAAGTGTTCCCCCACCCTTTTCCCTGCCCCCTTCCCTACTGAGTTTCTGTGGTCTCCACCACGCACGGGAGACTGGTATGGCTTAGTGGATATCACCAAGAAAAATGGAAGAAAAGAAACATGTTTTTTGCTTCAATGCTTGTAAGTTAAAAAAAACAGCCATAGAATGACTATTATTTTTATAAAGGAAGAAGAAAGTAGCAAGTGTTGGCAAGGATGTGGAGAACTGGAACTCTTGTACCCTGCCAGGGAGCATGTGAAAAGGTGCATCTGTTGTAGAAAACAGTATGGAGTTTCCTCGACAAGTTGAACAGAGAACTACTATATGATTTGGCAATTATACTTATAGACATATATGCATAAACTTAGAAGAACAGCAAACTGTCTATGGCCAGAAGGACGGAGAGCCGGAATGGAAGAGGCTATCTGCACACCCATGTTCACGGCAACGTTATTCGTGATAGCCAAGAGGTGGAAGCAGCCCACGTGCCCACAGAAGGATGAATGGATAAGCAGATAAACAAAAGGCGGTCTATCCATACAATGGAATATTATTCAGCCTTTAAAAGGAAGGACATTCAGACACATATCTCAACACCGATGAACCTTGAAGACATCATGCTAAGCGAAAGAAGCCAGTCATAAAAGGACAAACCCCGTATGAGTCCATGTATATGAGGTACCCAGAGTAGTCGGGGCCTACTAGTAGAATGGGGACTGCCAGGGGCTGGGGGCGGGGGCACGGGGAGTTCATGTTCAATGGGGACAGAGTTACAGTTTGCGAAGATGACAGAGTTCTGCAGACGGATGGTACTGATGGTACAATGTGAATGTACTTAATGTCACTAAAATGTACACTTAAAAACAGTTAAGATGGTAAATCTTATGTATATTTTAACCCCCCCCACACACACAAATAGCCATAATAATAACTAAAATAGAATTACATGGTCCCAAGAACTTTACTAACTGAATGCTCCTTTTTTCAGTTACTCCTCATAACTGGTGGTAAAAGTCCCAGTTTTACGATGTTTAGAGCAGATCTTCCAGGACCCAGGGAGGGAGTTTGATTCTGCCCCAGCAGAAGGGCAGTCTCTATGGGGGTCTTGTCTCCTCCAGTTCCCACCAGCCAGCGTCCCTATGCCCCTCTGATGAGATGCTTGGAGACTTGCTAAAGCTCCTACAGAGATCTCTTCCTATGTCTATCAGTGTTGGAGAGCAGAGGTGTGGACTGTGGCTGGGACCTGAGTACAGTCTCTTTGTTCCAGGAATGTCGCTGACTCTAACTTGAACAAGCTATCTAGGACATTGTGCAGGGAGACTCATCCCAAAAGCAATCCAGCGAATCACACCAGCCAGGCCCCAGTGGGACGTCCTTGATTCTGAGAAGAGCTGAATCTCCGACCTCCCATGACACCGTTTCCTGCTCTCCTCCTGAAGAAGATACACAGCTAAAGAGGGGGAAAGGGACCTGGGAGGTCAGGAGCTTCCCTGAAAACCCAGCCAACTTCGGGAGCTTTCCTGAAACGCTCCTATATCTTGTAACTCCAATTCAACAAACAAGCAGGAATCCGGAACCGGTGATAAGCCAACTCATTTCTGTGTGTTAGGCAGATAGCAGTAAACAAACCAGATGAGGCCCTTGCTTTCATGGAAACACAATTTCAGCAGTAGGAGATAGACAACTAACTGACAAACAATAAAATAATGTCAGATAGTGGGAAGTACTATATATAAAATAAAACCAGGTAATATGATAGAGAGTGATGGGACAGTATGTAGAGCCGAGCATTCGTGTGCCAGTGGGGGTCTGTTTATCTCTCCCACCACAACCACCATGAGAGAGTTGGGGGATCTAAACTGAAGCAATCCACAGGTCCCCAAAGTGCCATCCCAATGAGCGGCTAGAGTGTCCTGTAACTTTCTGATTTGAGTCCTGCCTTGGCACCTGAGGCCAGGCCAGGCCTTCGTGGGCCCTGGGGAATACCTGGAGAATGGGCTAAAGGCACAGGTAGATGGGGCCAGCTCCCAAGCATCAAATTTTCTAAATGGCATGTAGAAATTGGTATTTTTTAAAGCACCCCAGGGGATTCTGATGAGCCCCAAGGTTTGAGAAGAACTGATTCGGCTGGTCTCCAGAGGCCTTCTGCAAGCCAGAGAGACCTCAGAGTGTGGGTACCCCTGTCTGGGGTTCCTCTCGGACTCTCTAGCAGCCTACGGCCTTCAGGATTTGGGTTACTCTCCAACGGAAGGAGCCTGAACCTCAGGTGGCCAACCCTTGGCTGGTGCTCTGGCTGTCTCATCCTGAGCCAGACCTTGGGCCTCTGCTTCACTCCTCCCTCACTTGCATTCCCCGGTACTTCACTTTCCGATCCCACTCCCCCCAGTCGGGCAGCCTGTCAGTGAATGAAGCCGGGCTTGGCCGGCTGCCCGGGTACTCGGTGGAGGCGGTGGCTGCAGGCTTTTATCAATGGGATCAACACGGTGTCTGCCGGGGATGAGTCAGGACAAGATCCTTGCGACTGCCGCCCTGGGCTGGCATTCTGGAGGTCACCCTGTAAAAGTGGCTGGCCTTGGTGGCAGAAAACTTCTCTGGGGACTGTAAATGGCTCCAAGCTTTGGGGAGCTTGGAAATCCTCCCTGGGAATGGGCACCATTCACCAGCTTGCTGCGGGGATGCTTATTTATATAAAAGTCTTACCTGGAGTTCTCATGGCTAGAATGGGCCAGTTGGCTTCATGAAATCTGTTAGCATCTCCCACTTCCTCACTTTATCCTTATTTGGTGAGTAGCCCAAACTCCTGTCTGTTCCCACTGTTCTCAGGACAGGACTGGACAGGAGGGCTCAGAGCTCTCCTTGAGACATCACTGCCTGAAGCAGAACCGGGTGCTTAGAGCTCAGCCTCAGGCTTGGGGCTGGCTGCCTCCTGTGCTTCTCTGCAGGGGCTGGGGTTTAGCCCCATCCAGGGGCAGCCCGATGCCCAGGAGAGAGAACAGCCTGAAGACCAGAACCTCGCAAGGCCAGCTGGGTCTGTCGCTGCCGCCACCACCAAGTCTTTACTGGGCAACTTGAGAACAGGGAAACAAAAGAGCAGGCAGAACAGCGTCCTTAGCAACCAAACCCACCTCTGCAGGGCAGAACCACCAAGCCTGCCCAACGTGCCCCACCTCCCCCAGGGGCTCGTGAGGGCCACTCCAAGGCAAACACCCAGCTGAGCAAAGCAAAAGGGTATGCTGATACCTTCTAGTAACAGATGAGAAATAAGAAAGAAAAATAAAATTTCAGCCACATCTGATGGGCAGATTTTTCTACCATCTCTCTCTATTTACCTTTAAACACCTTTCAGGCATCACCGAGAGGAAAATAGAGTCCACACAAGGCAAGCACAGAAACACTGTCCCTGTGTCCTTGCAGAGTAGCTGAAAGGCCTTTTCCTCTACTGTACCTCAGTTTACCATCACCAAATAGGAACACTGTTCCAACATGTGTTGCCTTCCCAGGGCCCCCTGCCATAACCATCAAGCTATAAGATGTTCACCAGCTCTGGAACATTGCACAAAATGTTCTGTTCCTCCTGCTTTTTACTTGCAGAATGTAAATATTTGCAAATAAATGCCAGAAATAGTTTCCCACCCTACTCCTGGAGCTGGGGCTGCACAGGATCCTGCGTCTGTTCTCTAAGTTCTGTCATAGAGGTCTCATCCAGGGCTAATTCCATGACATGGGACTAAACAGCACAGAGAAACATGCCCCATACAGATAAGGGGCCAGCACATCATCAGCAACCTAGCAAGGATATCATTTCAAGCATACGACCAACTGTTGGCTCATGTGGAGATTATGGAGGACCTCAGCACTGGTAGAAGCCACACCAAAGTCCTGGCTGGAGCAGGTCACTTGGTCCCTCCAAGACATGACCTCCTCGTGTGTAAAAATAAGGGGGCAGACCTGGAAGGGTGGCCTCGGAGGTCTCTCCAGCTTGGCCAGTCTACAGTTCTATGAAGAGAAAAAGGAGAAAAAGACAAGTGTGCTGACAGAAACATTTTTTTTTTAGATTCCCCAGCTGAATCCAAGGGACAGAAAAGTGAGGAGAGGGAGAGAAACAAAGGTAGGAAGAAACTTTCTCTTTATAAAAAATGCACCCTGATTTTTGGGATCCCCAGCAAGGCAATGGAGGGAGAGGAAGGAAGCTATCAGGGAAGAAGGAACAGAAGTTGATACTTTTCTTTCAAAGAGAAGAGAAATTTGGTAGAGAGCGACCTCTCCTTCCCACTAGCACATCTACCAAGCACTCACACATGGACTCCTGTCCCTTGCCTTTTCCCCAGTCCCCAAGGATGGACGGCCATGCTCCAAGCTGACCCCATTCTCCAGCATCAGCTCAGGGACTTAACCCAACACCTATTCCCTTTCCTGCACCATCAAACGGCTCTCTCTCCTGAGTAACTCCCATCAGCATAAAAGCATTCTATGCCACTTCCTGCCTCCAAAAATGAAAACCATCCTTTGACCTCACAGTCCCCTCCAGCTACCACCCTTATTTCTTGGCTTTCCCCTGGGGCTGAACATCTCAAAGAAACCGTTAGTATTCACTGCCACCACCTGCCATTCTCTCCAACCAAGCTTTCATTCACACCTCCCACCAAGATCACTCTTGTCAAAAGTCAGCATGGACCGGAGTCTTCCCGAGTCCGATGATCAGCTCTCAGTGTCCATCGTACTTGGCCATGTGGCAATATTTCATTCAGTGGGTCATTCTCTAGCTGTTGAAATCCTTTCTTCCCTAGGTTCCCAGACATCCCCTAGGTTTCTTCCGGCTCACCGGCTACTCCTGTCCTCTCTGCTCCCTCCTCCACTTCCTGTCGTCCCCCAAAGTTTGGATAGCTCAGACCTTAGCACAGCAGTTCTCCTTATTCTCTCCCTAGGTGGTCTCATCCAGACTGTGGCTTTTATTATCGTCTACACACTGAAGACTCTTAAATCGACATCTCCAAGCCCTATGTCTGCCCAAGTGTCTCAATCCATGAGAGCAGCAATAACAAAATACCATCGCCTGTGTGGCTTGTAAATAACAGAATTTCTTTATTCCTCACAGTTCTGGAGGATGGAAGCCCAAGATCAGGGTGCCAGTACAGCCGGGCTCTGGTGAGAGTGGTCTTCAGGGTTGCAGACTGCCACCTTCTCGTGGAGAGCAGACCGGAAGGAGACTCTCTCCTGACTCTTACAAGGGCACCAATCCCATCAAGTGGCCCCTCCCTCATGACCTCATCTAATCCTCATCAACTCCCAAAGGCCCCACCTCCCCACACCATCCTATTGTGTGGTGTGGGGTTGTAGATGGGCATTTCCCAATCCAATGAGGGACTGAATAGAACAAAAAGGCAGAGGACAGGCAAACCGCTCTGTCTGCTTGAGGTTAGGACATCCATCTTCTCCTATCCTCTGACAATGGGGCTCCGAGTGGTCAGGACTTCAGCCATGGACCGAATGACACCACCTGCTTTCCTGGGCCTCCAGCCGGCAGATGGCAGATCATAGGACTCCTGAGCCTCCAGGATTGCATGAGCCAACCCCTGGTAACAAATCTCTTTCTGCGCATCTATATGCATCCTATTGGCTCTGCTTCTCTGGAGAACCCTGACTAACACATCCTCCTATACTGAAAGCCCTCCAGTGGCTTGCTATTCTACTTAGCATAAGGTCTAAATTTCTTCCCATGGCCTGCCTCTCTATCCCTTACCACCGGCCCCCTCACTCACTCAAACTGGCTTCCTTGCTGGTCCTCACACATTCCAAGCAGGTTTCCACTCTGGGACCTTAATATTTGTTGTTGCCCTGCCTGGAAGGCTTGTCTCCCAGAGCTTCTCAGATCTGGTATGCTTCTTACGTCACTATGCACTCCATTTAAAAGTCACAGCTCAGAGAACCCTCCCCTGACCACCGAATCTAGAGCAGTACCGCCATCCCCTTAGGTGCTAGCCCCTTTCCCAGCTTGTTCTTCTCCAGAGCACGTGTTATCATTAGAAATTAAAATGGGGCGCCTGGGTGGCTTAGTTGGTTAAGCGACTGCCTTCGGCTCAGGTCATGATCCTGGAGTCCCGGGATCGAGTCCCGCATCGGGCTCCCTGCTCGGCAGGGAGCCTGCTTCTCCCTCTGACCCTCCCCCCTCTCATGTGCTCTCTGTCTCTCTCATTCTGTCTCAGATAAATAAATAAAATCTTAAAAAAAAAAAAAGAAATTAAAATGATTTATTGTATTTGTTTATTGCCTTCCCCATGAGCCCGTAAACTCCACGATGGTAGAAATCTTGTCCATCTTGCTCACAGCCGACTCCGCAGTGCTCACAACGGAGTCTGACACACAGATGGTGCTTGTTAAATATCGTTGAATGAACGAGTGAGGGAATGACCTGGCATGCCAAGGGCAGAGGAGCATGTCTTCCAGTCAACCCCTCTGCCCCACCCCCTCTGGTTTCCTCTCCTTCCTTCTCTCCTTTTCCGGGCAGGATCCCCTTGCCCACCCAGGGCTAGCCCTCAGGGACCTCTGTGAGCCAGTCACAATTCCTGCCACCAGGGTCCCAGCTGCTCCTCTCCAGTCCCCAATCCCTGCCCCCAAGCAGCATCTAATACAAACCCTGGGCTTCTGTGTCTTGAATCATTGCAGCCTTCCTGATTGCTCTTCAGGAGGCCCTCTGGGTTGTCTGAGGCTGCTGGGCAGGGATGGAGACATCTCCATCCCTGAAACCCTGCAAGCTTGACCGGCCACCCGTGCCCTGTGGTGTCCTCCCGGCCTCCTCGTCAACCAGCTATTGATCCAAGCAGAGTAAGGTAGAGAAAACTGAGACACATATTTTCTGGTCTTAGGAATGAGCCTTTCTGCAAAGTAGATCCTCCGCACCCACCCACCCACCTACCATCATTTTCTTGCTTGTTTGCTTCCTATCACTTCCTGCAAAGTTTCACTATTTAGTGTCTGATTATTTATTGTTGGTCCCACAGAAGATCTGGCTAGAAGGTAAACTCATCAGGCAGAGACCACATCTGTCTTATTCACTCCTGTCTCCCCAGCATCTGGCCCTCAGCATGTGCCCCATAGCCAGCTTTGGAATTAATAAATGGAGAGAAAGGTAGTAAGTCACCTGAGAACATCCTTTGGGGAGGTAGAATGTGCTGGTTCTGAGGGACAACAGGGAAGGGAAGTGAGAGGACCCCAACTCCTGGAGGGGATGGGGAGAACCACAGAATAAAACATCGTGGACCAAACGAGGACTTGCACCTGGGCTTCCTGATTCTGGGGCAGGGCTCTTTCTCCTATTTTCTGTTTGACAACTTCAGATTCCTTCTTGCAGCGTCTGCATGAGCGTGTCTAAGTGCCAAGCACTGTGCAGATGCAGGGGAGGGGGCTGGTGCCCTTGACAGCGACCTCACCCTCACAGCCCAAGCGTCCTGGGGGAGGCAGATGGCACATGAGGGAGCAAATAAATATGCAAGATCATTTTAGTGTGGGATAACTGGTATAAAGGCAAGAACAAAGACAAAAACAGGTTGAAATAAGAAAGAGTAAAAGAGACAGAGGAGGGGTCATTAGACTTCCAGGAAAAGGCCCCTTGCAGGTGGCAGCCTTCGAGCAAAAATAAATAAATAAAAAATAAGACGGATGGGAAGACTGGGTGGACTGGAGGGTAGAAAGGGCAGAGATTCTCAAAGCCCTTGGACTTGGCTTACACACATCATAACGAACAGAGAGAGGCTTATGTAGAGACATCTGTGGCTGTGTGTAGTCTCTGAGCCAAAGCAGGAAAAATGGTGTGTTCATGCATGTGAGTGAGTCTGTCACAGGTCACATGTTGCTGGGAGGAGGTGCCACCAGGAGCGTGGGGGCTGAGCATGGGGTGAAGTGCATGGGCACCTCAGCATCCTCTCAGGGGCCTGCTGAGAAACCACCAGGGTTCTTTTTTTTTTTTTAAGATTTATTTATTTGAGAGAGAGAGAGAGAGAGAGAGGGAGCCAGGGGGAGGAGCAGAGGGAGAGGGAGAGAGAAACCCAAGCTGACTGCGCGATAAATGCAGGGCTCGATCTCACAATCCTGAAATCAGACCTGAGCAGAAACCAAGAGTTGGATGTTTAACAGACTTGAGCCATCCAGGTGCCCCAAAGCACAAGAGTTCTTAGAAGCATTCTTGAGAATGGTGGTGCTGTGGATACAATGGGGTCCTGGAACATTAAAGTTTGCAAGACTTTAAGGAATGGAATTAGGGAGAGCAAGGTAACCGTTATGAGAAAAGGCCAAGGATGCAAAATGAAGAAGTGACCTGGGGGCAAATGGGGAGGAGGGCTCCCTGGAGGAAGACCCACTTTCAGGGCCACTGGAAGGACTGTGGATCCTCAGAGAGGAGGCATCCAGAGGAGCCAGACATCCCTGTGGAGGTGGGAATGCAGGAGAGGCTCTGGTGGGAGGTGACTAAATGGCAAATTTAAAGGGGGTGGGGCAGGGTAGCAGGAAGAAACAGCCCATGGGTGGCTAGAAAGAGCAGGCTGAAGAATGTGTTTTCTACAACACTGCAGGGGTGATCCCAAAACCCTTTCGAATGGCTTGAAAGCAGCTTTTGAGAGAAATCATCCTGGTGCTCACCGAGCAGGTTGAAGGAAAGGGAGCTAGGACCAGAGAAAGGGGTGAGGGAGCTGCATGGTCATCCAGGTGTGGACTAACAAGGCACTTGACAAGGCCCAGGCTGGACGAACAAAAAGAAGTGATGGATTTGAGACAATGTTGCAAAAATAACTGCAGCCTGTGGGTATGAATACCCCCGCAGCAGTCCCCAGAGTAAACACCGCTGCCTGGATTCTCCCATAGCTGAATGGGAGTCCTGTTATGCCTACAGTTGGAGGACATCCTCCTACTTGCCCTGTCATTTGCAGTACTCCTTAGAGCAGGCAGACCTCCTGAGCATACCCATTTTCCAGATGAAGAAACTGAAGCTCAGGTAGTTCAATGTTCAGCCTTCTGTCCACAGCGCCAGAATCTTACATCTAGTCCAAGATCAGAAATTGGTTCCAGCCAGACGTCACTCACTCAGTGGCGGGACAAAAAATCCTGGACTCCTTAAAGGAGCAGAACGGGTAGAGAGGAGAGGCCAGAGGACACAGCAGATGAGAAAGCTGGCAAGGATACATGGTGTGGTGAATGCCCTGGGACCTTGTACCCATCATTGCTCATCCCTTGACCTGTCTTTCTGCCTGGGCTTTCTTCCATCCAGCCTCCTTGCCTGGCCAGAGTTAGCTTTCATAAAATCAAATCACATGTTGCATTCCCGTTCTTTCATGCCTCTGTAACTTTGCATCTGCTGTTCCCTTTAGCTGGAAGTCCAGTCTGCTGGTGAACCTCCTGCATTCCTTCCAGACGTGGCTCATGAGCCCTTCCCTGATGCACCAGTTTACTTGTGCTCTTCAAATACCTCCAGAACACTCTCAGCATTGTACAGAGATTATATTTACCAAGGTTTTTTTCTGTAGGGGAGGGGAGTGTGTGAAGGCTAACACAGGTGGCACATAGTAGGAACTCAGTAAATGGCTGAAATTCATTTCCAGTCTGTCTCCTCCTCCTCTGTCTCCTTCTGAGTGACTTGAGGACAAGAACTATGGTTTCTGGTGTTTGTTCTGTTTCGTTTGGGTTTTGCCTTTCAGTTGGATAGTACTGTTCTCGGGCCAGAACTGGGGATTTTGAGACGGTCCTGCCTCCCAGCCTGGAGAACACAGTCGGTGAGTGAGGCAGGCACATAAGCAGAGAGGTTCAATGGCGGAATGGTACACACTGGAGTCATGACTGGCCGGCATGGGGCACACGGGGAGCACGGAGCCCAACTGGAGAGAGTCAGGCCAGTCTCCTTAGGGGAGGGGCCTGAGCTGGGGGGCCGGGATGGCTGAGAAGACAGTAGTGATGTCCACATACAGGAAAGGTAAGACACCTAACACAGTGTGGTTTATACCCTAGCGCCCTCAGCCAGGGAAGCCCTGGGCTGGGAGCACTCTGGGCCCGTCTCTAGCCCAGGTTTGCCATTTATGGCCCCCACCACTTCGCTCTACCCTACTCCACCCATTTGATCGTAACAACCCTGGTATCCCATTTTACAAATGCTCAGAGAGGTTATATAACTTGCCCAGGGACACACAGTTCTGCAGTCACAGATTGAAGGTTTTGATTTATGTCCTGCCTGCCCTTTCCACTCCACAGCCACCACAGGACCCGGGGGACTCTCTCTCCTCTCCCGTTCCCTCTCACACACCTCCACCTCTTTCCACTCTGGCTCAGCCCCACTCTCTCCCCTCCCTGCGCCGGCTGAAGGAGACAAGGTCACGTCCACACATCCAGTGACACATACTTTGTCCCAAAGCCGGCAAATCAAGAGATAAACAAGTGTGGGACCCAGCACCGCAGATGAAAGCAGAAGGAGGGACAAGGAGAGAAGGTGGAGGGAGTTGGGAGGAGGCCCGGGAGCAGAAGGCAGGGTATGATGTCAGCACAGGATCTGGTCGCTCCGACAACCATGCCACCTGAATAAAAACGAATAAAGTGCTCTTGCCTAGGTAACATGGCTTGGGAACAGCTGTGTTACCATCACCTCTAGCAGCAACAATGATGCGTGCGTGTGCGTGCGTGTGTGCACACGTGTTTACATGCATGTACTTCTAGGTCCCCGCTGGCAAGCCCTTCCCTGCACAGCATCGCACTTACACCTCCTTCCCTGCACCCAGAGAGTTGCCAGCCTGGCCTTGAGCCACTGGGGCTACCTGCCTAAGCTCTGCTGAGAAGCGCCCCTCCCCGAGACCAGCACTTCGGGGGGGCGGGGGGTGCCTGCTGTGGGAACCACTGGCTCACCTCCTGCGAGTTGCCTCTCCCACTCAGCACTAGCACCTCCACCCACTCCTCAGTCACCCACCCGCAGGGCGCAACTCTTACAGAGAAAATTGTCATTCCCCTGGCCGTGCACAGTCTCCTGCACGGATGCCTGGTCACGGCGCGGAGGGGCTGTTACAGTCAGGGGTGGGGGAGAGCTTCGAGTGTGCCCAGGAGAGGCATCCACGGCGCTGACACCCAGCTCACCTTGCACCTGCCAAGCTGTTGTACCTGGGATGGGCTCAGCATGTCATCTTGGACAAATCGCTTCCTCCTGCAGGTGTCCTTCTCTCGGTTATGAAAAAAGGGAGGGAGCAATGATGGAGGGGGGGATAAGGCTCATTTTATTTCTAAAGTCTCTAAAGCCCCAGCATTAAGGAGCCCTGAGTTCTCTGGCCCCTCACACTTAACCCTCTCCGGGCGTCACCGCACCCCAGCCAGCATGGGTGAACCCATCAATCACCGGCAGAGATCAATCCCTGATCCTCCTTGCACTAATCAGAAAGACGCTGGCTCTGAGGAGCCGGACCTCTTCCTCATTCCCTCATCTCCCAGGGAGGACCGCAGCCAGACGCAGTCACCCTCCCGGCTCCGCTCTGCTCCCACAAACAGATGAGCTCCAACCAACTGACTGGCCCGTGCAGGAATTTATCAATGGCTCCTTCTCTCCGGAAACAGCTTTCATTGATCAAATCTGTTTCAAGCCGGCTGTTCCTGAGAATCCCCACAGGGATCAAGATACACTTGCCTTGTGGATAAAAATAAAAACACTTCCCCCCCGACCCCCTGTCCACAAAACTTCACTTCCCCCCTTTCCTTCCTTGCAACAAACTCCCCTCACCGCAAGAGAGAGGAAGCAACCCCCCACTCCACCTAAGCGGGGAGCAAGGGGGAGCTATTCTCTAGATCTTTCCGCTCTCTAGAATTCAGCGATTTAACGGTGCGTGTGCCCCAGGTCTTCAAACACGTGTGCACGTGGGCGAGCCCCCGCGGGAACACGGGGACCAGCAGCAGCTGCTGGAGCGCTGTGCTACAAGGTGGGATCTTAGTGGAATTCTTTTCTTCTTTAACCTCTCTCTGATGTCGCAATAATACTGTTTTATGAGAAATAAAATCGGATAGGAAAAGTGGATGGGGAATCAAAGGGTGCCAGTTCCAAGATCAGACTGTCATGGTTGCTAGCAACACTATCTCATAAATCAACATCTTCTAATGAAGCTAGCAGCTTAAGGGAAAGAAGGAGGAAGGCTCTATAAAGTGAGGCCTATCCCCCTCCCTCCACTAAACATGGCCTCCCCTGTTGGTCCAAGGCAAGCCACATCTGGGCAGTGAATGCTGAGCACGATCAAAGAAGGAAGACAGCTCAAGGTGTTTCAATCGTAACTACTAACTACTACTAACGCTCCATTGGGCCTGAGTGTAAAGCCTAACTCACAGGCTGTGTGCCCTGGACAAAAATGCCATTCATGTACAGGTGTTCAAGTTGTACACTGCCCAAGATGCAATATCATAGGGGGGGTGTTATTTACATTGTAAACATACACCAACTTAACTGAGAGTGTGTGGGAGGGCACAGAGGTTCCAGGTCTTCTGGCTGAGTCCTACAGCAGCAGAGAAAAGAGTCCTACATAAATCCACCTGGCACACTCGTTAGTGCATGCCTGCCTGTCATGGCACCTTACCCCAACTATGCTCTGGGAGGGACCTGCAGTAACTTCTCTTTCTCACCTGCTCCTTAGGAAGCCCAGTTCCTGCCCCCACCAAGAGAACAATTTGGAAATAGTTGCCTCACATGGTGGTGGGTGGGAAGCAGGCAAGGAAGTGAGGTGGATAGTGTGTTTCTACTGGCCTGTGTGCAGGTTCAGCGTCTGTGGGGTTCCTGCCCAGCGGGACCTGAAAGCTGCCCAGGCTGAATCACCTCATATAGGGGTGTAGGTGGTATTAACTTACTCAAGGAGTTACTCAAGGAAGGGCCCCTTCTCTTTTATTTTTTTTTTAATGAACACTGTATATATTTAGGGCATAAGGGCCCCTTTTCCAATTCATGCAAAGGCCCTCTAGGCTAGCTGAGGCCTGGTTTGGGGGTAGGTTCTGTGTTCTCCTCTATAAAAGGGGAGTGCCAAAGCGCGTCTTGAGGGGGTTGTAAAGACAGATGGCCACACCCAGGGGTTTTGCTAGGACAGTTGAGGGAGGAGGGCTCACAGGCCCAGGAAAGCTGCGGGCCTTTCTTAGTACCAGCAGGGAGGGAGGTTCTGGTTGCTTCCCCTCCACCGCAGAGCTTAGCTCCGCTGGGGGGGTCTGGCCCATCGCCCCCAAATCCCATATCCTAGGACAGCTGTCTGACAAATAACACCCCTCATACCCCTAGTCAGCTTCTACTTCCCCCAAATTGGCCCTGAAAGGCAACAGCACGAGTGGGGGTATCTTGGATTCACCTAGAACTTTCTAAAGTGACCTGCATGGCTTTACAGTGACCTTCCCAGGACCCGTCCCCATGGAAGGCCCAGGGATCCCACTGCACGGAGAGGAAAGCAAAGGCTAGGGCCGGAGAGGGCTTCTCTCGGGTCTCAGCCCCGGCTTGGGGACCACGGATCACAGTTCTGGTCCCACCACCTCCTGGTGGAACCTTGCGTCCTTCGCGTCCCCCCTTCAGACACTGTGCTCAAGCCAGACCAGATTACAAACAGCACCAACCGGCACAACAGACTTCTTTGAAATCCCCCACCCTCTTCCTCGCTTATTGCTCTCTAGGCCTAGTCACTCTGCATACACTACTCACTGTGGGGAGTTCCCGCCGCTCGGACCCTGGGTCCCCCACGCCCGCCCGCCTACGTGCCCTGTACCCCGCCCAGCTCTCCTGTCCCGCGGACTTGGGCTCAGGCAGGAGCCGGAACCTTCCGCGGAGCTGAGTCCTCTGCTGCAAAGCTGGATGCGCCCTCCACTTGCTCTCCTCAAACCGGGTGAAGGCAACACAGCCTGGTCACTATTCCCAGGAGACCACAGCCTGCTTTTCATTTACGCATTTACTGAGAGGTTCTCTTATTGACATTGTTGTGAGTTACATTTCCCACAAGCTCCCGGGGACCCAGTCCCTTCCAGTCTCATTGTTCAACCGCGGAGCTGTTCCCGACTGCCGGGGACTCACGAGGCTCTTCGGAGAACTGCGGAGTAAATATCCCCCATGTCCGTGGGAAAACGGCTAAAGAGCAGGCAGCAGTTTCTGTACAAATAACTGGGCTCTTGACGCTTGGTTGAGAGACGCACCGCCACCCCCAAAGGCACCTGCAAGAGAAGCATCCTCATAAAAGCCCCTCCCGCTGCCGGATTCCAGCCTTCCTGTGTGTGACTCGGCCCCGGCCGGCGGAGTTCACAGAAACAGCCCCATCAGTGCAACGAGTCAAATCTTTCTCGGTTTGAGACTTGAAGATGACTCATACGGTCTGTGACTCATTACCTTTCTTTAATGGAAAGGGGAGACATTAACCCCTTCCTCGTGTACCAGACACACCTCCCTGTGTGTCTACCTTCCTGCCGCTCTCACTTTCCCAGGCTCCAGGCAGGTGATGGGCTGGGAGGATGGAGCTTTCTATGTCGCCCATCAGGCCTCTTGACTCAGCAGCCCTGGCCTCACTCTCCCTGGCCAGGCCAGCTCAGGCCGTGCAGAAGAAGCCACTGGCAAGGGGGATCCACCAACTTGGTACCCATCAGCCCACGCCTCCTCCTAGGCTACCTGATGCCCACTCTCCTACTCTCCTTTCCCTGCCCGAGTCTTCCTGCTGCCCGCACGCACACCTCTTCAATCCTGGAACAAAGAGCAACCACCCTACCTTCTGGGGATACGGCTCAGGTCACACCACTGCTCCGAAGTCTTTCTTGGTGCCCCTGGTCCCAACCTCCTCAGAAAACCTTTTTTTTTTTTAAGATTTTATTTTATTTTAGAGAAAGAGAGAGCATGCAAGAGCAGGGGTAGGGGCAGAGGGAGAGGGAGAGAGAGAATCTCAAGCAGACTCTGCACTGGGCACGGAGCCCGATGTAGGGCTCGACCCCACCACCCCTAGATCACGACCTGATCCGAAACTAAGAGTGGGCTGCTCAACCGACTGAGCCACCCAGGCGCCCGCTCAGAAAAACATTTTTCTGCTACTCTCCCCCACTTCCTACAACCTGTTTTCCACCGAAACTAAATAATAGACAATGATAATGTCAACTATCCTATATGGCAGGCCTCAATACTCTACCCCCTGCTGTATTTGTCTTTATCCCACAGTCACTGTCTAACTCGCTATATACTTTACTGATTTCTCATATTCTCCATCTCCCTCCAGTGTAAGCTCTCACGTGACAGTGTAAGTTCTACAAGGAAGGGATTTGTGTGTGTGTGTTGTTCAGTGCTGTGAAACACACGGGGCCTGGCACACAATAGGGGCTCAAACACCATGTGTTGAATGCACGGATGAGTGAGTGGACAGTGAGAAGTGACATCATGTGTCCCATGTTCTCCCTTCACACACATCATCCTGGGTCATCTTTGTGATAGCACCAACAGGTAGGTGCTTTTATTCTCTTTATTTTACATGTGCAAGAAAACTCACTGAGTTCCCAAGGTCACAGGATCTGGATGAGGATAGAGCGGGATTACATTGTAGTTCTGTCTGGCTCAACGCTCCCCATGCACGGTGGGGTGAGGAAGGACCCAGGCCTCACTGACCCCAACGCCAAAGCTCTCAGATGTCACTCTCTGCTCCTGAGCCCCACACCCCCTATGCTGCCTCCCACGCCTCTTCCCCCCAGTAATCCTCAGGCCTAACCTTGTCTGTCTACACCACTCTCCTATCTACACCACTTCCTCCATGAAGCTGTTCCTAATCCCTACTGTTGGGCCCTAGCACTTTAATCACTTAAAAAACAATCTTTTATGATATGCACATCTATCTTCTACAACTAAATGGTGAGTTTTTGAAGGCACGATGCATGGATCTGAATCACAGCCCAGAGCACATGCGGCATCTTACAAATAATGAACATGCAATAAACACTTGTTAAATGAATGAAGGGAAAGAAAATAGCTTTAAAATTGCTTTGTCTGAGCTGATTGAACCATAATGGAGGCAGTGCCTAATAGATTTTGAAGACAGAAACAGATATAGATGAATGGATAAAATTATATAGAGAATTTTTCATAAATATTCCTAATAGTTTTTTAAGTTTTCATTTATTCAAATTTACTCCATTGTTGAAATGTTACTAAATAAGCTCTTAAAAATACTTACACTATTGTTTGTAAATACTGCCATGCATGATACTGTCCCCTTCATTATTTTAACCCTAACATGCCTTTTCAACATCTAGGTATTTCTCCCAAGCTTAATCTAGGTATTTCTCTTTTTTTTTTTTTTAAGATTTTATTTATTTGCGAGAGAGAGAATGAGAGACAGAGAGCATGAGAGGGAGGAGGGTCAGAGGGAGAAGCAGACTCCCTGCTGAGCAGGGAGCCCGATGTGGGACTCCATCCCAGGACTCCAGGATCATGACCTGAGCCTAAGGCAGTCGCTGAACCAACTGAGCCACCCAGGCGCCCTCTAGGTATTTCTCTTAATAGACTATATAGATAATGTTATTTTTGTAGTATATATAATATCTATTGGTATATAATGTACTAATGCATAGTGTATTAATAGAAAATTTGAGTCTCCAACAGACTGGAGACACCTGCCATTGAAAAGTGAGTTTGTTACTCACAGATCCCAATAGAAGGGGATAAGCCAGGCCTTGGAGGGCCACTCGGGGAAGCGCTGGAGTTGGTCAGGAGGTGGAAAGAGATGGGGAAGCTGTGAGCAAGAGTTTTTATTGTGGTTTCTGCAGCAAAGAACAGAAGTGCAGGATAAGCAGGCTTAGGATTGGCTAGTCTAAATAGTTTGGGTGGGCTCTAGGGCATAGGAATTGTCCCTAGTTGTCTGGTACCTGGCCTTGGGGTGATAAGCACAGGTGGATAGTGGCGTGGAGTTTCAGAAGCCAATGAAGGAGGTGGTTATATCCAAAAAGTACACTAGCAGGTAAGTTGTTTGCTACCTCTAGGAATTGCCTAGCTCTGGGAAGGGCAGTCCCTCCAAAGTCAGCAAGGCCCCAGATTTCCAAGCATGCAAATACAGACAATAAATGACATGGTTAATACAACCCAGATGAAGGAGGACACACTCTCGGACTCAATGACCTGGTTCATTAGACCTGGGCCTGCAGATTTCTTGTCACACCAGGGCTGGGGCTCCAGAGCCTCCATTTCAGGGCAAGACTGTCCTAGTTCACATACCTTCCCAGACAACCTCTGGGAAGAAATAGGCTCAGGGAGGTGGACGGACTGAGCCTGCATCACCCAGTGGATGGCAAGACTGGACCAACACAAGACTAGTGCTCCTAAAGATGATAAACTGGATGGCGTAGTCTAGGGCCCCTTTGTGGAATCTCAGACTGTCAGGTGGGACCTGTCAGGACCTGCTCCAATCCAGCCCAAGTCCCTTGTCATCACCATCATCTCCCTCTTCATCATCATCTCCCTGGTTTTCATTTGAATGGAAAACCCACGCTCCTTTGTCCCCCCTAATGCAATAAGGAACTACTAACTGGCCCAAACCCAGAGACTGGATTTTTTAAAACTCAGGTCAGGCAACCAAGATCCTTGGGGGTTCAACTGGCCTTAAGCTCTGATTAAAGCCTGCATCTGAATGAACAGAGCTTCACATCTCCAGGGAAGGAAAGAAGTGAGCTCAAAGGCATGTGGGAAACCAGCCCTCCCGAGCAGAGACCACAGAAGGCCCTGGGGCCAGGCTGGGGCTAGACTGGATGGGGGGAGGGGGTGGACAGGGATGGGGGAGCAGGGAAGCACAGATTCAGGTTTTTACCCACTTAAGGCTCAGAACTGTTCTCCAAGTAGACCATGAACTTCCAGACTTCTCCGCCCTTATGCTGGGGGCTCCCTCTACCCTTCCCACACCTCCTCACCTGGGAAGCCCTTCACCAGCCCTCAGATCCAGTTAGGGAAGCCCTTCCGATCCCCATCCCCTCCGGAGGACAACCCACTTTGTCCCCCAGTGTTCTGTTCATCTGTCCCAGATGGACTGCTGCAGAGGACACGGCGAGGGGTTACTGACAACACCATCGCTAGCAACCACATTGTTCTTAATCAGCACAAGTTCCCTGCAAGGCCAGTGTTAATATCCCCACTTTACAGTTGAGGAAAGTGAGGCCCGGAGAGCTGAACTAACCCACCCAGAGCCCTTCATCCAGCAAGGGAGACAGAGTCTGGACCCTACCAGTTTTGCACGAACTCCATGCCTAGGGTCCAGCCTCGTGGCCAAACTGCCTGGCTTTCTGGCTACACTGTGAGATCTGGGAAGGCAAGGACTCTGGCTAATTATGTTTGGCAAATCCTCAGAGCTCAAATCTTTTGGATGGATGAATATACAAACATGAATGGATGCGTGGACTGTGGTTGTTCCTTTTATTCTCGTGGCTGGTGAGAAGTTTCGGTGGAATGATATGTTAGGGTGAGAGCTGACCTGTTGTATCAAAAACACCCCTAAAGGCAAAGGCTCAAACAGAATATGATTTGGTTTCCCTTGCATGTGACAGTCCAGCTGTGTAGACGGCTCTGTTCAGAATATAAAATGGTGTGGTCTCTTTGGGAAACAGTCTGGCAACTTCTCAAAAAGTTAAGCCTCAAGTTGCATGTGACCCAGCTGCTTGCTCTGAGTTTTGTATCCAAGAGAACTGAAAACCCGTGTCCACACAAAAATGTGTACATGAATGTTGGGAGCAGCATTATTCATAATAGCCAGAAAGTGGAAAAAACCCAGTGGATGAGTTGATAAACAAAATCTAGTATACACACATAATGAAATATTATTCGGCCATAAAAAGAAATGAAGGACTGACACATGCCACACCATGGAGATCATGCTCAGTGAAACTGGCCAGGCATATACCAAATGTATGACCCTGGGCAATATGTAATGCTCTGTGTCTCAATTTCCCCATCTTTAAATAGGTATATTAATATGTCATAAAGTTTTAAAGTAATTAAATGAAATGATGTGTGTGTAGAACTTAAATCAGGGCCTGGCACTACACAAACGCTAGCTATTACTATTTTTTTTTAAGATTTTATTTATTCATGAGAAACAGAGAGAGAGAGAGAGAAGCAGAGGGAGAAGCAGGCTCCCAAGGAGCAGGGAGCCCAACGTGGGACTCGATCCCAGGACCCTGGGATCATGACCTGAGCCAAAGGCAGACGCTTAACCATCTGAGCCACTGAGGCGCCCGCTAACTATTAGTATTAATACCTGCAAGAATAAATAACCGAAGGAGAGGTGATTATTGTTGTGTAATTTACTGATTCTGATCTTGCCCAGCTCCCCCACCCCAGTCCATCCTTTTCCCCTTCTTTCTCGGCACACAGCTGCCCAGTTAGACCACATTTTCCAGCCCCTCTTGGGCATGATGTGGCCACATGACCAAGTCTCTCCTCGGAACAGGAGCAGCAGTGACACGTGCAACTGCCCCAAGTGGGGAAAACCCATGGGCTTCCCACTTCTCCCCACGGGCTGGGGAAGTCACTGCATGGACAGTACCCTTGGAGACCACCGGTTGAGAAGGGCAAAACTGACCCATTAGCCTGTGTCCCAATCGGATGACTTCTTTTTTAAATTTATGTTTTAAATTTAAAAAGGTAAGTGTCCAATTTAGTGGGTTTTAATGCAATCCCAATGTTGTGCAGCCATCACCACCATCTAATTTAAGAATATTTTTATCGCCCCCAAAAGAAACCCTATATATCCATTAGCAGTCACTCCCCATGCCTCCCCTCCTGTCCTCCTGCCCTCCTTCCCCTGACCACCACTAATCTGCTTTCTATCTCTATGGGATTTATCTGTTCTGGACATTTCATATAAATGGGATCGTGGAGTACATGGTCTTTTACATCTGGCGTCTTTCACTGAGCATTATGTTTGCAAGATATATCTCCATGGTGTAGCATGTGTCATTCCTTCATTAATGCTTTTGCTTTCCGCGATGCTCTGTGGACACCTCCAGCTAGTACTTTCACTGGGTGAATCTAAGGCACAGGCACTTAAGCAAGAGTTAAGCTAAATCCTTCAACGAACGACAGCTATGGTGTTCTTGAACTTTGGTGGGTATCAGAAGCATCTATGGAGCCTGTTGAAATGATGAAGATCCATCCTTCTGCTGGCTCAGAATCTCGGGGCAGGGGCAAGGAGGGGAACGTGTCTCAAAGCTCCCACAGGCAGTCGAGTGTGGACCAGAGTCTGAGAACTTTGACAAAGCCAATGATCGGTCAAAGTTTGCCCACATGCTCAGAGCACTCTGTGGTCAGGCTCCTTTGGCTACATTACCTCACTGGATCCTTCTCATACTCCTGTGAGGCCAGTACATCCCCATTTTACATTTGGTGAAGCAGAGGCCCAGAGAGGAAGCTGGAACCCCAACTTGCACCTTCTCCCTGGATGTCCACAGCTCTGTCCACCTGTGACACTTTCCGGGGAGGTACACCATTCACTCTGTGACCCGCTTCAGGTGCTCACCACCCCAGGAATCAGCCTCATCCAACGATCATGAACAGATCAGCCTCGCCAACAGTGTGATTATTCACCTCCTCTTTGCCATCTCCTCAGACCATGGAACCTCAAGCCTTAACCAGGAGTCACCTGGGGAGACTGTTAAAACAGAGCTCATCCCTGAAGGTTGTGATGCAATGGATCTGGGATGTGGCCTGGGAATTTTTATCTCATTGCGCACTCCAGGGCCAGCCTAGTTTGGGAATTACCTTGTGGGTCCTCTAGTTCAGCCTTCTCATTTTATGAAGGTGGGAGCACAAACCCAGAAGGGGCCCTTCCTCACCCTGTGTGTTAAACCTTTAATAGCTCCCTACTGCTTTCAGGCAGACCCCCAGCTCCTTCCATCAGAGCTAATTCCTCCTCTTAAGGATCTTGTTTCAAATATTCAGAAAACTCTCTTACCTCCATCTGGAACAGTTCTTCCCTATCCTCCTCCCACTCTGCCTAATTGCTTGCTCATTCTGTCAGCCCCACAACACCTCCTCCAAGCAGCCTTCCTTGATCCATTAAATGGTCCAAGGGTTAGTTTTCTTTGGCCTCCCACAGCGTCAGTACTCCACGCTGAACCACAATGACCTGTTGACTTCTCTTCTCCCTTCAACGTCGTGAAGGCAGGATCACCTGGTCCTTGCACATTATAGATCTTTGTTGAATGAGGAAGGAAGGAAGGAAGGAAGGAAGGAAGGAAGGAAGGAAGGAAGGAAGGAAGGAAGGAAGGAAGGAAGGAA
>NW_023270454.1:10738519-10785907 GCF_011800145.1 Mirounga leonina
GAAGGAAGGAAGGAAGGAAGGAAGGAAGGAAGGAAGGAAGGAAGGAAATATGAATGAAATAAACAGAATGAGCACCGCAGGGCCCCATGGCTCATGCTTCCCTCTCTCCAGCCTCCAGATTGCAGGAGGTGGGACGGTGTCCCTTGGGCCTCGGGCACTGGGAGGCGCCACCGGCCCCGCGCGTCCGCGCGTCGCCGCGGAGAGGGAGGGACCCGCGGGCGGGCAGCTGCAGAGCCATCTGCTGCGCAGGCGGCGGCGCCCGCCCCAGTGTTTGTTTACAAACCAGGCTCTGCGTGCGAGAGAAACACCGCTTCGCTTCCAGGCGCGCCGCGGCCGCTGCCAGGCGGGAGGAGGGGCGCCGGGGCGGGGGACCGGGATGGGGACCGCGGAGGGGACCCGCGCGGAGGGCGCGCGGCCAGCACGTCTCCGGTCCGCAGGCCCTCCAGCACCTCCACCGCTGCCCTCACTCCAAGCGCACCAGCGAAGGCCCGCGTTCCAGGTGGGCTCCCCTTCTAAAGACTAGCGGTCCCCCGACCCCATGTGGCGCACAGACCCTGGTAACAACAGTGTCTATGTTACAAGGGCGCGTTAAGGATTACATGAGGTAATGCGCACGGTGGCACCTAACACACATAAGCTACTGTAGCATCAATGTGGGTGACAGGATGGGTCTGAAGCATTTTACAAAACGTCTCTCTCTAGTCCAATTTCTCACCCAACTCAGGAAACCCTGTTCAGACAGTCCCAGGTACAGACGATAAGGCCTAGATTAAAATTCATATCAGGAAAAAAAAATCAATTTGAAAATGAAAAACATTCTGATGTGAGTGCATTTCTGGCTTTACCATTTTCACTGCCGTTCGGCCCTGCAGCCACAAGCCCTGGGGCCAGCTCAGAGCTTGGGGAGAGTAGCAGGTGGAGACCAAGCTGAACGACCTCCTGCAAATGCCACCCCTGAGTGCAGGTCTCAAGGCAACTGGCTGCCATCGCCAAGGTGAAGGACTGTCACCCAGGCTCACAAGAATGGGCGGTGATGGAGAGAGGCCGAGCTGGTAGCCTACAGCCCTCCCCTCCACCGCACCAGTGTTGAGATCTTCTGCTTCTTCTGCAGGAGGAAGCCTGTGGAGGCTTGATGGTGCCAAAACCAGGCATGAGATGGGGCTGTTCCCCATACACTCTCCAAGGGATGGTGGTGCAAAACGCTTGTCCTGGATTTGTTAGTGCCCAGGGGTTTGTTTCTATATGATTATCAGTTTGTTTGTTTGTTTGTTTGTTTTTTCCAGATCCAAGGATTGAAGAGGTTACAAAGTGATGACAGAGTCCGTCACAGTTTCTGCCCACAAAGGAACTCATGTTCTAGGAAAGGGAGACAAAAAGAGCAGGAACTAACACCTAACCTACTGTGTGCCAAGTATGAAGTTTGGTGTTTCTCTAGCAGTCTCTTCTACAAATGCTTTTTGCACCGTGAACTGGGTGCTGAGGATGGAACAGAGAACAAGTCTTGTAGTCCAGGAGAAGCAATTAAAAATATAGGCAACCACTGAATAACACAGGGATTAGGGGCATCAATCTCCCATGCAGTCAAAAATCCATGTATAACTTCTGACTCCCCAGAAACACAACAACTAATAACCTACTGTTGACTGGAAGCCTTACTGATAACATACACCGTCAATTCACAGATTTTTATATGTTATATGTATTATATCCTGTAGTCTTACAATAAAGTAAACGAAAGAAAATAAAATGTTATTAAGAAAATCATAAGAGTGACAGTACTGTAATATATTTATTGAAAAAAATCCACAAATAAGTGGACCCACGCAGTTCAAACTCATGTTGTTCGAGGGTCAACTGTAATCTCAATGACAACCCCTGAACCATAAGGGAAATACCTCTTTCAATCTTGACACCAACCCTATTTGCAGCCCCGAATGGTAAATATGATTTTCTGCATTTTACAGATACGGAAATTATGGCTCAAAGAGAAGAAACAACTGGACTGAGATCTCTGAGCCAAGGTTCGGAGGCAGGACCAATGACTGTGTTCTGACTGCAAATGGCCTAGGGGAGGGGATTGGAAATGGCCCACTTCCCAGTTCCCGACTAAAACAGTGGGGCTATAGCACCATGTTCCAACCATAGATGGCGAAGACTCTTCGCTGAGGCTAAAGCAGACTAGGACTATACTTGGAGAGCCCTGTTTTTAAAGTTCTGAGCTGGTAAAAATGTGACCAGACACTTTGACTCGGAGCCACCATCTGACCATTCCCTTTGGTAGAAGCATGGGCCCGTTGAGCACTGCCCCTCCCAAGTCTGGGTAGGTGAAAAGAAGCCTCCTCCCATTCTCCCTCAATGCAAGTCCACTTATGCATTCACTCGTTCAATACACGGTGAAAAACTGTCCTGCCTGGAGAACTCCAGACCCCAATCAGGGAGAAGGAAACACACATCCCACATAAGGTTAGAGCTGGAAGGGCTCTGTCCAGGGTGCTGGGGGAAGCACAGAGGAGGAAGGATTAAAACTCCAGGAGCAGGAGGCTGAGGGCAGGTTGAGCCCATTCAACTTCCTTGGCACATAGATGAAGGAGGAGGAGGAGGAGGAGGGAGCCTGGGCAGAAGAAGAGAGAAGGCAGAGAGCTGTTGGCTGGGGGAGCAAGGGCTTAACTGGAGGCCATTAAAACTAGTCTGAGCCGGTGTGCTTGGGTCAGGCAAGGACACAGCCAGGATTAGATGTTGCTGCTCTTAGCTCCCCGGCCCGCATCCCTTGGCCACGCTCCCCCTTCCTAAGAGCAGGCAGGAATTGTAACGGGGTGAAACCAGGACAGCCGCAGGCTAACACAGGCAGGGGAAAGCAATCTGAAAACCCAGAATTTCACAGGACAGACAGGCTGGGATAACCAGGATGCTGAGAGAAAATAGCCCTGACAGTGGAGAGCAAGTTAGAGCCAGTCTGCAAGGGTGACAGGGCAGGAGGAGAAGGTGCTGACACCTGGGCCATCCTGTGTTCTCAATGACTCAACACCCAGGCTCACCCCGGCAGGATCTTCCAGCTGGAAAGGCACACTGCCCAGCGTGTATGAGGTGCTTGCCATGGGCTGGGGTACGGGGTATCAGGAGAAATACTCACTCACGTACCCAGGAAATCTGGGGAGTCAAGGCCAAAGGGTGGGGAGAAGCTTTAGGCCTTCTTGGGAGACCCAGGGGATGAACATGTGATCTACAACCGGATGATTATGTGCAGAATCAGATCTCTAGCCAGGCTCATGCCCAGATTTGAATGTTCCTTCAGTTAGCCCCACTCCCCTCAATCCCCCAGTCAGAACCTATAAGTCAAATCTGCAGGCACTAAGACCTCTAGTTTTGCGAGGTCAAGAGTCATTTCATCATCCCTGTCTTTCCTCTAGGTGCCTGGTATAGCATCAGACCCAAACAAAATGGGGATTGAAGACTGATTAAATGCACTAAAGGCAGAGAGACTCTATTTAAAGCAGTTTTGCTAAATCCTTCAAAATGGCAAAGAATTCCACAGTAATAAACAGAATTACCCTCTAATGAGATCTGGTCTTAAAGTTTGAGTTCCACTTATTTTATGAAACAAACTTTCTTTTAAATACTGTGACATCAACGACTGTGTATTTACCTAAACGGTCCCTTCTTCCCTGCTGAGCACACAGCCACCATTTCCCAGCCTCCTTGCAATCAGCGTGACCAAATTCTAGCCAATGGGAGGTGAACAGAAGTGAGCATCCCTTCCCAGCCTGGCCCGTAAAATCCTCCCACGGGTAACTGTCCATCGTCTTTCCCCATGCACTGGCTAGAGATGGAAGATGAAGTAGCCTAGGCTCTAGAATCACCTGGAAGGCTGCCTGTGAATGACCTCACTGGTCGCTGCCAAAGGATGCGGGCTGGGGAGCTAAGAACAGCAGTATCTAATCCTGGCTATGTCCTTGCCTGACCCATGCACACCGACCCATGCACACCTGATCCATGCACTCCTATATGGACAGGAAATAAATTTAAATCCTGTTAAGCCATCAACATTCTGGCATTTATCTATCGTAGTGATCCAACATTAGCCTAAGTAAAGAAGCACTCACTATGCACATAGCACATGGCAAGCCAGGCCGAGGTGGTTATGTACAGGTAAGAGTAAATAAGAATATGCAGGGAAGGGCCGGATGCTGGGAACATCCACAGAGACACTTGGCTCATTGTGGATTTTTGGAACATTCCCACCCCCCACCCATCCCCAGCTGCAACTTGGACCTGGCCATGACAACTCACTAATCACTTCTCCTCAACTCTCTCTCCCTTAGTGACCATTCTGCCAGACATTTGGACCTAACTGAGCCCACCCCCCCCCGCTTTTTTTCCAATTAGAGATTGAGTGAATGCATCTCTTTGTCTTCAAACTTTTTCCTTGAGCTAATAATTTTCCTTAAAATCTTCTGAACTTGCCATCGGGTGTGACAAAAAGCTTACTGAATGCCTTGCTGCAACCTTCTATTTCACTCAACCTTCTAAAGTTGCCTTTTTATAGCAACGCACATCAACCCTTCCATTTATATTGTGTTTATGTCTCTGTCCCTTTCATGCATCATTTCTCCACAGTGCCTCTTCAAGTCCTCCCGTCTCATTCTCCCCTCTGCCCTGCCACTGTTTCTTTTCCAAGAAATGATTTCCCTCACCTTCCACGCATTTCCTCCCTTCCTAGCACCCCGATCACAACCCCATTTATTCTCCGGGACACATTTCTTCCTTTCAAACTAGAAAAGAGAAGTTAAAGCTTCCCTTTCGGTTCTTGTTCATTTCTGCCTTAGTTAAGTTGAGCCATGTGGATAACTAATTAAAATTAGTTGGTCATTATCATTCTTACGCACCTGCCTCCTGTGGTGGTAGCCCATTGTCTTCTGATCTCCCCTGACCTAATTTCTCATCATGCTAAGAGGGGGTGATAAAAGCCCCCCCATTTTTTGAGAAAAATCAACACTTTGTAAAGGAAATAAATTGCTGAGTCAAAAGTATATTACAAGAATTGTCATGTTTTGTTCTCAAGTTTTACCTCCTTAAACATTCTGTGTTTTGCCATTGTAAGAAATACACATCAACTTTTACCAAATCTCTTTATACATTTCAAATACTCCAGACTCCATCCTTTCATTCCTATTTTTCCTCTGGATATTTAGAGTCCTGGCACTACCAAAAAAAAAAAAAAACTGTAATAGCAATGGAAGGTACAAAAATACTAAAATAACTTACGAAAGACTGTGAACCAGTTAAGGAAGGGGCAAGATCTATGGATCTGTGTATCCAAGACTAAGGATACTTACTGTCATTGAGCATAAAATTGATCCCTAAACTTCAGTGCAAGCAGAGTTAATGACAAAGCAGAAAAAGAATGTGATAAAGATCCCAATGGTTAATATTAGAAAGCATACTGTACATGACTGGCTTCTTCGTTACTCTTGTAATGAAGTCGTGGAAATGCTTCTAAAATATTTCTTTACTTCCTGCCTATTTGCTAAAAGGATATGTTATGCGATAACATAAAAAAATCATTATCATAAAAATAAAGACAAGAGACATGCTAAATGGGGATATATGTGTGGAAGCAGAAATAATTATAACTTTCTTTTAAAAGCTAGGCTCAAGGGAATGAACGCAATTCAGTCCAGAACTTAGCTCTGAGCTTCCTAGCACCCCTGCAAAGATGGAAACAAGGGAATATTACTGAATTTTCCCTAACTGTAGTTGCAGAGATGATGGCCTCCTAACCAGGAACAATGAGAGGAAGTTGTCCCATGGGTCTTATCATTTCCCTTAATCTTTAGAAAGAACTTTCCAAGGATTTTCATCACCTAATCCTCAAATTCCTGGCATGTTCCATGGTCCAATGGCTTCATCATATTACCAGCTCTCTGCCTCCAATGTGACTTTCCCTTACCCTTTGATTCAGTCATTTGGGTACCATGACCTTGATATGCACCCATATCAGCCATACCAACTGTAGTCTTGTCTACATATTTTTTTTTCTTTGGTCGCATTTTTAGTTAATAAATTTTTTGTCATTCTAGGAATCATAGCTTTGTCATGCTGGTTGCAGTATGTTTTCCCTAACACACATTAAATAAATGCCTGTAAAGATGATACCATTCTTGAGACTCTGTTAGCGCAGCTCTGATGTCACCGGCTCTGCTCCCCACACAGTTCATAAGGGAACCTCTGTCAGAGAATGTTTCTCTCCAGCTTCTACTTGACCCTGCCCATTTTAGTCTCAGACCATCACAGCTGACACACAACCTCCCTTGCTCTCTACGTCTAACAGGATTGTCTTTCTGGCTTGTGAACAACCTCCTCCTTCTTCACGTGCCACCTGAATTCCATCTTTCCCCCCGAGACTAGTTCAAGTCCCACCTTCTCCATGGAGTCTTTCCTGATATCAGCCTTGAACCTGGACTTGCCTCCACTGACCTCCCAGAGCAATCATCTGGCTCCTAACGTGACATAGCAGATGTCCTTAAATATATAGTAAGTTCTCGTATATATTCCCTAGCAACTAAGCCCATAGTAGGTGCCCAATAAACATGGCAACATGTCAGGGCTGAGCTCTGAATTTGGAGTCAGGAGACTTGGATTTGTGAGTAAGTGACTTTTCAAGCTTCAGTTTATCCAGCTATAAAACGGTGAAGAAGTGGGTAGAGCGGGGATCTCACATTCTCTGAGGTATCTGCCCTCTTGCCCCCCATGTTAAACTCCTGCTTTCTTTGGTACCCCACTGCCTTCTGTGTAGATTCCCCTTTGTGAACCCTGACTTTGGCTTTTTCTGCTGTAAAGGTGCCTTGTGATTTCTCTCCAGGGTGTCCTACCAGTGGATTCTTTAGCAGTCAGTAGCCATTCTTGTCTGTAAGACAACTCCCTCTGCTCCTCACCTTCTGCTCATGGCAGACACATCCCAGCATCCTGGACAGCCTTCTGTCCCTGATCCCTGTCCTGAAACTGGCCTTAGTGCCTGCCAGTTCTACTCGGCCTATTTTCAGCCTCTCTTTTCCTCTGCTCAGTATCTTCACTTCCCACTTTTTCTTTCCTCAGAAATGCGGGACATTTTTGTCCTGTATAAACAAAGACTTCTCTTGTTTTTGCACAGAAACCAGAGTACTGGACTGTGCAATGATAGAAGCATTCTGGTCCAGTCACAGCTCTACTACCGACCGGCTCTGTAACTTTGGGAATGCGGCTTAAACTTTCTGAGCCTCAGTTTCCACTTCTATCTGGTAGGGATGACACTGTCGGTGCTGTCTCATAGTCACCAGCTGAGACCATGGTGTTCAAAGTGTGGCCATCAGCACCTCCTCCTTCTGCTCCTTGTACTTCCTGGGCCCAGCTCAAGTCAGTCCCCTATCCCACCATCTCCCCTACCAGCTAATGAGGCCACTCCTGTGAAGAGCTTTTCCTCGGAAGCATGTGCACCACGCTTTAGAGGTTACAACAGCATTGTCTCATATATTACCCTTTGATCCTCAAAAGGATCCTCAAAGGATCCCTTTGATCCTACCCGTTGTTAATCAGTCTTCAAAAAGGCAGAAATCCAGGGGCACATGGGTGGCTCAGTCAGATGGGCCTCCGACCCTTGATTTCGGCTCAGGTCGTGATCTCGGGGTCATGAGATAGAACCCCGTGTCAGGCTCCGTGCTGGGCATGGAGCCTGCTTGGGATTCTCTCCCTTTCTCCTTCTGCCCCTCCCCTTTCCCTCTCTCTCTTTTTCTCTCTCTCTCTAAGGAAAAAAAAAGAAGGCGATCCAGATACAGGCTATAACATGGATGGGCCTTGAGGACATGAAATGACATAAGCCAGTTACAAAAAGACAAATGCTGCATAATTCCACTTACATGAGGGATCTAAAGTAGTCAAAATCATACAGACAGAAAGTGGAATGGTGGTTACTGGTGGCAAGGGCCAGGGGAGAAAGGAATGGGGAGCTGTCATTTAATAGGAGCAGAGTTCTGTTTTGCAGAATGAAAAAGTTCTGGAGATGTTGCATAACTATGTGACTATATGTAACACTACTGAATATACACTTAAAACTTAAAAATGCTTGAGATGGGGGAATCTGGGTGGCTCAGTCATTAAGCGTCTGCCTTCAGCTCAGGTTATGATCGCAGGGTCCTGGGATCGAGCTCCGAATAGGGCTCCCTGCTCAGCCGGGAATCTGTTTCTCCCTCTCCCACTCCCCCTGCTTGTGCTCTCTCTCTCGCTCGCTGTATCTCTCCCTGTCAAATAAATAAATAAAATCTTTTTTAAAAAGGCTTGAGATGGTAAATTTTGTGCCATGTATATTTTACTACAATTTAAAAATTTTTTGAAGATATCCAACTCTTACACTTTTTAAAGCGAAGTATTAAAATCATTGTGGCCATTTTTCAGATGAGGAAGCTAGGGCTCATAAAGGCTCACCTAGGACGTGCATCCAGGTCTTCAGACCCCGACCTCGCCTTCCCCACTCCCGAAGCGCTGGGGGAAAGCATGAGAGGCCCACCTGAGCCAAAGGCATCAGCACACAGCAGCCCCTCTGAGCCCAGGAAAGGAGCCCCACGCCCTTTCACCACAGCTCAGGAAGCCTGTTGGCCCTGGCCCAAGAGACCCGCAGGCACTGTTGTCCTTTGTCCCCAAGATCAAGCTCAGCTCCCTTCCATCTGGCTCCCATCTGCATCTCTCACCTGCAACATCCTCACGCTCTGCGGATGTCTGGCCATTGCCACGTGGCTAGCCCCAGCCAGCTGCAGGCTGGGGTGAATACAGCAGTGGACCCCACAAGCCATGTTTCTCCTGCTTTGTGGTGTGTGAACAGGGGCTCCCTCTTCCTGCTCTGCTCTGTGTTCCTTCTACATGATTCAGTTTAGCTGGCTCCTCTCAGGAGTCTTCCCTGGTCTCCACGTGGAATTAAATTGCCTTCCTCTGGGTCCCATTGAGCCTGCTTCTTGTCTGAAGCTGGCCACCCTGTTCTGCCATTGTCTCTTCCCTATAGACCCCTTCCCCTTAGACCCTCAGCTCTCCCAGAGGCAGGAGCCAAGAGTTCCCCGAACTTACCCCCTGGTTGGAACCTTGAGTCAGTGGAGCGGGATGGGGCTGCACAGGTGCACGTAGAAGTCACAAAGAAAGGACAAGACCCCAGGCCAGGATGAATGTGGGGACAAAGCTGCATGATGCTGCCTCTTCTAGTGGAAGAGACGGCTTATGTGAGCCATGGATGGCTAGCGCACTGACGGAGGCTGGCGGGGGATAGGAGAAGCAGCTATCTGTGTAGGAAGGATGATGCAGGCACCCAAGTCATTTGGCTGAGGAGGACATGGCTCTGGCTCTCCCAGCTGAGGCAAGAGCCAGAGCCTGAGATGGTTGTCTGAGGTTCTGGAATAAACTTGCAATGTGGTTCGAACTTGCATCCTTCCCTGGATTCCCTCAAACTCCGGACACCTGGACCAACCACTGTGGTGACCTGGGCAGAACTCCCCGACGTGGGTGATCTTGACCAAGTCATTTCCTCTCTGAGCATGAGCATCCCCTTCTAAAATCCAGAGTTGAACTGAACAATTCCTGAGGTCCCTTTTAGTATTAACATTACATGATTATAAATGTTTACAATACTTTGTGGGGTTACTCACTATGTCCCATGTAGTGAAAGATTATTTATCTTAGATATGAACCAAGCAACAAGGGATGTTTCTTTGGGGTGCCTGGGTGGCTCAGTCATTAAGTGTCTGCCTTCGGCTCAGGTCGTGGTCCCAGGGTCCTGGGATCGAGCCCCGCATCGGGCTCCCTGCTCAGCGGGGAGTCTGCTTCTCCCTCTCCCACTCGCCCTGCTTGTGTTCCTGCCCTCGCTATCTCTCTCTCTCTGTCAAATAAATAAAAATCTTTAAAAAAAAAAAAAAGATGTTTCTTTAAAGGTAAAGTTTCCCAAGGTGAGAAAAACACCCTCTTCTGGGCTGCCTCACCCCCTGGCCTGTGCTTATTGGGGTAGAGACAGCCTGTAGTTTGCCAACATTCCATTTCCTCTTATTCCTGGACCCCAAACCCCAGCTTTCCTTGTAGCCAGATGTGGTCACATGGCTAGATCTACAGAATATGAGTCGAAGTGGTATATGTCACTTCCAAGACAAGATTTAAGAAGTAGATGTGCCTCTCTCTGTATGTCACCTGGATGCAGGTGACAATGATGGCAGATATGGAGCAAGCGTGGGTTATGGAGGAGGGCCACCAAGTGGGAATATTCACCTCCAGCCACTCCATGAGCACGAAATGAACTTCTATGGGGTTAAGTCACCAGGCCAGTAGGGTCTGTTTGTTACTGAAGCTGTGCCTATGCGAACAGATTCATTATTACCCCTCTAACCCTATATTTTGAGTGGGTGTCATATGTCTGCCATCTGTCTGCCTTCCCCGCTGGACCCTGAGCTCTTAAAGTCCCAGAGTCAGGTTTTACTCCTCCTCAAGCCTCCAGGGTCAGTGTCAGTGCCTGACTCAACAGCAGCTTGTTTATTTGGAAGAAATGTCACAACTTGAACAGCCCCTTCTAGCACATCTTCTCTCTGTGGCCTTGTGGTTGTCCTCTGCTCCGCCTGGAGGGGCACCTACAGCTCCATCAGCTCAAACTGTTGGTGATAACAGGGACCTTGGTGACCGTTCTCACCCAGAGGCAGCACGGGGGGCATTGGAAGCTGAGCGGGGTGGCCTTGGTTGTCCTGCGGACTGGGCGTGAGGGGCATTCCTGGCACATAGTGGGTGCAGCCTGGGCGGGCTGCGCATTCCTCAAGGAACAACAGTCCCTGCAATGAACTGTCCTATCCTTATGCCGTTAGTGGCCTGACGTTGATGCTCATGACGCTGGCACTTCCTGTAACACATCCCGTGGTTTCTTGCCTCTTCGCCTTACCATCAGCTGAAAGCCTTCTTTCTTTTCCCTGTCTGCTCCCTGTCTGCACAGCACATTCTTCCCCTCTCTCTCCAGTAGCCTCTGCAGGGAGCTGACTGCTTCCAGCAGCCCTGACTTGGGGGCTGGGCCGGGCTCCCACACATATGGGCTTCTTGTCTGAACACAGACAGCCCACCATCCCTATCCCCCAGAGAAGGACCACAGAACAGCTCCCCGTTCCTGGCAAGTAGGTTGGCAGGAATCCTACAGGAACACAGACTCCTACCAGGACTTTGGCTGAGCCCCAACCCAGCTGGGTGCTTGTGGTGCTGATACCCACATGGGTCCCATGAGCAAACAACCCATACCCGCTAATGTGAAACGCTGCTCCCTTTGTCACCCCCACCCCCACACGCGCGCACACACACACACACACACATTCATGGGCCAGCAAGAAGCACAGTTATGTGCATTGGATCCCTGGCTGCCCACTCCACTGATAATAATTGATTTCTTCCTTCAAAAGGCATCTGCTAGGCAGTTAACTCCTACTTTTACCCTCACTCCCTTCCATGCCTATAATCCCTCATCTGTCACCCGACCCTAGGCTGCCACTTTTCAGTGGAGCAGCTAACCTACTGCTCCATGTTTAACCTAAACTTGGTGTCCCTAACTGTGGCTAACTTCAAAGGGCAATCACCCAGCCTTTTGTGTTGGTCCCCTCCTCTCATCCATCAGCAGGTCTGAAACCAACGCCACAGTCTCAGCCACTGGCTAGTTTCTGTACTGTAGTGGTTGTCACGTTCACCTCACAGTCGTCGCCACCAACTGTGGCACCTTGGAAATAAAAATGGCTCTAGGGTTCCTTCTTAATGGGATAAAGAGGAGAGGCCCCATTGTCTTTCATCAGGTGAGCTTGTTCTCCCCCGAAAGACCTGGCTGAGAAATCTATATTTGGAAGGACCCTGCTCAGCCCCTCCTGGACGGGTGCCCGGGGTTCCTTCTCTGTCTAAAGCAGAGTAAGCCACTAGCTCCAACTCCCACTGGAGGAAGCCAACTCTTCCATCTGTCCCAGACTCCACCTGCAGCATCTCTCCCGCAAGGCCCTCCTTGGAGCCTTGTCTGGAGCTGGTGTTGACAGACAAAAACTAAGGGTCACACAGGGCTCAGGTCAGATGGCTGAATTTGTAATTCTTTCTCCTCACTTCCGCTGATGACTCCCTTGATGGGTACATGTACAAGCCAAAGCCCCAAATCCCAATCACCACCTTCCCTGGCCCTAAACCTGAATGTAAAGGCAAGTCCTGCTAAAGTGCCAACAGCTCATTGACATTTTCCAAACAGCATTCCAGGGAGTATTAATAAGCAAACAAAATAAAGGCGAGTGGGTAGAGTTCTGAGGCCAAGATTTCTTTACTACAGAACCTCCCAAAGCTTTAACACATCAATGCACCCCATGAATTTCCAAGAAGGGGAGAGAACATATTTCCTCAATGATCCTAAAGAAATGTGTTTGCTAGATTTCACATATGTGTAATCAATAACTCTGAGGATTTAGGACCTATTTCTGGGTGGGGTGAGAGGGTCAGAGAAGGGCAAGTTGGGGTGCTCGTAGTGATAGTGGTACAAAAAAACCAGGCTAGTGACACAGCTAGTCCCCTCCCAAAACATGGGAGCACCCCACTACTAGACCCCAAGGGAAGTAACAACAGGAACTCAAGCAGGATAAAAATGTGACTATAAGGGTTCCTCACATTTAGATAGCACCTTCCAGTTTACAAAACACATTCATACACATGATTCTATTTGATCATCATAACATTCTTGCATAGTGGACAAGGAAGAAAGAGTAGCCCATTTTATGGATTGGCAATGAGTAATTAAGTGGCTTGCTTGAGATCTCCCAGGTTAGTGGCAAACCAAGAACCAAGATGAAAGCCTTCTGCCTTTCTGCCCATTGCCTCTCATTCCTCCTGCTAAACCCACTAGACCGAGCATCTGGAGGGCAAGGATGCCTAAAAAGTGAATGAATGAATCGACCCACCATTGGGGTGCCATCCCAAGAAGCTCAGTAGTCACTGGCACACAAAGGCATGGCTGTGATAAGGAGCAAGGCACTAAGGCTTTGGTGACATGCTAGGGTGAGTATCTCTTCCTGGCAAGTTCACCCCATACACTGGAACAGGATCATGGTAAAAGCAGAAGTTTGTTGTGGAAACCATGTCCACATTCTCATAGCTGGGCCCTGGTTGGGACAACACAGAGAGACAGGTACAAGTTTTCACAGGGTAGGTAGAGCTGCTTTCTAGGCATGTGTTCATGGTTCAGCAGTTAGGGCCACAGAGGTACTGAAAGAATATTAATAAAGACAAGGATGAGCCCTCTTATGGGCTAAATTGTGTCCCCACCCCCAAAATTTGAGTTGAAGTTCTAACCCCCAGCACCTCAGAATGTAACTGTATTTGGAGGTAGAGCCTTTAAAGAGATAATTAAGTTAAAATGAGGTCATTAGGATGGGCCCTGATCCAATATGACTGGTGTCCTTATAAGAAGGGGACATT
This sequence comes from Mirounga leonina, assembly GCF_011800145.1. Lineage (NCBI taxonomy): Eukaryota > Metazoa > Chordata > Mammalia > Carnivora > Phocidae > Mirounga > Mirounga leonina. Next base: position 10,751,987 of record NW_023270454.1, read on the forward strand.
AGGACACAGACCTGAAGAGGGAAGACCATGTGAGGACACAGGGAGGGCCATCTACAAGCCAGAGAGAGAGAAGCCTCTGGAGAAACGATCTTGATCTTGGACTTCTAGACTCCAAAACTATGAGAAAATAAGCTTTTGTCATTGAAGCCATCCAGTCTGTGGTACTTTGTTAAAAATGCTCTAATAAAAGGCCCAAGGTCAGGCTGGGACTCAAGAAGTAAGTATAAGATGGCCCAGCGCCCTCTCTCCAGGGGGGCAATAGTCCATGTACATGCCTCTCTGTTAACATCACAGGGCATTCATTCACGATTCCTTTCCTAATATTAAGTGTCTACTGAATATATGCATTATGCAAAGAAAATCAGACGAGACATAGCATGTTCCTTCCCTCTGAAAACCTTAAAATGCAGTAGAAGAGTAAGATAAGAACACATTACGAATACAGAGAAAGCACTCAGTTTTTTAACACAGTGTGTCTGAAATCCAGTTTGTGAATTATTTGTTTGAACCCAGAATGTTTCCCCAGAAGTAGGGAACTCTCTGCGGTGGCTCTGCCCACACACAAATCTGGAACATCCTGCCAAGTGACATCAGTGACAATAAATCACCTTTACAGCCAACACGGTCCTTTCACCTACCCCACCTCTTTGCATTCTAGAAACACCCACCAGAGAGTCAGGAGGACAACTCTCAATAGCCACATTCCACAAGGGGGCCTGGAGGCCCAGAGAGAGGTTCTGAGACTCGCCTAAGGTGGGTCCTGCACTGGTGGGGCCAAGAGTCAAATCAGAGTTTCTGTCCCCAATCTCACATCGAGTGGAAGAAGAGGGAAGAAACCCTGTGCTCCCTCCAACCCTCGCCCTGGGACTTTGAGCAGAGGGAGAGTGGGACATACCCACCAGGCAACAACATGTGGGGTCAGGGTGGGGGTGGGAGGACGTTGGTGATCAGAGGCCAAAATATTTAGATGGTGCCAGGAGCTGTCTGCTAAAGTTATCGCCATAAGCTGAAGGAAACTATGATTAGCATATTCCAAAATTAGGGTCCTATCTGTATTTTCCTGAGAAGAGTAATCAATCATTCATCATCTTGTATGATTAGTATCCAGTACGTTTCCCAGAATCCTAGTCCCTCTGGAATTCATACGTACGTGCACGATTTGAGTGTTGGGATTCCCTTCTGATGAATAATAATTAAGGGCTGTTAGGGACTCTGGAGGCTGTGTTTAAACAAATGTGCTTAACAAATGTTGGCTGAGAGCCAACTACGTATCAGGTACTCTACTGGGTCTGGGGGGGGAGGATTGGAAGGGTGATTCTGAGATGTAGGCTGCCCACCAAGACTTCACAGTCGAACCTGGGGGTGGGGGCACACCAGTACCCAGAGGACAGTTGTCAGAGGCACCCTATGGTGACAGGGATCCTGTAAGTGCACCCCAAACTTACACACTCAGTGATAACATTTCCTGCTCGCCTGAAACAGCCCAGATTTAGTCTTTCACTCTAACACATGCACCAATCAATACCGAAGATGAATTAAACTGATGAAAATCAATCCTCAAGCCAGTTTTGCTTTCCAGACCAAAAATTTTCGTCAATAATAGAGAGTTAAAAGATGTTACTAAAGTCTGATGCCAGCGTTGCACGTAGTTCAATCACAGGTTGTGAGAACAGATTAAGAAGTAGAAACCTTTGCCAGGAGGCTGTTCTGCTGGCTGTTGGCAGATGGAAAAGGACCAGCGTGGAGCCAGGAGTTCCCAGATCACCAAAGCTCCAGAGTAAAGCTGATGGCCCCAAGGGGAACTGTGCAATCTGGGTGGCCACTAGTGAGCTGCTCTGAGGCCGGTGACCCGGGGCTCTACTGCCTGTTGCCTAGGCCAGGAGTCCAGGCAGTAGGTTCTAGAACGCCACCAGAAAACAAGCCAGATACACAGAAAACACACAGCGGTCTGTTTGGCTAGCTTGAAGAAGAGAGTTAGGTAAAAAAAAATTGTTGAAACACAGATACAGATGACATCACGGGAGGTTAGGAATTACAGACTTTTAGTTGCCGAAGACATTTGAGCAGGAAGGTAGGTTTCCTTCCAAAAGAGCAGGTTTGCCTATTCTTGGGACAACAGGAGCCTGGAAGGTTTTTCAAATGTCCTACCCCTGAGATACCCACATGGCCCCTGCAACAGGTGTGCTCTGGATCAGCTCCAGCGGGAGCAGAAAGTCAGGAGCCAGGCAGGGAGGGTACCGGAGAGCTACGGCAGCAGAAGCCGTGCTTGAGGAGGCCCGTGCCTCCTATGGCCTTTCTCCCACCTCAGGTCTCCCACCTTGGCAGCACCCACACGGCCCCATGGCCCACAGTCACATACAACAGAGGAAATGTTGGGTCTAGTGACACTGATGATGGGACAGCAAGACCCACCCAGCGGCACTGCCCAGCCCTGCCCTGAGCTGACGGCACTTCCTGCCCCAGGAGTCACTCATTTATTCAATCAATCATTTCCTGGGCCCTGGCTTTGTGTCAGGCATTCTGCCAGATGTGGGAAATGGAGAAAGACATGCAGGTGATTATTGACTCATGGGCCCCGCCCTGGAGAGTATAGTCGAGCAGGAGAGCCCTACATTCCATCAGCAAACATTCTCAGGGCACTTGCTATGTGCCAGAGTGACGCTGGGCACTGGGGACACCACCCCTGCCCCAGGAAGCTCACAGCCCAGTGTGAGAGATAGGCAGAAGTAGGGTAAAGTGATACGTGCTACACAGGGGGTGAGCCCACCTCGGGGCCCTGGCCACCAAGGAGAACTCGTCAAGTAGAAGCTGCGTGCCAGGCCCCAGCGAGGAGATAAGGAACTGCTCCTGAATGAAGTTTAACCACCAGAGCATCTGTAGGCGACAGTCTTCGGGAGCAGGAGGAGAACAAACCGTGCTGAGACCCAGGATGAGGGAGGACAGGTGACAGAGGATTGGGAAAAACCACTGGAGATTCAGCGGAAACCACAGTAGTGCTCCTGCAGGGCAGCAGGCCAGCCCTGGGCTCATAGCAGAGCCTGGGAACAGGAGAGGTTCCAAATGGTCCACAGGATGCGGCCAGTCGTCCCATTCCGGGAAGCTGAGGCAAGGCGGAGAGGGGAGGGGAGGGCCACTTCAGTGCTGCCCCAGCCCCGCAAAGGGGTTTGCCCATGAGGTGGCCCAGCATGTCTGGGAGTGGAAGTGAGAGAAGCCGGCTAAGGCTTGAGCTCCGGGAAGAAAATGGTGAGTCCATCCACCATCCATGGGTCTCTTGATTAGAAATTTCTAGCCAAGTTCTCCTTGCTTGACCCTACTCGGAAAGTAAATCGAGACTGGGCATAGACAAAGAACTTGGCCTTGAAGCTGCTCTCTAGGCCAGCCCTTTTTTTTTTTTTTTCAAAGATTTTATTTTATTTATTTGACAGAGAGAGAATGAGAGAGAGAGCACATGAGAGGGGGGAGGGTCAGAGGGAGAAGCAGGTTCCCCGCCGAGCAGGGAGCCCGATGCGGGACTCGATCCCGGGACTCCAGGATCATGACCTGAGCCGAAGGCAGTCGCTCAACCAACTGAGCCACCCAGGCGCCCCTAGGCCAGCCCTTTTAACTCAGGTCTAGGCCAGTTTCTTTTTCTGCCAAATGAAGTCCCTCCCAGGGTTGGGATTAAGAAAAATATTCCCAGTTTGTTTCTTCTTGGTGAAAGCTAACTCCTCCCAGTCAAGTGTGAGGACAGGAGGGACTATAATGACCCTGCCCCCACATTAGACAATGCCTCACACTTCACAAGGCATTGCACACACATCACTCATCCACAGCTTTATCCTTGCGAAAATCCTGGGAGGTAGCTAGAACAGGTATTGTTGTTCCCAGTGTGACGATTAACAAAGTGACTGACATCCAAGAGATGTTTGCACACCCATGTTCATAGCAGCACCGTTCACAATAACCAAATGGTGGAAGCAGCCCACCTGTCCACTGTCTGACAGATGGGTAAACAAAATGCTATATATCCATGCAGTGGAATATTATTCGGTCTTAAAACGGGAGGTCATTCTGACACATGCTACAATGTGGATGAACCTGAGTGAAAGAAACCAGTTACAAGAAGACAAGTACTGTATGATTCCACTTAATGCAGTACCTGGAGTGGTCAGATTCATAGAGACACAAAGTAGAATGGGAGGTGCCAGGGGGCTGGGGAAGAGGAAATGGGGAGTTAGTGTTTAATGGGGACAGAGCTTCAGTTTTGCAAGATGAAAGAGTTCTGGAGATGGATGGTGCTGATGGTTGCACAGCAGTGTGAATCTACTTAACACCACTGAACTGGGCACTTAAAAATGATTAAGATGGCAAATTGTATGTTATTTGTATTTTACCCAAAATTTTTTAAATGTTTAATTTCTTTGTAAAAAGTGACTTGAACCCAGGCATCCTGACTGTCAGGTCACTGGCCTGACATCTACACCATCACCACGGGACACTGGAGAGAGCACACAGGCTGGGGTTAGACCGGCGACTGGGTGAGCCTCACTAGCCATGTGACCTTGCTCCTTCGCCTCTCTGAGATTCACTGCTAAGCTATAAATTGAAGCTCAGGGCAGGCACCCAAGGAGATCCAGAGGGGGTAGTAAGAAAGGGTTCAGCAAAGTCCAGCAGGACCCAGGGTCTCGGTCAGCACAGGTGTTCACTGCCCACGAGTGGATGGGCAGAAGAATGTCCACTTACCCCCTGCAACCTTGACTCCTAGGCCAGAGGGACGAGAAGTCCACTCCTTTAGAAGTAATAGCCTGACTCACTTGTTCCTTCAAAAACCAGAAAGCTGTGTCCAGCTGTCCGGAAATCTAAGCAGCACCATACAGTGGTCAGAGTAGAGGCTCAGGGTCTGACGGGCCTCAGGGTGGCCCCTTCTCCCTGTGTGACCCTAGGCACATCACTGCATTCCCTCAAGCACCACCTGGAAAGTGTGAGGCATCATGGCCCATCCTCAGGGTGGCTGAGAGGGTTAGACGGGGTCCCGGACTTAGAGGGCCAGCATACAGGAGGTCTCAGGAAGACCACGGAGAACTTCCTAGAAGGTTCTGGGGGTGATGTCCAGGGCCCACAGCTGCAGCTACGAGTTTGGGGCCACACACTGCTGACCTTGTGCCCAAGCTGGGGACAGGAAGAGTGAGGAAGAGTCCTACCTAAAAGCAAGCTGGGCAGAAAAAAAACCATGACTGTTAAGGATATGTTATGGATTGAACTGTGTCTCCCCCACCAAAATTTACTGAAGCCCCAACCCCCAATATGAATGTATTTGGAGGTAGGGCCTTTAAGAGGTAACCAAGGTTAAATCAGGTGATAAGGGTAGGCCCTAATCCAGTATGGCCGGTGTCCTTAGAAAAGAGACCAGGGATGCATGCACAAAGCAAAGGCCATGTGAGGACACAGCAGGAAGGAGACCATCTGCAAGCCAAGGAGAGGCACCAGAAGAAACTAAATCTGCTACTACCGTATTCTTGGACTTCTAGCCTCCAGAACCACAAGAAAACAAATTTCTATTGTGTAAGCCATTTAGTCTGTTATGGCAGCTCAAGCAGATGAAGGCCGGACATCATCAACCCCAAGTTTACGTCTCTGCTCAAAATCCTGAGTCTCTACCCCTCCCCTGCCCTCCCTCACTGCACCTCCCTGCACTGGCCTTCTCTCTATCCCTGACCACACCGGGTCTGCACCCAGCTTAGCAACCACACCTAGAAAAGCACCATCCACTAAAATATAATGCCAGCCACAAATGTGAGCCATCTCTATAAGTGCATTTTCACATATATTATTGAAATTTATATTTCACATACATAAACAAACTTTCTAGTAGGCACAATAAAAAATGTCTTAAGAAAGTTAAATTAAGGGCGCCTGTGTGGCTCAGTTGGTTAAGCGACTGCCTTCGGCTCAGGTCATGATCCTGGAGTCCTGGGATGGAGTCCCACATCGGGCTCCCTGCTCAGCAGGGAGTCTGCTTCTCCCTCTGACCCTCCCGCCTCTCATGCTCTCTGTCTCATTCTCTCTCTCAAATAAATAAATAAAATCTCTTTTTAAATAAATAAAATCTCTTTTAAAAAAAAAAGAAAGTTAAATTAATTTCATTTTTTAAGATTTTTTTAATTAATTAATTTATTTATTTATTATTTATTTGAGAGAGAGAGAGTGGGGGAGAGGAGCAGAGGGAGACGGACAAGCAGACTCTGTGCTGAGCATGGAGCCCAACACGGGGCTTGATCCCATGACCATGATCCCATGACCCATGATCACGACCTGAGACGAAATCAAGAGTCGTATGTTTAACCAACCGAGCCACCCAGGCGCCCCAAGAAAGTTAAGTTAATTTAATTTTTTAAAGATTTTATTTATTTATTTGAGAGAGAGAATGAGCACGGCGAGGAGTATAGGGAGAGGCAGCAGCAGACTCACCGACTGAGCTACCCAGGTGCCCCTAATTTTAATAATATATTTAACCAAATGTATCCAATTATCATTTCAACATGTAACCAATAAAAAGTTATTTCTGAGATATTTGACATGTTTTGTCTTTCAGTCTGTCTTTGAAATGTGTATTTTACACTCACAGTATATCTCAGTTTGGACCAACCTCATTTCAAGTGCTCAAATAGCCACACGTGGCCAGTGGCTGCCATGTTGGAAAACACCCCACCACCAACTTTAAATATCACCTTCTTGTGAGGCCCATGCTGACCACTCTATTGAATAAAACCCTTCTGTCTTAGTCCATTTGGGCTGCTATAACAAAATATGAGGGACTGGGTAGCTTATACACAACAGAAAAGTATTTCTCACAGTCCTGGAGTCTGTCAAGTCCAAGATCAAGGTGCTGGCAGATTCAGTGTCTGCTAAGGACCCCTTCCTAGTTCATAGTCTTCTCACCATGTCCTCACATAGTGGAAGGGGCCAGAGAGCTTTCTGGGGTCTCCTTCATAAGGGCACAAAGCCTATTAATGGGGGGCTCTACCCTCGTGACCTAATCATCTCCTAATACCACCACCTTGGGGGTTAGGATTTCAACATATAAATCTGGGGGGACACAAACATTCAGTCCCTCCACACACACACATGCTCCTAGCACAGCTCTCTTGCTCCACATTCCTTAGCATCTACTACCTTCTAACACACTGTGTAAGGTTCTTATCCACTGTTTGTTGTCCTTCTCCCTCCACTAGAGTGTAAGCTCTAAGAGGGCAGGAGGATGGGATTATTGCCTGTATTTGTTCACTGAGGCATCCTGGGGGCCAAGAACAGTGCCTGGCACACACTGGGTGTTCAATATATATTGCTGCGTCAATGAATGGGCATGTGGGCGCCATAATCTTCAACAGGCACTCTTGCTGTGTAACCACTGTGTTCCTTCGGGCCCAGAGAAGTGGGGCACGCACAGGCCAGACAGCCAGAAAGAACCAGACCAAGAGTTTGACCCTAAGCCCAGGGTTCTTTTTGTTGGTTTTATTTGTTTAGCTAAACTAATTCCATCCATTTTAACAGCCTAAATTTCAGGCCTAAGGCTTCCTAAGCTTGGTAAGTATTTTTTATTGTGGCAATAACATATACATAAAATTTATCATTTTCATCATTTTGGGGTAGTTTCAGCGGCAGTAAGAACATTTGCATTGTTGTGCAACCATCACCACCATCCATCTCCAGAACTTTTTCATCTTCCAACACTGAAACTCTGTACCATTAGAAAACCACTCTCCATTCCCCCTCCCCCCAAACCCTGGCAGCCACTACTCTACTTTCTCTGTCTATGAATTTGACTGTTCTAGGTACCTCCTATAAAGTGGGGTCAAATAGCATTTGTCCTTCGTGACTGGCTTATTTCACCTAGCATAATGTCTTCGAGGATCATCCATGTTGTGGCCTGGTGTCAGAGTGTCCTTTGTTTTTAAGGCTGAATAATAGTCCATAGTATGGATAGAACACATGCTGTTTATCCATTCATTGTTGATGGACACATGGGTTACTTCCACCTTTTGGTGATTGTGCCAGTGTTCTTTTTAAAACAGCACAAATGGACAAGAGCTCCAGAAGCAGGAGCATTCCTGTTGGGAGATATCTTGACCTGGGTCTCAGGAGAAGTGCTTACACACAGGTTTGGGGAAAAGAGATTCAGGTTGTCTTAGTCTGCTCAGGATGCTATAACAAAAGCTCATACCTGGCTGGCTTAAAAACAAAAATTTGTGTTCTCATAGCTCTGGAAGCTGGAAAGTCCAAAATCAAGGTTATCGCAGGAGTCAGGCTCTGGTGCAAGCCCTTTTCCTGGCTTGCAGATGGCTGTCTTCACATGGCAGAGAGCGTGGAAGAGACCTCTGGTGTCTATTCCTCTTGTATGAGGACACCAGATCAAGGCTCCACCCTAATGTCCTCATTTGACCTTAATCACCTCCTTAAAGGACTCATCTCCAACTCAGGCACATGGGAGAGTAGGACCGCAACATATGAATTTGGGAAAGACACAATTCAGTCCACAGCATAGGGCAAGGGAACAGCAAGAACACCAACTGAGAAGTTTGCTCTGGCAATTGCAGGGGAAAGGGAACATGGGGTAGGGAGGCCAGCAGGGGCCTCCTGGACAATACCAGGCGTTGTCCATGAGACTGGAGGGAAGCAAGAGATGGGGGAGGCAGGTGAGGCAACACTCAAGGCTCGCTAGGATCGGAGAGATAGAACTCAAGCCCCTCTTAGCTGTGCCTCCTTCAAGTGGGTCACCCAACCCTCGACACCAGGCTCCTTGTTTGCATATGAGGGGTGTATTTATCCTCACATTAAGATTTTATGCTTATGTCCACAATAGCCAAACTGTGGAAAGAGCCAAGATGTCCATCGATAGATGAATGGATAAAGAAGATGTGGTGTATATATACAATGGAATATTATGCAGCCATCAAAAGGAATGAAATCTTGCCATTTGCAACGATGTGGATGGAACTGGAGGGTATCATGCTGAGCGAAATAAGTCAATCAGAGAAAGACATGTATCATATGACCTCACTGATATGAGGAATTCTTAATCTTAGGAAACAAACTGAGGGTTGCTGGAGTGGTGGGGGTGGGAGGGATGGGGTGGCTGGGTGATAGACACTGAGGAGGGTATGTGCTATGGTGAGTGCTGTGAATTGTGTAAGACTGTTGAATCACAGACCTGTACCTCTGAAACAAATAATACATTATATATTAAAAAAAAAAAAAAAGAAGAAGATAGCAGGAGGGGAAGAATGAAGGGGGGGGAATCGGAGGGGGACACGAACCATGAGAGACAATGGACTCTGAAAAACAAACTGAGGGTTCTAGAGGGGAGGGGGGTGGGAGGATGGGTTAGCCTGGTGATGGGTATTAAAGAGGGCATGTTCTGCATGGAGCAATGGGTGTTATGCACAAACAATGAATCATGGAACACTACATCAAAAACTAATGGTGTAATGTATGGTGATTAACATAACATAATAAAATAATTAATTAATTAATTAATTAATTAATTAAATTTTAAAAAAGATTTTATGCTTTACTAACGCCAGCAGTGGGCTGGTGGGCTGGACCTAAGCTGGTGATGGGCTTCTGGGGACTCTCATGTGGAGGGTGGAGGAGACCATCCAGGATAAGCCTGATACTCTAGGGTAAGGACCAGTACCCCATATAAAAATGGGGATATGGATGGGTTTGTTCTCCGCCCCCATCCTCATCTTGGTGGCACCCCCCTGCAGAGAAGCCTACACAGCCTAGCACAGATGCAGAGGGAGAGCTCAGGATGGGAAACTATCTCTGTGTGTCTTAGCTCAGGCTGCGTGACAAAGTGCCACAGACTGGGCAGCTTAACCACGGGACCCTTACCGTCATGAATTCATCTAGTCCTAATGACCTCTTGAAAGCTCCATCTCCAAATACAATTACATCGGAGGTTAGGGCTTCAACATACAGATTTTGGGGGCAGGAGGGTAGGCACAATTCAGTCCTTAGCACTGTGCTTTTTCAAAACCTCGAATCCAGGCTCAGGTACTTCTATAAGTCCAGCCAGAGCAGACAACGGGCCCCATCCAGAGCAACGACACATGCCCCTCATGATGACCAGAAATTTCTGCTAGATTGTCAGACACGATCTTTTCTCAAAAATCATTAGCCTCTGGCAGTCAACACAGGGTGAGGGTTGGGCCCAGAGGCTCTGGCATCACCCAGGCCCCAGTTCACCTCCGAGCCCTGCCATGTACCAGCTGTGTCCCTTAGGCAAGTCACAGATTCTGCACGCGCTGCATCATTATGTGTGACATGGGCCTGATCATGGTGTTGTGTAGTTGTGGGGCTGCTTGAGGGCTTCACACAGATGCACTTAGCACAGCGCCCAGCTGGTCCTCAGCGCTCAGCAATGGTCATTCCAGGATCCTTGTTGTCATCATCATCATTATTATTATTTGGAAGCAAACCACTTCTTTTCCAAATTCCATAAAACCTGGTGTCATTGAAAGAAACTGGAATTTGGACTTATGCCTCCCAGGTTTGAGCCCCGACACCAGCACTTGCTTGCTGTCATCCTCAAAGTCCCTTATCCTGAGACCCACTTTTACCATCTGTTAAAGAGATGTAGTAATGCCCAGGGTTGCAGGAGAATAAAACAAGAGGACAAATGCAAAACTGCCAACAAAGTAGAAATAGCTGCGAGTTACAACCCTTTATCCACAACTCCCAAATCCAAAAAGCGCGAAATGCCAGAAGCTCTTTCATAATTCTTGGCAGCAAGATCTGCCCTGAACCAACAGGAGGTTATTTATAATCTTTATGTCTGTGCACATTCTTGTGCTTTGCCCCAGAAACATTCATGAGTTTGATTACGAGGTGCTGCCCGGAATCCCACTGACGATGTCACCCACTACACACATACGTGCCATATCTCCTTTCGAAATGCCTGAAATTCTGAATTCCAAAACACATCTGGCCCCAAGCATTCTGGATAAAGGACCATGGACCCCTACGGGCAGTTCATCTTCCTCACCAAGCTCCAGGAGGACAGTGTAGGAGGAAGCTGGGCAGCGCCGGGCGATGGGTGAGGGTTCCATGCTTCCTGGTGCAGCAGGCAGGGCCCCAAGGCACAGAATGGGGAATTCCCAGGAGGTGGTGACCTTCCACACTCGGTTCCCCTTGGATCACCTTTGGCTGAAGCGGCTAGAACAGCCAAGGAAGAGGCTCGTGGCTCTCTTTTTTTCCTCCAGTCGCCTCTGTAAAGTAGAAACCCTCCACCCTTCTTGGAAAAGCCCCACTCTGCCTTCCCAGCTCCAGAGTAAAGCTGGGCACAGATTCTGGTTCCCATGGCAACCGCTCCAATCTGTGTCAGCATGAAGTCATCCGCTGCTGCTAAAATTAAAGGAGGGGGAACCCTCATACACTTAGCCTTTTCTGCTCTTCGGAATCAGGACCCCAGGGAATTCAAAGACAAGAAGCTGAACTTGGGAACAGTCTCCCAGTGTTCAACCGCCCTGGCCACTGCGCTGCCCTGGGGGGCAAGGGGCAGGTGTGAGGACAGCACTTACTGTCCGGTGGAAGGGCCTCACTGTCAACCTTGAACCTGACCCCAAGCCACTCCAGACGGCTTAATTGTTAAAACTCTCTGGGGAAACATATTCTGCAACCTCTCTTGATACCTTACTCTAGGATTTATTGAGTCTCACTGAGTCTACTGGGAAGGTCTATTTTAAAAATTTCATTTGGAAGGATAAAGTAGGGGAAAGAATTCCAGAGGGAAAGGAGAACTGACACTTACTGAATTTCTTGCTGTGAGCCCTGCAACTTTATTGACATCATCAATTTTAATCAGCATTGCAAGCCTGTGATTTGTTGCCACCGTTTTACAGTTGAGGAAATGAGGCCCAGAGAGCTCTAGCTACTATTCCAAGGCCACACAGCATTGGAATCAAGACTAGGATTTGGTCTACCTTTCTATCTGTGTCTTCTCCATTATGCCACCATGCTGCCGGCCACACGTGAGGGGTGGCTACTTCCTGTCACCAGACACCTTGAGGTCACTTGTAGTTCTAAGGAAGTGAAGGTTCAGGGGAGGAAGTGCATGTGTCTCAACCAGTGGGTGTGATGGGGCAGACTTCCCAGGACCCAAGTATCACCACTCCCTTCCTGTGAGTCCTGGGACGATAGCACGCCCAGCACAGACCATGGATCACATTGCCAGTTCTTTTTGCTTCCACCTCTTTGCCCAGAGAGCCATTCTCTGGCTACAGGTAAGTCTGTGCTGGAGGCTTTACAGAGCATCCTCCCACCCCAGGTCCTCTGAGTGACCTTGGCCAGCAGGCTCCCCTTTGGCAGTCCCTACCAAGCCTCCACTCTGTGAGGGCTGGCCCTGGCTAGGCACTGAAGCTGGAGATCTCCCAGGCCTGACTGTTTGCAGCTCTAGAGTCCTGGCTAGACTGCCACCCCTCTCAATCCTGACGGAGTGAAATAAGCTACCAAACAAGATGGCCACAAGCACACATAGACAAGGCAAAGGCCTCTACTCCCTCCCAAACCAGCTCAGAAAAAACAGCTTGCCCCATCCCCTTTCCTACAGGAACAAGTGCACATCTTGGCCTTCAAGCCTCCCTGCTCTTCCACCTTCACATGTCTCTGCTCCAAATGCCTCTCTCTGCTGTTCCCCACACCTGTCCCTACTCCAAGCCTCCGAACATCAGTGCAGTACTCCCGCTGCCAGAAACCAGCCCCCGCCCAGTGTCTGCAAGGCCCAGTGCCTCCCTCCTGGCCCATGCTGCCTGCCCTGTCCCCACAGCAGAGGTAATGCCACCCCTTGATGGCACTCTGACCAGTCTCACCACAGCACTCTTGCCTCAGAGTGAACACAACTACGTTTTTCTGCCTCCGCCCCCAAGATCCCCCAAATGAGGTAGTTTTGTCCTAGGAGAAGTTCGATACCTGGCAATCTGTTAAGGCATGGACGTGCAACTGGGGCCCCAACAGTCTAGGCAGGCATGTTGGCACTCCCCAGGGTGTGTCCGGCCCCCTTTGCAGTTCCTCTCCTGACGCTGTCCCCTCACTTACTGTCCATTGCTGCCCTGCTACAGTTCCTAGAGCTGCCCCTTTGTCCTGGCCTAAGGATCTCCCTGCCGGAGGCCCTGTGTCACCATTCCTGGAACAGGCTTTGCTGAGCACATCTTGCACTGGCTCCTTGTCTTCTTCCCTCAGCTGACATGTGCTTTCTCTGACCACTGTCTTATCTATCAGGGGTCCCCACCTCACTGTCTTTTGATATAACAGCTGTTTCTTTTCCTCCACCTCCTTACTGATTGGTGCAGAGCCACTCAGAGCCTCCCTCCCCAGTTCCCTGTGCCTGACAGAGACCAACCTCAGGATAAGGGTAAAGGCTGGTCTCAATGGCAATCTAAGAAGGTCCTAGCAGTTGGCCACTGAGAGCCCATCTGCAGGTTCTTGGCATGCCAGGGATGGTGAGAAGGGAAGGGGATGCTCACCCAGCCAGCCCTGCAGGCTTCCAGTCTTACAGCTGTGGGATCATGGAGTGGACACCCAACCTTCCTATCTAGTCCCCAAGGCAAAGAGACCCTCCCATCAGGGCCCTGTTCCCACGAGCAGTCTATTCCAACCAACTTAGGCTAATGGCCAAATACACCTTCTGATGGCCAAGGCAAAGGGGAATGGGGACCACATCAGGATGACTGGAGAAGAGAGTGAACAAGGACAGGGAAACACAGCACCAAGGGACCTTAAAAGCACCAAACATTTTGCAGTCTGAGCTCTGCTCCTCTGGGGACAGGGAGCAGGACATGAAGACCCAAGTCTGATTTCCAGCCACTTACTCACAGGGAGGAAACACCTCCTCCCCATCAGAAAAGTGACCTCTGCGCAGGTGACACCCAATGCACACAGCCACGTGTGGGCATCTCCCTGCTGTTCTGCAACAGGAAAAGGAAGTGCATGTGTTGGAAGCAGGGGTGGGGTACAACCTAAATGTTTACCAGTAAATGAAGAAATCTTGGTGCATCACCAAAGGGTTTGATTATGGGCTATATCAAACAACAGAATAAATGCAACTATTAAAAATAATAAAATAGATCTATACTTCTGACTTGAGAAATGTCCATTGTGCAAAATGCTGCAGAACAATGTTATTTTTATGTGTGTAAAATAAAATTTTATTATCTCATTTTTGTAAAATAAAATCTGTGTATCTCCATATGAGTTTGACTAAGCATACAGATAAAATAGTCTGGAAGCTGACACCGCACCACTAGTTAATAGCCATCACCTCTGGGATGGGAAGGGGATACTGGAGCCAAGAGAGGGGCAGGAAGAATGAAGATAATATGATTTTACTTTATACACTTTGAATTTTGTTACAAAGGCTGCATAACATTTTGTCATAAAAACCAATAGGGGCACCTGGGTGGCTCAGTCGTTACGTGTCTGCCTTCGGCTCGGGTCATGATCCCGGGGTCCTGGGATCGAGCCCCACGTTGGGCTCCCTACTCGGCGGGAAGCCTGCTTCTCCCTCTCCCATTCCCCTGGCTTGTGTTCCCTCTCTTGCTGTCTCTCTCTCTGACAATAAATAAATAAAAAATCTTTAAAAAACCAATAAAGGTAAAAAAAATTCAATAATCACCAAAGGTGACCAAATATCCCGAAAGAGTGCGTGCTTGAGATCAGCATCCGTCCACGAATGGGCAACCTGCTGAAATGTTTGCAGAGACCCACCTCAAAAAGCAAGAAAAATGCCCACTTGCATATTTTAATTGACTTTTTTTTTGTTCTTTGCCTAATTAGAAGAACTTGGGTCTCTCCAGTCATTTCAGTTCCCATAATAAGATAGCTTCCCAGCAAACTAACAAAAAAGAGATCTCTTCTCACGCAATTTGTCCAAGCTACAGCGTATGCCAAATCAGGGATTTGTCTCTTTATAAGAAAGGACAGATTTTAGGAGGAGGGTAAAGAGAGAGGAAAAAAGAAATCAGAACATGTCAAAAGAGATATCTTTTACAATTCCAGTGACCTGATTATGGGGCTCATTTTAACAGTTTAACTATTTATCCATTTCTCTCAGCAGAATGTAATAATCAGAACTTCGAAGATGTCAAGTCAGTGGTCGCCACTGGTTTGAGTCTGTCCGCAGCCCGTCGTCCTGGTGACAAGGTAGGCAGGCGCCCCTGGCTGGTCTCCAGAACCATCTGTATAACCCACTTGCACTTCTGTCCAGCTAGTCGGTCAAGAAGTCTCTGCTGAGCATTGGCTTGTGCCAGGAAATAGTTTGGGGAAGGAGACAGATACCTCTGTCCACAAAAAGCATATAACCTAGTCAGAAAAAGAAGACCCCAGAGAGAATGCCATAATACCAGAGATTGTGGCTATCTGGCGGTATTTTGTGGTTTACACAGCCTCTCCAGGCACCATTTGCATATTTGAGCTGCCAACCTCTTTGGGAAGGAGAATGGAGCTGCTATGATCCCCGTCTTTCATGTGAGGAAACCAAGGGGCATAGAATAAGAGATGTATAGTAAAACAACAAAGTGAACATTTACCACTGGTAAAGCAACACGAAGAAAAATTGGGAGTCTGCAGTGATTCAGGACAAAGCAAAACTCTGGGCAAGATTGAAACCATTCATTCTAGGGAACAGTACCGCAGGGAACTTCTAGGGGCAGGGAGGTAGGTATCCCCCACTTTCTAGGGTTCTGACCTCAAAACTGGCATAGTTTCAATGAACAGAAGACCAAATTCTGGGAAAAGTAAAAATTACTGAGAAACGCATGAAAATCACACTCTAAAAACCACGGCTCCCAAAGAAACTGGAAGGTGCCAGAGAAATCCTGAAGGTGGACTTTAACTTCAGCATGACCTGAGCTTCCTAATACACTAATCACACAGATGGAATAAATCTATTCCTGCAGGGGCAGAATTACACAGTTCTCTGTGATCCAATGTCAAATAGGTTATCCCTTGATTAAGGTCTTAGTATGGATGAGAGTTTTATTGAAATGATTTTCCATTATCTGCATGGCAGTTCATCACAAATATATTTGGCCCAGTGTATTTCAAATATGATTTGCTCACACATCAAAATTGTGGGCATTTAACTCGTTTTGATCAAGAAATTAAATGCATCTTGCCTTGCCTCCTCTCCTGGGGCTGTCCTATCCCAGGAGCTCCTGAGCCTGCAGGCTCCGAGGAGCCCTCAGTGGCAACTCTGCTCAGCCTGGCTTCTCTCTCCTCTCCCTACGGCTCCCCACCCTGAGCTCTGACCATCAAGTTGAAAGGGAACCTTCCAATCAAAGAAGATGTAAACAAGAATAAGCCCAGTCGGCTTAATGGGGAGATAGAGAAGCTTTAATGTGCATTAATTAGTAGGGGGCTTACTCTGCAATAGTTCATTAGGAGTCAGTGTGAGTCCTACTGTTTCCCCCAGTGCTACTCAGGCTGCAGCCTCGCCGCCTCGGTCCAAGGCGGCAAAAGCACATGCTCCTTGTCCTCCGCAGCAGGGTGAGAGGCCAGCCAGACAGAGGGGCAGGACACAGTTCATTGAACCCAACTGAGGATGCTCCTGCCTGCTTGCCCTCTCTGCTAAGACCCAGGAGGTCCTACCGCCAGCAACCCCAGGTGGAGGGGAGCCAGAAGTCAGACCAGTGCCGTTTTGGCTCTGCTACCTAGGACAGCTCCTTCCACAGCCAGACTATGCCGCTGTGTGCCCAGGAGCAGTGAGCTGGGCGTAGGAAATTTAAAGAGATGGTTTCTTCTGAATTTAGAAAGGTGGTCTGCCCTTGCTTGTGGGAGGGCGTCTGTGAAGCCTAGCTTCTCTCCTTGTAAGCTCTTGCTGACAACTGAGAGTCCAGAACATCTCACTTGGTCGGGGTGGGGCTCAAACACTAATGTGCAGTCACTTGGTCCTGTGTTATAACAGCAGGAGTAAGAGTCCGGCAAAGTTAGAAGGGGCTCAGTTAAGACCTCTGGCAAATGTCAAATCTGAGCTGAAATAATGTGGGGTTCAACTTGCAACCTGGGAGAAGATCATGAAAAAGTGACCCCCAAAGCCTCCCTTCGGCCCTTGGCACCCAGCTTTCCCAAATTCCTCCAGATTAGGACACTGCAGAGACTTGACAAAGCCCACATATTCAGTGGGCACACCAGGCTTTCCTGAACAAGGACTGGGCCATATTGTTACTCTGATAGCTCAGAGTTCAAGAACCCAGAAAGGAGGGTTTCCTGGCTGGCTCAGTCAGTAGAGCCTGCAACTCTTTACCTCGGGGTCATGAGTTCAAGCCCCACGATAAGTGTGGAACCTACTTAAAATAAAATAAAAATAAAATTTAAAAGCCAGAAAGGGTCCCTGGTGGTGGCCTTTGGTCTGCTTCTAGCTTTCTCCTACAAAAGAGAGCCTGATCAAGGGGAGCAAGGCTTTCCCACCTCAGTTATTAAAGGCTGCTGCATCCTCACTGGGGTCTGGGCTTTATTTTTATGACATTCCAGGGTGGGCTACCCCCAGCCAGGGTCAAAGCTTTCCCTAGCAACCTGCCTGGGCCAGAGTGCAAAACACCAGTGCTGGGCTGGGTTTCCCCTTTCGGGCCTGGGAATGCCTTCCTGGGGGATGGGGCAAGGAACTAGTTCAACTTGGAAAAGCCACCTGCATAACGATGTTAATGCCAGCATTGTATGTCAAAGTTAAAAATTTTAAATCGACCTAAGTGTCCAAAATAAAAA
Source organism: Mirounga leonina (assembly GCF_011800145.1). Lineage (NCBI taxonomy): Eukaryota > Metazoa > Chordata > Mammalia > Carnivora > Phocidae > Mirounga > Mirounga leonina. Next base: position 10,769,723 of record NW_023270454.1, read on the forward strand.
GTATGCTTAGTATCAACAAGAGCTCTGGTAAGCTGTCATAAAAGTAATTATGAAAAACACATAACTATAAGGGGAAGCCATCTGAATATTATATTAATTAAGAAGGGGAACATGGAATTGAATACCATTAGGATTATAACTATGTATTTCAAATTTTGCAAGGGAATGCAGAAATATATATTTTTAATATTTCTGCATTCCCTTGCAAATTTTAATTTATTTAAATACATTTAAATAATTTGATTAATTTACATAAATTTAAATTTATTTGATTTATTTAAAGCTCTTGAGGCAGGGAATTACAGCTTTTTTTAAAAACTCCTTTAATAATATATTATTTTTATAATAAATAAAATGGAAAAAAATAAGAAGCCTGCTAAAAAAGGGTCCTAGACGGAAGTCCCTAAGTCCTGGCTCCTAGTCCTGTCTCTGCTCCATCTCACCACGTAGCCTTGGACACGTATCTTGGAGTCTCAGGTTCCACAATTATACACTAAGTAAATTACACAATGAAATTCAGTCAGTGGAGCTGACTCCCTACAGTTTTGTCCACCCACAAACAGTGTTAACTGACCTAATTAGACCATGACTTCGACCATCGATAATTATCAAACCAAGGGAGCTGGAAATCTGGCCAGAACACCATCTGTGTATACTGTACCCTCAAGAGCTCAGAGTAATTTGCCACATATGATTTTAGCCGCGCTTGACTCTCCTGTGCACAAATAGAAGCTACTAGATTGCTTCAAGGCTGGATCACTTAGCACTTCCCAGAATTTAGGAATGATGTATACTGTCATTTATAAATAAAACTCCTGTCTCTAAGAATCCCACTATTTACCACAGAACATATCCTAATTGGGGGGAGGGGGGACCTATTTACTCAGACAGCACTTCGTATTTACATAGCACCTCACGCTAATGAAACATCTACCCGAACTTAATGATGAGATGAAGGTGTAAATTTAGATCTCCACCCACCAGCCTGGTGTGTTTTTGATTCAGTCCAGATCTGTCTGAAATAAGTTACGAGACTTCACCAGCTTTCCGAGGTAATGTGTGGGATCTATTTTTTCCCTTTTACAAAGAGGCACTTGCCAGTAACAGTTTCGCAGTTTCTCAAAACTCGGAGAAGGTTCTGGGTACTCTTCAGTGGCAGTAACCGGGACTGTCACCAGCTTCAAAGGAAGGGGGAGGCGACTCACACACAAGAGGAGATGGAAGAGAACTCTAACGTGCTTTGTCTTCCTCACGAATGTGCACTCGGTCAGCTCCCAAGGAAACGTTGGCTTATGTCTATGAAATAAAGTATTTTCTGAATAATGGAATCCAAGTGACGCTCATGATCTATCTGTGAAGGAAATCCCAGTCACCTCAAAAACAAACCTTTGAAATCTAAAGCCCCCCATATTCCAGCTGCACCCCTACACTGTTTCTCAGCTCCCAGCCCTCCTCTCTGCCTGGGGTCACCACCTTTTCTTTCTTCCACGCTCTCCTTTCAGGCTTTCCTGACCCCTCCCCCTCCTCCCCATCACCCCAGAATGGTCTGCATAAAGCTCTGTAAGTATGAGCACTTATCTCATCCCATTACCCTTACAAATTTACATCAATGCTCCCCTGTATTAGATGGGGAGCTATTTTAGGGCAGGGCCATGTCTTCCTCATTTCTATGTCCCTGGCAACGGGCAAGGTTCCTCCGTTGAATTAGCGGGTGTTCGTGGCATGCCAGCTCTGTGTGCCAGGGGCACTGTTCCTGCTCTCAAGGAACCCCCAGCCCTGGGCAAGGGAGCTGGCCTGGGATGTGTTCGATCGATGTGAAAAGGATATGTGTGTGTGTGTGTGTGTGTGTGTGTGGTGAATGCATTGATCTTCACATCAATCTCATGCAAAAAGCTAGTTTTCCTCATTTTATAGATGACAGCACCAAAATATCCAAAGGCATATTGGCCAGGGGTGGAAGAGTGGAGAGTGGACAATGATAGAAGGTCACCACAAGGTGACCCCAGTGTGGTACCAAAGAAAGAGCCTACCAGAGACCAGGCTGCTGGTAACCTTCGCTTTCTGGGCCAGGCTTGGTTGGCCATGGGCTCAGACTGCCACCCACCCACCTCTCCTCAAAGATTCTTATCTCTGGGCCGCCAGTGTGGACCTGGGAGCGGTTGTGGCCTCCATTCTACCATCTTTCCCCCACTTTCTTCACACGTCCGCTCCAGCAATCTCTTCCAGAGGGAGGCTCAATGGGAGCCAGTTGACTCAGCTCCATTCCCTTTGCTGCCGGCATCAGTATCCAACTCTCCAGAGCTCTTAGTCAGCCAGTGTGTCCCAGGGCAATTGTCAAAGATCTTCCCCATGGCTTCCGTGGAGCCAGCATTCAGCACATCAGCAAGACTGCTGTTTCCCAAACTGGGGTCCACAGATGTTCTGCCTCAGAATCACTAGGGGAGCTGTGAGAGTGCACATAAGCCTCACCCCAAATCTACGGAGTCAGAATGTCTGCAGGCAGCACCCAGAAATGTGTGCAGGTGGGGAATGAGGAGTCTCTTCAGGTGGGACCCAGTTTCACAAACCCCTCGCGGAATTCTTATGCTCACTGAAGTCTGAGCAGCACTGACAGAAGGAACTGCAGCTCCCCTTCAGTGAGTGGGCCCGGGTTCCCTGGAGGACACTCTCCGTACATGCTCACAGCACTGCCAGTTCCCTCAGTTGAAGAATTAAGAATGAAACCAAATGTGTTTTAAAAAAACAAGTAGAATGCATATCCCTGACCCAGACTCTTGCTAAATGCACTTGCTCGGTAGTTTAATGAATGGGTGCTTAAATAGAAGTAATTTTTTTTTTTTTTTGAGAAAGAAAATCACACGACAGGTAAACACAGAAGTTGAATTTGGCTGACCCAGGGAATGTTCTGGAAGTCTAAGAACTAATGAGCCAGGACCCAAATCCCTGGCATACAGTAGGTGCCTAAGCAGTGCTAATTGTTGTTATCCATAAATGACAGCCTTCCACAGAGGTGGGCATGAAATGCAGAGATGCTCATCAGAACTGCCTCTTGTCATTTTATTAGCACGGTCCCGGAAAAGGATCTTAATGGGATGAAGCACAGCATCATGCCCAGCCCACGGTAAGACAACCCTGGACTGAGACATCTAAAATGTCAGAAAGAGTAAAAAGCTGTCAACGGCATGAAGTCGAGTTGCCCACACTAGACAGCGGCATGGTGAGGTTAAGTGACTTACCTCAGCTACAAAGTAAATCCCCAGCGGAGGCAGGAATATAACCCAAGTCTCCAGTGCCCCACTCTGATAGTATCTCTTTTCTAGATCCTGCTGCCTCCTCAGTGAAAGGGGAGACTTCAAATAAAAAGTCAGCACAGTAGTTTGGTCTGTTGTGAAGAGAGGCAGTGGTGTGGCTGCTGTCTGCATCCTATGAAAAGATTGAATGCTAGAAATATCTGAAAGCGAACAGAGACCTTGGAGGTCACCTGGCCAGACCCATCCCGCAGAGATCAGTCCTGTCCCTCGAGATCTTCGGGGCATGGCTCCGAAGCAGAGACAGCCTCCCACAGAGATCTGCCTACACTCTAGGGCTAGAGGTGTGAACAAGTGGAACCCATGAACCCCAAACTGCCCTTTGCTCCCCACAGCACCCCACCCCCCATTCACTCATTCTCCTCTGTCTTGTCCTCACCTAACTCTGTTCTAAGGTCTGAAATCCGGTACATGTTAGAAGTCTTTCTCTATAGCGTGCCTCCTTTCCTCCTACCAAATCCTATAACATCGTAGTGTGGGAACTCAGTGTTTAAATATTGCTAAATTTACCCTTCAAGGAGGCATTCAATTATGGTCTCAGTGAAGAACATTTTTGGATGCTATTACTGCTTAACCACCCACATCTGTTCTCCCCCTTCTTCCTTGATAACAAAACTCTGAACTTGATGATTTTGTTCCCCTCAGGGAAAGTGATGGATCTCAAGTCCAGGGTAAATTCTAATTTTCCTCTGTCAATCCCAACAATGCCATTCCTCCTGCCAGGGATTAACGTTAGGCACAGCAATATGAAGGATTCTGGCCAAGGAGACATGGTGGAAGCTCCTCGGGGGATCTTATGGAAAGGGTTCCTCCTCCTAAAAGAGAGACACATGGAAACCGTCTCTTCTTCTGCTGGACACTGTCATATCTCAAAATTACACTGGGGTCAGCGAAAGCCATTTTGCAAAGGGAGGGATGTCTGGGGAAGATGGCCAAATAGACGGACCCTAAGCAATCACAAAGGGAGCCAGGCTGACATTATGACGATGGCAGAGCAAAAAGATGGAAGGAACCTGGGTCTATGATGTCATCTTTGAGCTACTGAATTGACCAATCCTAGGGTCACATTACCTAGTGGCTTCATGTTAAATGACACGATGCATTTTCCTTATTACATAGGCTACTTGGAAGTGTGTTCTCTGCACCTGTAGCCAAATGCACTCTAACTGATTAGCAATCTCCCTTCTCTTAGCATTTAGTTGATGAGACAGAATGTAACCAACACCAATTTCCAAATTACACATAGGACCAACATAGTACATATTAGTGTAAATGTTTAGCAGCTTCGAGATTCTTCTTATGTGATTGGAACGTAAATTAAACTCCCTCAATTTTCAAAAACCTAAATCCCTGGTGGAGCCTTTTACACTTAGACCACAATAAATGGCCTCCTGGTAAATGGGACATGCATGATGTTTAATGGCTCTGAGGGAAAGACAATCATGTAATACCACTGTGTTTATCAGCATAAGTCAGCAGGCTCCCTGGGACAGGGAGAAGCTGCATATTAATCAAAGGCTATGCTCCTTTTCCTGTGGAATTGTTTAAAATTCAGGAGAATACAAATCATTTTTTCTTGATGTTGGAGAGTCTGGAGATCAAACCATGACTTCAAAACAAAATAAATGCAAGTAATCAATGCTTCTGTCGGTTCCAATGTAAGCAGGGATTCGGAGAAAGCTATGTGGATTCACGTGGAATTGTTATCCCTTTTTTGGACATGGAACTTACTTTTGACCTCCTTATATCTAAGTTCCTGGTAATGGGGAGATGGAAATTAACTTGCCTTTCTACCCAAAGAAACTGTGACCTGTACAAAGTCCCTCAAACCAGGAAATGAAGCCCAGATTTGCAGGTTGGGGGAAGGAGGTGTCCATCCCAAAGCCACCCTTGGGGACTGCCACCAGGTTACTGAGAGGAAGTTGTTTCTGACAACCCCAGCCCAGAGAACTACATATTGTTTCTAAACTCCACAGCATCTATTACCTGGATCTCGCACAGTCTTCTTACCAAATACAGCTTGCACTGCACTTTTAAAACATTCATACCTTCTCTTTCTTTCCAGATTCTAAGAGTTTGGAAAGCATGAGCCATAGCTTATATTTCTTTGTATCCTCCATCATATCTCAGGGAAGGCCTGTATAAACAGACATAATAGTAAATAAATGACAACTGACCAATGTTATATTTATGAACTTTATGGAAGAAAGGGATGTATGTCACTAGTGAGTAGAATATGACCAACGTCCTGCTTGCCATAGGCACCTATCTGAATATGAGTAACAAGTGATATCACTGGAGTATCTGGGTGAGTGAGGCCAATTTAATGATCTACCAGTAGGAAGAGAGATCATGTGTGTTTAGACCATCCCTTCTATACAAAGAATCACACTATGACTTTAGTCTACGGGTTTTTTTGGCATCAGGAATTTAGGTTACAAGCATTAACTAGCGTAATCAGGATCTAGGAGGATAGGGCCAATGACTAAGTCTGAGGTTTAGTCTGAGCTCCCTGACCCTGAAAAAAATCAACAGATCCACTCTCAAGAGCAGAGGAGGCCAACCCAAGTGGTTCTGCCATAAGCCTCTCTCCCTGGGCTTTTTGGAGCACCTGGATAACAGAAACAGAGCACTTCCACCAGCTGTGCAAGTCATATGTGCTTTGAGGAGAGAAGTGAAATAGTCGGTGACTCTGGCATATTGGAGAATGGATATTAGACCCGCTCCCGTAAGCCAGGTGGTTAAAGTCTGGGTTCTACTTGGTGGGAGAAAGGCCCAGAAGACTGTCAGGTCTGCTATGATCTCCTAAGAGGGTTTTGCATGAAATTTCAAAAACCTAAGAGGTGGCCATTCTGCTGGAGGGATGAGATAGAGCTCAACGTGGGAAATTATCTGTAGATAGAGAAGGGCTAGGCACAAGGAGGGGACAGGGACAGATTGTGGAGTCAGATGACCAGAGTTGAAATCTTATCTCTGCCACTTCCCAGCAGATGACCTTCTGCAAATCATTGTTACTGCTTCCATCAGCCTTTCTCTTCTCATCTGTAAAGTGGGGACACTGATGTATAATGATGGCTAACACTTGTGTTGTACCTTCCACGGGCCAGGCAATGTCCAAGTGCTTCACACGGATAAACTATGCCACTTCCCCCAGCTGTCTCGAGGCTCAATGGAGATGGCTGTGAGGGAGCTTGTGACTCCCTTAGGCACGGAGCAAAAGTAAATTCATTAAAGTAGGGGCCAGTCTTCCCATTTTCCTTCTCTAGAGGCTAGAATGGTTTCAGGGATCCCATGATTAGAAGTCTAGCCTGTTCTAATTGCAAGAAAACCTCCCAGAAAGGGACTAGATCTTTATTTGGGCCCTTTGACTGTTTTTCTTGTCTTACTCGGGCATTTTTGTTTAAGGCTTCTTTTGTTCATTCATATATTGCACACACACATTATCGAGTCCCTTCTGTGTTGCAGGCAGCTTCCAATGGAGAAATCAAAGCCCTGAGAGAGGGGCAAACAAGGACAATACAGAGAGTGCCAGGGAAGAATTATGGGCCCGAGGGCTGCTGAAATAGTAGGGTGGGCCTGAGACCAAGGGGTGGGCAATGGGCTGCAACGAAGTGAGCACTATTCTGGGAGTCCTGAGAATCTCAGACTGGATTCCAGCCTCAGCTCTGCCCACACTGAGAGGAAACCACCCCCGTCTATGGAACCACCTTGCACATTTGTTAAGATAATAGCGGCTTTAAATCTTGCTCCAGTTCAACATTCCCATTCTATTTTTCTCTCTTGCCCACATTCTCATTGGCTGTTCATTCGACAGATGCTATTACTATGAGAGCTCACCTGATACCAGGCACTACAGATATACAGCAGGACATGAGATGTAGTTCCTCCCTTCTATATGCTAATAGTCCAGTGGGAGATGCATATAACCAAGGCAGTGGAAGGAGCAAACACCCAGGTTGGAGGGGCCAGGAAAAGCCTCCTAGAGGAAGTCACACCCAGCTAAAGGGGACTGAGAATCGGACAGGGAAAAAGGGTGCAAGTGGTCCAACCCTATCTGAAAGTGCCGAAATACAGGGGCACATCCACTGCATAACAAACTTGGAGGGCAATGTTGACAATGCAGAGCTAGGAGCCACACATGTGCCTGAAAATGACCAACCAAGAGAAGAAGCCTTCTGTTTCTCTGTTGCTACAGATCGGGGCCAGAGGGTGCCCAGCGGGGTGGCCTCTTCTGTCCTCTATCACGGAAGAAGGTGGTCATTACAATCAGAGCAAATTGTTCTTCAGATCTGAACACTGGTCCCAGACAAGTTGTTAGGGGTCAGCTCACTAAGTCTCCGCACTGACCTGACAAGGACACTGAGGTCCCACAGCTACTGAGCAGAAGAGTGAGGACCACTTCTGACACCTCGTGCCTCCCAAGCCGCTGTCCTTTCCCCTCTTCAGTGGCACACAGGATCCTGTCACAAGGACCATCATATTTAGTTAGATGGAATGCAAGACACAAAGACAAAGACACTAGTTATGAAGGTCTTCCCTTGCATGAGAGTGGCACAAAAGCCACTTAATTATTTTATCATTAAAATGCTGCCAGATGCAGACGTTGGTGGTAATCTTTCCATCTTTAACACTTGAGTATGCATTTTATATGACACATTCGTTTTTTCAAATCAGATTGATATGTATTTTACCTTTGCTTTGAAATTAGAGTGGTGTCTTCCTGAAATGAGGTCTTCTCTATCAAGACCTTAATCAGAAAAATAGGATTCATCCATAAATCTGAAAGCGTTGTCTGGTAGCTCTCCAAGCCCTGCCACCACATTTCCAAGTTCAGATGGAATTCCTGGGAGTGGAGGTGGAGGGAGAGGAGGTGGCAGCTGCAGCCTTCCATGCTGGGAGCTAGTATGATCAGCCATCCCCCAACCTCTAGCCCCAGCAAGATCAAGTGCCTCCTCAAAATACTGTCCCTACAACACCCACTACCACCATGACAGCACATGTAATGTCTGAGGGAAGGGAAGACATGATAGTAAATATTACTGTTCATTGATCTTCCACAGCCCTAGCTTTTTGCTAGACAATTGCATTATCATCTCCATTAATCTTCCTGACTCTGTGAAACAGATGAATTCCATTTTTAAGATGAGGGAACTGAGACTCAGAGAAGTTAACTTGCCTGAAATTACACAGATAGTAAATGGTAGAGCCAGGATTCAAAGCCAGTCTTGCCTGCCTTTCTTTCTTTCTTCCTTCCTTTCTTTCTTTCTTTCTTTCTTTCTTTCTTTCTTTCTTTCTTTCTTTCTTTCTTTCTTTCTTCCTTTTTTTTTGCATTTATCATTTCAAGAGTATGATTTATTGCTATTTACATATATTTTGTAAGTGTTTACATACATATTTGTTTTTTTATAATAAGTCAAGCAGAGAAAGTCAATTATCATATGGTTTCACTTATTTGTGGAACATAAGGAATAGCATGGAGGACATTAGGAGAAGGAAGGGAAAAATGAAGGGGGAGGAAATCGGAGGGGGAGACGAACTATGAGAAACAAACTGAGAGTTTTAGAGGGGAGAGGGGAGGGGAGATGGGTTAGCCCGGTGATGGGTATTAAGGAGGGCATGTGCTGCATGGAGCACTGGGTGTTATACGAAAACAATGAATCGTGGATCACTACCTCAAAAACTAATGATGTATGGTGACTAACATAGCATAATAAAATAAAATAAAAGTAAAAAAATTAAAAATACATATATATTTGTAATATTTACAAAACCACTTAACATAAAGCCATTGCTTCCCTAAAACCATGAGACTATAAACTGTTTTGAAAGCTGACAGCTTGTTATGATAATTGTGCAGTCTTGCCTTAAAAGGCCGTGCCTTTTCCAGGATATGACCGAAGTGGTTGGCACAGTGCCTGATGATTAACCTATGTCACCCTACTGGGTCCTCACAATGTCCCTAAAAGGGAAGTACTGTCAGGCCCACTTTACAGAGGAGGCTAGTGGTTTACGAGATGTCACACAGCCACTGTGTGGAGGAGGCGGGGTGGGTTCCCTTGCTCTCATTCTGGAGACCGTGTTCCCCTCAACTGGAACAAGAAGCCTCAGACTGGCATAATAGAGAAGGTTCCTAATGTGTAGGTTGGTGATAGAATCCAACTATCATCTATCAACTATCACCTATCCCAACTGAATAAGCAACTCACATTAAAAGAACAATCCCTGTTCCCCAGAAAAGAAGCACTGGAAATATACACTGCATCTCTGTCAGTTTTCGTACTTCATGTTGGGCTGATACTGAGTATGAACCAATTTTCTCCTGCTTGGTAAACTACCACCCCAAGGGGTCCTCCTGTCCCTGCCGTGAGTTCAGGAGCCCTCCAACTAGTCACGCCGCAGCCACGAAGCAGTTCTCCTGGTCTACTAGCCACAGGGAGGATTCACTCTGATTCAGGGCTATGTGCCTGACAAGTCTCCCAGTGGTCTGAATATTACTCCTGCCTATAAGATCCTTCCATTCAGTCAACTGCAGCTATTAATTATCCAGCAAGCAGCTTGCACTCATTCACTCAAGCTGGCTGTGAATCCATTACTTGCTTTCAGCTTTTAAGTCCCAGTTGTGTTGACAGCGGTGGCCTTTAAAAAACCATCACGAAAAGTACACCTTCTGTTTATGTTCACATTCCTTAGAGTCAAGACTGGGAAACTGGCTTCTAGAATCCAAATCAGATAGCTAGGAGATCCAGAGCAGAAAGGGATATGTGGTCAGAAAGCACAGGAGCAAGGTGTGCAGAGAGGGGAAACCAAGGGAGAAAGTGTGCCAAGAGATGCAAGAGGGAGCTGTGCAAGCAGGGAGCCCAGTTCAGGAAAGGGCCCAGGCAAGTGGAGGGGGCTCCACGGCAGGCAGGGCCTGGCGTCCTGGCTCTCCAGGGCCTCCATCACGCCACACATAACCCAAAAAGAGAGAAAACACACTTCTTAGGGTTCCAAAGAGCACATCAACACTTCGATCCCAACAAGGTTAACCATGCTTTGGGATTACTCAAGAAGAGAAGGACTGCGCTCTGCAAGTGAGAAGCAAGCCTACCGTCATAGAGGAACTTGGTTATCCTTTCCAACAACATACCTCCTAATGCCAGCTCTAGCCTCCTCTTGGCAGACGGTCGCTGGACCCTATTAGGCAAGGCCAACCTGGCATGGGTTCTGTTAGTAACTCACATTTACCTCCCCAGCCAGTAAAACAGACATGCCAAAGCTTAAAGCAAAGAACCAGGAAGAGTAAACCGATTTATATACTTTTTCTTTTTCAGACAGTGTCATATTCCATATGGTGCATTCAGGACTTCCTCATGGCTTGTTACTGAAAAGGAATCCCTGCTGTTGTTTTGGCAGTCTAGCAGCCACCTACCCAGTATCGCCGCTGCCCACCCTGGAGGTGGAAATGTCCATCCAGACCCCCCTCTACTGGGACCACACCTGTGGGGCTGGGGGTGGGGAAGAGGTCATGCATGTGACTCCGTTTCAGCCAATCAGACGTGCTGTCTGACCCCCAGAGGTCTGGAGGTTCCAGGGTCACACCTGCAATATTGACCAGCCCGTTCCTGCTGAGGAGACTTTGTCAGGGCCCCTGCAGCCTCTCCCTGGTTATTTGGTCTCCTATCCAATCCGTATGTAGGTGCCCAAATTCTCTCTCTGCCTTTATGTTCATTCTTCCTGCCCTACCCCCAATCAGACAGCCAGAATTGGATTCCATTCCTTGCCCTTCCAGAGGACAGACAGTCATTTACAAAATCTTAGAGGAATATGACCAGCATTCTTAAAGCCAGGACTCCAATAATGCCGTAACTCAAAAGAAGCTTTGATGGATCCACTGTCTCAAAAGATTGGGATCTGCCAGCATATCCTGAACCTTTGGAGGAGGACTTCCTGGAATTCTCTGTGAGCCCCACTGCTGGAGCCAACCTTCCCACTATGTTCAGACAACCTGTGAGTCTCTAATTCCACAAGTAAAGGTCATTAACACTGAGAAATTGTGAGTTTCCCATCACTAGAAATATTCAAGTAGAGGCAGAAGGCAGAGAAGGGACTTCTGTCCAGGAAAGAGTGAAGTCCATATGAAGAGTCCTTCCAACCAAAGTTTTCAAACAGCCTACCTGGATAAGGAATAACCATGAAAACAAGCAAACAGACTGGGACTGGTTGTTAGAAACAAAGTGTAACTGCTGTCAGACTGAAAATTGTTTTCCAGGAGTAGACTGGAAAGGAAGGGGTGTGAGGAAGCCTAGTAGCTTTAAGAATTCACAGACACCTGTCTTGAAAAAGTGCAAAGAAAATTCCATTCAGCATCGGGTCAGAAAGATATGTCAGGCTCACACCTCTGAAATGGTGTTATCAGAAGACATCTTCAAATCCACACCTATGTATCAGTTTACATATAATAGAGATGTTGTTAAGTATCTACTTGAGCCAAAAGGTGGGGAGGGGTGGGGGGACTTTACAGAAACCCAATTTGACACAAAATGATAATTCTGACCCAGATCCCTTTGCAAAGGAATGAATCTCAGAACCAGTCTTATACAGCCAAGCATGAAACAAGCTGTTTCATTAAGGACAATTTCAGATCATGATGCCAACACCATTTATTTGACCCACACCTCATACTGTCTTGTCATATTAACTAATTTATTGTGGCACTCTCTTCCTTTCTAACTAAATGCAAAGTCCCTAGAGAGGTGAGATCATGCCTGGTGCACTGGAGTCTGAGTTTTCAGAAAATGTGAAGGCAGAATGGCTGAGGTAGGATGTCCTCCCTTCAGGTGACAAAGATGGAAGGGAGTGCATGATACTCTTATGAAAATCAATGAGCTAAAGACACTAAATATTTAAATTCAAGTAATGAGGATTAAACCATAATCTTAGCACTGATTTCAATGTTTTGGACATGTAATCTGAAACTCATTTATTTCCTCAACCAGTGCTGAATGAGTTCCTACAAGTGCAAAGCATTAAAAATGAAGAGAATGGTATCTGCCCTTCAGTGCCTAGTCTAGCAAGATAAAATAAAGTTTAATATGATAAATACCATATTAGAGCTATAAGGCATTTTGGAGATTTTCCGAAAGTTATGACCATTTGTGAGAGAACAAATCAGGCTAGGCTATATGTGCCTTGCACATAGAAGATGCTCAATAAATGGACGAATGGGTGGGTGGATGGATGGAGGGATGGATAGATGGGCGGATGGAGAAATGGATGAATGAATGGGCAGATGGATGGGTGAAAAGAAGGTTGGGTTTGTTTAACCAGGGAAAAGGTGTAAGGGAATTTCAGCCAAGAAAACCACAAAAGCCAAGACAAAAGGGCAGGAAAGCATCAAGCATGACCAGAGACCCCATGGCTGAAAAATCAGGTCCATTGAGGAAAGTGCTAAAGCTTAAAGCTAGAAATAAATGCAGGAGCCAGGGACTGGAGGATCAAAACTGCCTCACCAGGGAAGCTTAGACCTCATCTGATTAGAAGGCCAGATGGAGGGAATGGTACTCAACTAGTCAGGGGAAAAGAAGACTTAGAAGCCTTCTGAATGGGGTGGGAGGTATATTTATTACACCCTCACTGAGTGCCAGATTGGGGTTGAGAGCTTTTCAAAAATGAAATATTTCAAGCATATAAGTAAAGAGCATAATACAAGGAACAATAATATGCCCACTCAGCTCTGTCAAAATTTAACATTTTGCATTCATAGCTTCATTTTCTTTTTGAGAAATAAAACAATAAGCAATTGAAACCCTCTCTGCCACCCTTTTCCATTCCATTCCCCTTCCTGAGGTACATACTGCACTGAATTTGTTGTTAATCATTCTCATGCACAGTTTAATATTTTTGCTAGATATACTCTTATTCATAAGCTAGGTATATATTCACCCATACATTTGCATATACATGCACCCACATATGTCTAATATATATAAATAATATTGTTTGGCATATTTTAAATTCTTACATGAATGTTTTCATACTGTAGATATTCTGTGGTTTGCTTTTTTTCACTGAACACTGTTTTAAGATCAATCCATGATGACACAAATGTAGTTCTAACTTATTAACTTTCACTGCTATATGGTATTTCATTGAATGAATATCCAGACTCATTTTAATGGATGCTTTTATTATTTCTGATGTTCTTGTCATTAAAAACAAAGCTGTAAAGGACATTCCTGGCAAAGAAATTGCTGACTGGTAGAAATATCTATCATCAACTTTATTAGATATTGCTAACTCGCTCTCTAAAGAGGGTGGAACAATTTACACATACACCAGCAATATGAGTTATTATTGCTTGACGTACTTGCCTACATTTCATGCTGTATTATAGATGCAAAACAGTATTTCATTGTTCTAACTTTTGCATTTCCTGGATTGCTAATGAGGTTGAACATCTTTTTTTTTTTATTTCCTCCTTAGAAATTGTCTGTTCACCACAGATATAGTGAAAAGAAGTGCCATATGCACCCCAGTGTTCATAGCAGCCATGTCCACAATAGCCAAACTGTGGAAAGAGCCGAGATGCTCTTCAACAGATGAATGGATAAAGATCCATATATACAATGGAATATTACTCAGCCATCAGAAAGGATGAATACCCAACTTTTACATCAACATGGATGGACTGGAGGAGATCATGTGATGGGTATTGAGGGCACGTATTTCATGGAGCACTGGGTGTTGCACAAAAACAATGAATCATGGAACACTACATCAAAAACTAATGATGTACTGTATGGTGACTAACATGATGTAATAAAATTAAATTAAATTAAAAAAAAGAAATTGTTCATATCTTTTGCCCATTTTTTAAAAATTGGCCTTTTTTCCCTTCCTGGTTTGAAGGGGGTTCTTTATGAATTCTGAATACTAATCCTTTTTTAGTTGCATGTCCTACAAATATCTGAACACAGTCTGTGGCTTATCTTATCTTTTAATATTGTTTTTGGTGTGTATATTTTTATTCTTAACTACAACTCATAAAATATGTATCATCAACTCTGTTTCCTAGATGAGAAAACTGACCCTATGTGACTTGCCTAAGGTCCCTTGGGCAGAATGGGGAAGAGATACAACTTGAGCCCAGGCGTTTATGATCTTAAGACCCTCTCTCTTCCCAACTACTCTTCCAGACCATCCTTTCAGGCTAGAAGTAGTAATTCTCATCTGTACCAAGAGGTGGCGCTGGGAATGGAAAGAGGGGAAAGGAGGCAAGGGCTATAGGTAGGAAAAAATCAACAGGAAGTGACCAATAACTGGTTGACAGGGTCAAGAACAAGTGTCCAAGCGAGGGTGACAGTGTTACTCTTAATGATATAGAAATACAGAAGGAAGGGGTTTGGAGTCTGTTTTTAAATGTGCTGAATTGAAGTGCCAGTATGAAGTTGTATTAGAAATGGATGGGACTGGAGAAGATTATGCTAAGTGAAATAAGTCAAGCAGAGAAAGCCAATTATCATATGGTTTCACTTACTTACGGAACATAAGGAATAGCATGAAGGACATTAGGAGAAGGAAGGGAAAAATGAAGGGGGGGACATCAGAGGGAGAGATGAACCATGAGAGACTATGGACTCTGAGAAACAATCTGAGGGTTTTAGAGGGGAGGGGGGTGGGGGGATGGGTTAGCTCGGTGATGGGTATTAAGGAGGGCATGTACTGCACGGAGCAGTGGCTGTTATATGAAAACAATGAAGCGTGGATCACTACATCAAAAACTAATGATGTATTGTAAAATGACTAACAACACAATAAAATAAAATAAATTAAAAAATGATTTAGGAGACCTAGAAGACATCAGCAGAGAAATCCTTGCAACCAAGGGCCTGGGTGAACTTACAGAGAAAAGGAATGTGAAAGGACAGTGCTGAAGTCCAGCTCTGGTGGCCCCGAATCTATTACACCTATGGGACTGTGAAATTCCCTAGGAATTCATCTCACACTAATTTTCTTCCTTCCATATCCGAGACCCAACACAATGCCCAGCTCATAGTAAGCATTCATTAAGTATTTGCTGAATGGATGAAAACTGTTATATCCCTTACATAAGTCCATGGTGTCTTGTGGGAAGTCCTATGGTTCAGAATTTTTTGGCCCTTAGGTAAGTAATTGAGTGCAATATGCCCACTGGGGTCAAAGGTATGACTCCATTCTGAAGTTAAGTGTAAAAATATTCACAGTGAGATAGAGGAAGACCATAAATACCCTTAAATCACTATTTTGCTGCCAAATGAACTTGGGCCAAACTTAGGAAAAAACCTTCATGTTTTAGAGTGTGGAGTTGCAGATAAAGGATTGGGAGCCCACAGCAGTAGTTTTTAAACTTTTCTAACTATATTGCAGTGAGAAATACATTTTTCACTGACACTCATTACATGCTCACACACCTACAAATGTAAAACTGAAATAAATGTTTTATTAAATAGCACTTAGCCTTACTATGTGTGAGACACTTTGATTTTTTTTTTCTATTTGTGTTATTTTAGAATTCTGGTTGGAGCCAATTAAATTGAGACTAAAGCCCACTAATGGGCGGTGACATGCAATTTGAAAAATACTTTCCAAGGATCCAGCACAGTGCTTTGCATACAATAGATGCTGGCTAAGTATCTACTGAGCAAAATGATGAACATTTATGTACAAACAGCACTATGGACTTTGAAGATTTATTTATTTATTTATTTATTTATTTATTTATTTATTTATTTATGAGACAGAAAGCAAGTGCACACAAGCAGGGGGAGGGGCAGAGAGAGGGGGGAAGGAGAGAAGCCGACTCCCCTTTGAGGGGAGCCAGACACAAGATTCAATCCCATCACGCTGAGATCAAGACCTG
>NW_023270454.1:10785917-10890127 GCF_011800145.1 Mirounga leonina
GGAGCCAGACACAAGATTCAATCCCATCACGCTGAGATCAAGACCTGAGCTGAAATCAAGAGTCAGATGCTTAACTGACTGAGCTACCCAGGCGCTCCAACACTATGGACTTTGAACATGAAACTCTTTCAACTTAAGACCCCCTCTAAATTTGGGGTGGTAGGTGGAGACCCTGGCTGGAAAGATTTGTATCCTCTGGAAGCTGGGATATCAGGCATGCTGTGCTGGGGGGCAGGGGATATCAAAGGTGATAAAATATTAGGAAGAGAAATTGCTTAGTTCCCCGAGTTTGCCAAGAGCTGGCCATGGTGCTGCCTTGCAAAGATCAGTAAGAAGACTGGTAAGAGGTCCAAAGATAAACTCTTCCTCCTAGATGGCGATCAAGAAGCTCATTTTGCTCTGCTTCTGGACAAACCTCAGCCAGAAAATAACTCACGATCCCTTTCAACCTCTTTCAATTTTTCTGGCCCTCATTAATCAATAAATTGGTTCTGCATCATGGAAAGTCAGAGCTGAAATGAGCCTGAAGACCACACAAACCCGCCAGTCAGTTCCCTCATCTTACCGGAGGCCATAAGCTACAAGGAGGCCTTGGGTGGCCAGCCCAGGGCTCACGGCGCAGGGAGACCTGGTCGGGCTGCTTACTGCTTGCCTGCACACTCCATAGCCCTGCAATGGCCACGGTGGCCAACCCCACCACACCATCGGCCACCCCAGTGTTCTCATCCACTGTTTATCTCAAGTCACAACTTCAACCATGGCATAAAGATGCTTATGCAAGAAAAACTGGCTTGCATAAAGTTTGGTGCATCCCAGGCCCCCTGTGCCCGACCATGGACTAGGTTTCGCCCTGCCAGCACTTCAGCCCCTCTCACATACGCTTGGCCTCTTAGTTATGATAGATTTTTGGCAACATGACCTTTCTTCCTCCTCCTCCTCCTTGAAATTACCTGAGATGCCTCCACATCTGGTTCAAGCCTTTTTTACATGAAAATGATATACATAAGAGTGTAGTAACTCTTCAGGCCACACTGGTATCTCCTGTTTTTGTTTTCTTATAAATAATAAATGTATTGGGGCGCCTGGGTGTCTCAGTCGTTGAGCGTCTGCCTTCGGCTCAGGTCATGATCTCAGGGTCCTGGGATCGAGCCCCGCATTGGGCTCCCTGCTCCACGGGAAGCCTGCTTCTCCCTCGCCCCCTTCCCCTGCTTGTGTTCCCTCTCTCGCTGTGTCTCTCTCTGTCAAATAAATAAATAAAATCTTAAAAAAAATTAAATTATATTAAATTTTAAAAAGTTAAAAAAAATAATAAATGTTTAACTATAACACTAAATTTAGCCCTTTACACATCAGTGTCTTTATATTGTCTACTTTTTGTTTGGGGCATATATAACTTCTCAAATCGATCAGGGGACCTCAAACACAGAAAGAGACCTCACCTTTGAACCCTCTGTCTCCTGCCTCTTACCCCCACACATCCTCCTTTAAATAAGCCAGTGCTGGGAACAGAGTGAGAGATAACAGGACCAACAGTAACAAAGTAGTTGCCAGCTTCCAGACACTAGACTCACGTTGCCATGCCTGCTCCCTGCATAGCCCCATGAAGTGGCATCCCCACCACCCACCACTGTTGTCACCTTCATCATCACCACCACCGTCATTTCTGAGGCTCTGAGATGCTAAGTTCTTTGAGCAAAGCCAAGGCCCTTCCATGCTTTTCTCTCACCTCCTGCAGGCTGACTGGCTTCTCCTTGAAAAGCAAGATGCTGCCTATGGGGTGGACACTAAAAAAATCATAGGTCAATTCGTAGGTGAATTCCCTTAGAAAACCTTTTAATGAGGCAGCTCCAGGCTAGAGAAATAGGAGTGTATTTTCAGTGTTAACTAATGAGCATAGATCACGTTTGTACAGAGATATCAAATTGGCCATTTTGGGTTTGACTTTCTTTTCCCAAGCTGCAAATACTAATTGGGAGGCTTACACTCCATTTCAAATGAGATACTGCTGTATATCAAAGAATAATGAATGCTGGATTTTAAAAAGTATATATACATTTTTAAGCAGAAGAAAGCCTAAAATAAAAGATTGAAAAATCTGCCTAGGTAAAAGCATAACATTTTCTGAATGTCAGCAAATACTACAAACAAAGTGAAAAAAACAAATGAGGGAAAATATGTGTACAAGACAGAGCTTTCAAAGATCATTGAGAAACAACATCAACAAAACCAAACTCCAAAAGAAAAAGGAGCCAAGAACCTAAGAGGCATTTCACAAAAGAAAAGAAAGAAATGTAACCGATTCAGTCTCTGGGAGATCAAATATATGCAAATTAAAACAAAGGGATATCATTTTAAGCTGTCAGAGAGGCAGTTTAAGCACAACACCCTGAAACAGCCAGAGTGCACTGTCGGTTAAGGATATAAATTGGATCGGCTACTCTGGAACACGCCTCGTTAGGATTTCTCAAAAGGCATGATTTATCCAACAACTATTTTACATATATCTTTAGAGCTGGTAATTCCATTTCTCCGTATTTATCCTAAACAATAATCGGAGATGCACACACAGATTTAGTGCGAGGATTCTCTTTCACAGCATAACATATTTACACAATAGGCAATAAACAAAATGTTCATCAATAAGGGAGAACTGGATAAACTACAATACATCCATCTGATGGAATACCAACTAGCAAAACAAATGAGTAAGCCAACAAAAACCTCTTCAATAATATTTCAGATTGTGGGAAAGCATTCTAATACTCGAAAGAGTAGGTTAAAAAACTTAAATAGTAAAAAAACCAAAACCTTAATAGTGCCATCATCTCAGCTTGGTAAAATATGTTCATGAATGATACTTACCACAACGATAACAATAGTTCTCACTGAATCGTAGGAGTATAATGATTTTTTTCCTTTACACTTTCTATTCGTTTCCAAAATTTTTGGAGTGAACATGTATTACGTTTATAACAGGACACTCCTAGAACACCAAAATCAAGGCGTTCGTGTTTTTGAACTGAATAAAGATACCAAATTAATCCAATTGTTCTATACCATTGCACTGCTTAGCAGCAGATGCCCAAGATAGTTTGGAAAAGGAAGGAAGTCAGACCAACACTGATAAGAAACCAGCTTTCCTCTAAAAAAAAAAAAAAAAAGTACTTGCGAAAGTGAAAGACCATAGGAGACTCACTTTGCCCCAGATCTCATCACCCCAGGGCCAGCTGGGGCTCCTCTCTCCAGATGAGGTGCAGGATCCACAGTCACAAACACCACCCTGGGTTTCCATGCCCATACCTTTCTCTGTGTTTGACAATATTTAGCTATTTCTCAGCTAAGAGTAAGCATAGTTGAGACCTCCCTGAAAGTTACCCCAAGATCACATGAAAATCTAGCTGGAATAAAGGCGTTGTGTTTCCGGTTGGCAAATTCTGAGTGAGATTTAGCCCATTTGCATATGATTTGCACATCCTTTGTACCATCTGACAGGAATGGCGCTCCATAAATCAAAGCCACCCAGCTCTCAAGTTCTAGCTCCATCCGGAAGATGGAAGACAGCCTACAATCAAGTTAAATCCCATTTTCCCGAAGACAGTCAGTTAAATTTGTCACCAGCAGGATACTCATCACCTGCTGTCTTCCTGTTGCCCAAAAATGGCAAGTATAAGAAGTCTCATGTGACTATCTCCCTAGTCCATTAGCTCTGGCTCTAAGACCTCAGGAGACATCGTAACAACGATAATAACGAAAATGTGTATTGTCTCTACTGGGTTTCCTAAAATGTCACTGGAGCCACACCGCCCACTCCCCACCCCTCTGTTCATGATGCAGCCACCAAAGCAGAACAACCGTAATGAAAATACTCCGTGGAGCATTAGAAAGCTTGGGTTCTAGGATCAAGCTCTGTTTCAGCAACCTGCCTCCTGGGACCTGTCTTGTTATGTGTAGAAGGAGGTGACACCAGCAGTGCTCAACTCACGGGATAGTTATAAAGTTTCCACGAAAAAAAAAAAAGCATGTGAAAGTTCTTGGTAGACTAAGAGCCTTGCTATTCCGTGCAGTTTCGGCACCAGCTGGACTGGCTTCAGCAGCCAGCTTGTTGGAAGAGCAGAAGCACTTCCAGGTGCCTCTCCAGAAACAGCGAGTCTGAACCTGCAACCGAACTAGGTCCCCAGGTTATTCTGTCTCTGTCTCTGTCTCTGTCTCTCTCTCTCTCTCTCTCTCTCTCTCTCTCTCACACACACACACACACACACACACACACACACGCGCACACTTTGAGAAAGACTGAGCCAGAGGACCCAGGGGACAGGATGAAATGAAGTGAAATGAAAATGAGGTCCTATTCTTGCCAGTCTTCGGTTCTTTCCTGACGCTCTTCATGCTATGTGTATGTCTCACCCTTAGAACACCGTGTGCCAGAAAGCACACCAGAAAACTGTATTTCAATAATTTCATGACTAGAGGACAAAAGTTCTGTCTCCGTGCAAATCCCTGAGTTACTTACATGGTAGGGTTACCTGGTCATTTATGGCTTTATTATGTTCCTTTTCGGCTAAATGTTCCTTACAGAAAAGTTCAAGATATCTCTCCTCTTACAGAGTTTTGAAGGACTCATTGTTTATTTATCGCTTGCATAAGTGAGAAAAATCACCTAGAGTTCCTGTTTCCTTATATTTTAGTCTTTTTGCATTGTTGGAGAAAGAGATTTCTTTGTTCTTTTTCTTTCTTTTGAATCTTCAGTGGGGGGAGAAAGTCGAATTCATTGTTTCAAAACTTTTCATTTTTTTTTTTTTCAAAAGTTGTTTTTAAATAGACTTTCTGGCTTTGGAACTTTCTGGAATAGTCACCCATGGAAATATTTAAAATTATTACTAGCGGGGCGCCTGGGTGGCTCAGTCGTTAAGCGTCTGCTTTCAGCTCAGGTCATGATCCCAGGGTCCTGGGATCAAGCCCCACATCGGGCTCCCTGCTCCACGGGAAGCCTGCTTCTCCCTCCCCCACTCCCCCTGCTTGTGTTCCCTCTCTCGCTGTGTCTCTCTCTGTCAAATAAATAAAATCTTTAAAAATAATAATAATAAAATAAAATAAAATTATTACTAGCTTCTGAATTTAGTCCACAGAAGTCTAACCAAAAAAAAAAAAAAAAGTGTGGTAGTCATAAGAATTTTGTTTACTGATGTGGTCTAGTAGAAAACAAGAGTATGGAGAGCTTCCTCCTCTTTCCTGAGCCCTGGGGGAGCCTAAGCCAAACCCTGAGGCAGGCATGTTGTCATTCTGCCATTTCTGTCCTCCTTCTGCCCAGAGACCACACACTATAGACCCACAGCCCATTGCCTCATCAATACCCGGCCCTGCATTATTCAGCCCTCCTCCCCACTGAGCAAAGCTCCCACCCCCTCGGGGCGCTTCTCTTAGCTCCACGGGTGGCAAGAGGGCCATCTTGGCCCACCAAACTCACACTCTGAAAAACTGTAAGCTCCGTGAGTGTCCTGTTGCCTTTTGTAACCTTGGCCTCTAGCACAGTGCCTGGCATCCTGGTTGCTGCTCAGTCAGTATCTATTGAATGTATTCATCCGCTAAAATGCTGCTTAAAGGCTGAGCCTACTATTAGCACAAGTTACCCTCCAGCCGGGGGAACGTTACAAATGATGGTTTCAAGCGAACATGCAGGTAGAAAAGGAGCTGGAAGCAGAAATGGTGCTGCTGGTCAAAGGCAGCCCTACGTGGAGATGGGGCCCTGAGATAATCGCTGCTTTGTTCCCAAGTCCCTGACTCCCTTCCAGTGTTGAAAAGCTCCCAGTATCTTCACCAGCCCCTAAGTAGGAACCGTGGGGATTCATTCACTTGTCAAACAGCACACATTTACTTGAGTTTCTAACATATGTCAGGTGTTGTTGTAGGTTTCAGAGGAACAGCCTAGAACAAAACAAAGACCCTGCCCTCTCCAAGCTTATGTGTTAGTGGAGAAGACAAATCTTTACTGTCAGCTTGGGGTGACTGCTATGAGGGAATAAGGAAGGCATGAATGGGATGCTATTTCACACAGGCAGGGCAGGGAAGGCCTCTCGGATGAGGAGCCCCTTTAGCAGAGAGCTAACAGAAGCAAGAGAGGAGCCATGCGGGTACCTGCGGGGGAGCATCCCAGGCCGAGGGACCAGCCAGTGCAGAGGCCCCGAGAAAGGACAGCGAACACACTAACGGGCCTGGCGGGTGAGTACAAGAGTGATAGCACTACACTGTGGTAAGTAGCGCTCATTTCTAAGAAGAGAGAGTAGAACTTACGACTTCAACCTATGCCAAGCCTTCTAGAATAACAGGACACTGAGTGTTTAACTCTGAGTTCTCCTCGTGGTGTTTGTTGCACAATGATTTCACCCAGGAACCATCCAGAGATCTTAGGGACGAAAAATGGCTGGGGAGGGGGGCATAGGCAGAAGACCACCACGGGGGGATCCAGTTAGACCACTTCCAGAAGGTACATTCCCCTGAAAGAACCAAAATGAGCACCACTCACACTTAACCCTTGTAAAGACTTCCTACGTTGAAAAATAGAGCAGTTTGCCATACGATTTTCAACATCTCTGAAAAACGTGCTGTCTCTTTGATCCACCCAATCAAAATAGTGAAAGTTGGAATACAAGCAGTTTCATGCGAGGAAGCTAGAAAGTTCCATTTTTAGTTTGGCCTCATATGTGCTCATCATCCTGTAGTCCAAAAAGCTTCTGCTGGCATTGGCCTTGGAGTCGGTGTTCTGAAAGCGGACTGCAAAGGTGCTCTGTGAGCCGAAGGCACTCCCGATGTGAGAGCAGTGCCAGGAGAGACGCGAGTCCCACCTCACCCACCCAAAGGAGAGAGCACCATCTCTAACCCCACCCCACCTCGCCATGTTTTATGCAGAGCTGGAGACAATAGTTGCTACTAAAGTGCTTTGAAAAGTGCGCACATGGGCACACCAAGTGCTCAATGGTAATGTCTGTACCAAATTCTGCTATTGTGTATCCCCCCGTTCTAGGCATCCTGATTTTTGGATGTGGCCATCATTTACACCAAGGAGATAATTGGGTAAGTACAGATATTATACAGAAGGATATTCATCGGAAGCCAAGTTTATAAGAGTGAAAAACGGGAAAGAAGCTGAATAATGAACATTGTAAGCCACGGAATTTTCAGCATTGGGAGTTAGTTGGTTGCATCCGCACAGAGCTGCTGTTACAAAGGATGCCATGAGCACGGATAAAGGAGAAGTCCAAACTGCTGATGATCAGAATATTAACAGTAGTGAGATAGTGAACTTTGCCCTTTTTGTCTTCCTGCACTATTTGAATTTTTAGAAGTCGTATCCTTTTTATGAGAAAAAGTTATCTGCATTTTGGAAAAACAGGGATTGAGAGACAGAAGAGAGGAATGATTACCAACCACCTTCTCTGTCTTCCCTCTCTAATTCCCAGAGATTAGAAACTGCAAACCCAGGGGAACCAACAATTCTGGCCCATGCCCACTTGAAAGTCCCACATGGGAGAAGCCACAGAGAACAGCCCTGGTCCCCTCCCACCTGTAGAATGGAACCGCTACTCTTCAGCATGAACTTTGGGGGCCTCCATGATCTGTTGCATTTTAATCACCCTTAAGTTTGACCTTGCTCGCCCTGGCCTGCTTTAGCTCCTGGTGCTACCTCTACCTGGCCTGTCCTCCTAAGACCCCCTTATGGAATAAACACAGCCAGCCCCCGAGGGCCCTTGCTGGTTTGTTTTTAAGTTGATTCATTACTTTTAGTAATCTCTACGCCCGACATGGAGCTCAAACTCATGACCCGAAGATCAAGTGTCGCATGCTCCACGGACTGAGCCAGCCAAGCGTCCCCGAGGGCCCCCTTCTAAAAGCCCATCCTTCTTCCTCAGTGGGACCCCTGCACTCCCGGAGTATCCAATCTGCCATACAGTCTAGCTGCATGTTATGATCACGCCCACCTCCCCAAATCATGTCACTGAGAGGCCATGTGGGCCGGGCCCCGGAAAAGAAAAATCGAGGCAGGAGAAATGACAGTAGCAAAAACAAGGAGGAATGTGCACGGCTGCGTTTGGATGCAACGAGGGCTTCCAGTACGGAGCGACTGCAAAAGTGGTAAACAGTTGTTGGAAACCCTCCAGGATTGTTTTCTCGCCTCCTTAGCGAAGCCTGCCGGTCAGTGCCAATCTAGACCCACACCGTTTCTCAAACCTCACTTTCCCAGCGAGGGCTACTCTGCGCTCCCTAAACACGCAGGCCTGCCCCGCCCACCCCGGCGGCGTCCTGAGCGCATGCGCTCTGCTCTTGGCCGCGTGTTCTACGGGCTGGTCGTCCACAGGCTGGGTCCGTGTAGCTGCGCTACAGTGTGAACTCCGCGCTTTGTGTGCTCTTTCCCCAAAGAGCCGGGAACAGCGCCTGTCACTATGCTGCAGGAATGAATGATTGACTCCAGTGGCCTGTCCAACAGGCTTCTCAGGTTCCCCTACCAAATAGCTTTTTGCGAAAATTATTTTGCTGTAGACTTTCACCCTGAAGAAAGGTGGGGACAAACAGGAAGCAAGGATGGCAAGTGGCAACTGCGAGTGTTGAGATACGTGGTCTTTCGAGTCAGCTGAGTCTAACGACTGAGAGCCTCTGCCCACTCATAATTTGATGCCCACGCAGGCACCAGTGTTCTCGAGAATTCGGGTTTCCACCAAGAAGAAGGTAAGGATGAAGACAGGGCTGGAAGAGGCAAGAGTTAACGTGCAGAGCTCAGTCCTGGTCCGCTCAGTCATAAAAACATGAGGATAAACCAACAGTACCGGTAGCCTGGCCCAGTGGGTGTCGCACTTTTGAGGATTTCTTCCCTGTCCCAGTGCCACTTCCCTAGGGCTATCCCCGTTTTCGGACTCTTGCTCTGAATTTCAAACCTTTCAGGTGATCATCAGCTTCACTACCAGTGGGGGCCAGAGGATCTGAAGGGCAGGAGACTAGTGATGGAAAGGGGAGAGAAAAGACCTTTACACTCTTTGCTTCACTCAGATGACCAAATTTATCATTTTTTTAAATCAGAATTTAAGTCTTACATAATAGTGGGTACAAGATGGAATTCTAGGTCAGCGGCTGCTGGCATTTTTTCCCCCCCGAGGAAATGGCAGCTATGGAATTAACCTTACTTCTTAAACAGATAAAAATCTAAAAATTATAATCTAGAGGAAGGGAGAAACTACAGTTTGCTACAGTGACTTCTTAGATGTTACATAAAAAGCAAGCAAACCGGAATTGCTTATGCTGATAGATGTGAAAAGCAAGGCCTCCAACACCTGCCTGACTTCCTAAAATCACCAAGAAGCTCCAGTGCTCAGACACTGTGCCACCCAGCCCCCACACGGGAAGTATGCTCAATCAGACCCAACAAGGACAGCCGGAGACAGAGCGAGCCGTGAACCACACAGTCGCCTTCGCTTAGCCTAGTACTTAAGGATAATTCTCATTTCTGAAAGTAGGAAACTATCTTACAGTGATGTGAATATTTTAGTATTTTCCAGAAGATCCCACAAATGGGGCTTTTAAAATTGCATAACTCATTCTGTGATGCGGCTTTTTTAGGTCAAAAGCTGTCCTGGAAAGGTCACTGAGAGCCACTCAGGAGCTAAAGAAAATCCTAATTCCTAACAGAAAGGTTCTGAGGTATGATTTGACTAAAAATGTAACTTGGTTTGGGGCAAGACTGAAAGAAACATCAGCAAGAGAGAGAAACTAAATTTCCTGATTGTAACGGGTCATATCAAAGATCCACGGTAAGTAATTTGTGTTTTTTCTTCCAAATACAAAATGGCAAATCTCTAATTTTTGGTCATGTCATATTTTAGATGAAATGACTTAAATCAGTGTGTATCTATTTATCTTTTCTCTGCTACATAATTGAGAATGTTCAAAATACTTAACCCAAAATTTTCATGGCAAAGTGATGCCCTCCAGTACTGAGAAATTTACAAGCCCTTGCTGAGTTTCCCACCGGCGGGAAAGGATGTGAAGCACACAGCAAATGAAGTCCAAAATATCCCTCAAACCAGTTTTTTATTTAGTAATTTCATTCTTGCTTTCAAGTCCCAGTGAATACAGAAAGCAAGTGTCTGCCTCACTAATCTTAGCCCTGGGTTTAGTAATTCAAAGTTGGGTCTCCTAAGAAAAACAATGCAGACTATGGCAAGCTTTCCCTAATGAACAATTTGGTAAGAAATCTGCAACATCCCCGACATTAAGGGAGTACTGGAAACCATGACTAGAGGCCACGGACTTCCTCTGAACTTGCCTACAAGCACCCATTTAGGAAGGATACCAACCTTCATCTTTAGATGCCAAAGGAAGAAATCTCAGTATCTTTCTTGAAAACTTACTCGACACATTCCATACATAATATAGCTAGCACATAGGTGGATGAGATATAAAAAAGTGGTCTAGTCACACAAGACGATGGTATATAGAGTCAATCTTAAACTTGTTATTGGAGATAAGCAGAAATAACACAAGTTACAACCATTGCATTGTTTCTCGTCATTTATTAGTGTAGAATTTTTTGCAGGTTGGTGACTATTTTGCAGGTTGAAAAGTTATCTGCAAAGTAGTATAAATGATTTCCTCAGAGTTTGCGTTGTAGCGGATCTTTGCATTATTTGAGGTTTCAGTTTATCTTCACATAAAACTATTGGAAATCTGTATGAGAGATTTCCAGAATGAGTTTTTGGTCAACAGTTGGTTGAAACAGGATGATACTAGCTGTCCTTTTAACTTTTTTTTTTTAATTAGTCTCTACACCCAGCATGGGGCTTGAACTCACCACCCTAAGATCAAGAGCCACATGCTCTACCAACTGAGCCAGCCAGGCACCCCTTAACTACCTTAATTAGGCTTTTTAAGACAGTGACTCCCACTCTACAGCAATGCTGAAGTAATTATCTAAACCTGCC
Source organism: Mirounga leonina (assembly GCF_011800145.1). NCBI lineage: Eukaryota > Metazoa > Chordata > Mammalia > Carnivora > Phocidae > Mirounga > Mirounga leonina. The sequence goes on from NW_023270454.1 coordinate 10,796,882, forward strand.
CAAACTGTTCTTTGGCACATCAATCAGTGTCCTGTGAACTATGCGTTGCAGGATAAACAACTGGGACCTTAGTATGTTAATCCTGCACATTTCCAAGAACCTGCAGCACACAGCCTTTTGATTTTACAGGCCAATAAATTTTTAAAAATATCTTTAGAGAACTAATTTGACATGGCAAGCCTTTTATTTTACCAAGGGTATACAATAGAGGGAATGACATAAACGTTTAAAAGGACAATTTCTTCAACTGAAAAAAAAACACAAATTTTTGAAGTCCCTAGCCTGTCCTTGTTTTTCTTTTTTCTATTTTGCCTCCACCTGGCACCCATCCTCTGCTGGTCATTCAGGAACTGTGGGGATAGACTTCTAGTACCAAGCTTCCTTGACCTTGGATTCAGGCCAAGGGAGCACAGCTCACACACACTGACCCCACCCCACTACTGATGCCACATGGGTGTCTTTCTCTTCTCTTCAAATGACACAGCCCGCCCCTACCCCGTTCCCACCAACTCACTACCACTGTTACCTTCGACAGCAAAAGGTTGCAAACCACTAATTTAGACTCTCACTTACAGATCCTTTTGTTCATTTCTTCTTCAGCTTGCCCATATTTAATAAAAATTTAATTACTAAAAGCTCCTTCAGGGTACAAAGCTACTTTATTTGGACAAAGTTTGCTACATACACAGAAAAGCTCAATATGCATTTCCAGCCAGCCCAATCCCAAGCACTTGGTTAATTACAGCCAAAGCTTCAGAAACTCTTACTGAAGACACAGACCCTGTTCACAGTAGTTTCACATGTGGAAAACAAGTATTCTAAGAATACTTGCACATTACATGAAAAGTAAATTATATACTTTAAAATTTTACTCAAAAAATATTTTCAAACTATTAGGTTTTAAATACTGAGACCACTTAAGTTTAATATTTATTAGAGTGAGAATCAGAAAATTATTACACACAGTGTATACTCTTTTACACAAAACATATTTGCACGTTTCTGAAAGCTACTTGTAAAAATTTTGTTGAGTAATATCACATTTTGCATGTCACGGTAATATGATAATGTTTTTAAGGGATACTTTTTATTTTTTTTTAAGTAAGACACACCAGGATAGTCAATGTGGGTTCATGGTTAACCTGAAATTTGGCCTGTTTTTTGACAAATTTGTCAAAATCCTATGGACATGATGACTTTCTCTGCACATGATCTGCTGTGACTCGAGTCCAGCGGAGGACCCCAGGATCTCTCTTCAACTACTACCTCATTAACTCATGACCCCAGGAACACAGAGGTCAGCTGCGGTTCTCCCTGTGCCTACAGCACCATGAGGTCTAGTCTTGGCCTCAAGAGAATGCGGTGGTGCAGAGGAAGAGGGGACCGCCACACGCAGCAAAGTGCCCGGCACAAGGCAGAGATACAAAGGAGACTACTGTCAACACCGCAGCTAAAAGGCTGTATATTAAATTCAGTGCTGTGAGTGTATACAGGCAGACCTCACGCAGCCCGGATCCCCGACTCTAGATCGGTTTTATTTCTAGACCAGAACATGCAGGAAGGGAGATGAAAATGAAAGGACACAAGTGGACTCTTACAGTAAGGCAACTGCCATCCTCCCATCGCGGCCAGAACAAAACACGACAATGGGAAGGAAGAAGCCTGAAACAGTACCTTGACCTAAGCAAGGGGCTAAAATTGGGCCACATTTAGAAGAGCTGAAAGGGAAATGTAACACAACTACCTGGAAGGGATAAGCGGGATAGATTTAACAGGATGCTGGAACCCTACATGCTCCATGTTTTCCTCACATTTAAGTCAACGGTGCCGAGAAAGATGGACCGAGAACAAGCATCGGGGCACACACAGCTCAGGCTCCTTTCTCAGGGGACATGAAAGGCACATGGGAGACAGATGTTGTAAAAGCCCCGAACACTATATCCCAAGAGGAAATTTATAAACACCTTCAAATCCAGAATACATGATGTCTAACTTTCAGTCAAGTGCAATGACCCAGGCTCCCTCCATCAGTGTGAGCAGTCAAGAGCAGACTGTTCTGACAGAAATGTTTTTAGAGGCCAAAGTGTGTTTTCTTATATTACATTTTATGAGGTGGTTTTCTCTCTATATAGGTCCAGTTCATAACACAGACAAATTGGTTCATGTACAAAAGCAATGCAGTCTAAGATGTTTCCAGAGTGTGCTGCGTTGTCAGTCTGACGATGCTTTTCCATCTCTTTACTCAGTCCCCAAATTAGTTTCTTCAGACTTCTTGATTTTTCAAGGATGATCTTCTCAGCGAAGCTGTATTCTGTAGGAAAGTCCCAATGAACAACATAACAAGCAGGGTATCTGAGATTCCAAAATGAAGATTAGAGCCACTCAAATAGAATTTTCTGTCAAAACACATTTCTAATAAGATAAATCAAATGTATCCATTCCGTGTCAAAATAAGAACTGAAGACAGTTTTGTCTACTCTTATAAATGGCTTAATAAGGTTCAGAAACAATCATACATTCAGGAAGCTGAAAGGAGTTAAGAATGAATTATCTGGGAATCAACAATTTTCCTGAAAACGTGTTATAAATTTCACAGTCACAAAGTAACAGAATCCCAAGTTCCCAGTTGCTGTGTTAATTTGAAGTACACATTTTACACCATTAATGTGACATCCTAACACACGAGGAGAAAGCCACACTTCGGTAGAAAACCTTTAAAATAATTGGGAGTTCTTAAAAGAAATATGCTTCTTTTAAAAACAAAACATTAATATTCAACTTCCTATGGAATAAATGCCCCTACAGGAGCAGGAAGCAGGTACTCGCTCGGAGGCTGTGCCACACCTTCATGCCTCAGGCTCCGTTTTTACCACTGTACTTGTGGGGCAGCGCTTTGTGGACAAGGTTTGCTCCATTTTATTACAAAGCTCCGGACTTGGGGCTTCAGTTCAATGTGTAAGGCAGTAAGTGTCCTTCAAGATTTGAAGCTCCCTTCAAAGGTGACAGAGAACCCCTGACAGAGAGTGACAATAAAGTCAGAGCAAGGCCAGAAGAAAAATGAAGACGATCTTTTAGATCAGGGCTTCCTGACCTGACAACCAAGGGCAGTCCCTCTAGCCTCAGAAATTGCAGTCTTGTTGGAGAAAGGATCCATAGTTACCTTCGCATTTTCAAAAGGGGGTTGAGAAGTACCAAAATACAAAGAACCACTCATTGTTCTAGGCTCACCTTCTCTGTGGGTCCCTACGTACTTACTGTACCCAAATTTATGAAGATCTGTGTTCCTCCCTGGGGTAAACGGAGTCAGATTTCTAAACTTTCACAGTGATGTGCCAGTTTATGGAGAACGGTGACCCAAGAAGGTACACATTTTCCCACCAAAATTGTTACAGTACAACTAAGGACAACATTAAATGTAAGGTTTTACTTAGAAGTTTCTAGACAGCTTCCATCAAATACTGATTATATTCATGCCATCAATTCTCTATTATGCTCCATATTCTACATTACTTTCTAAAGTTACATGATAGGGACAAAAGATCCATTTTTTATTGTATCTTCTCTAAGAATGAAGATACTTATCTTGAATTATGTTCATCTTTGAGCTGCATACCCATTTATAACACACTAAAATAAAAACCAAACTCATTGTTAGGAAATACATTAATATTTCCCCAGATCACCTGTCACTAGCCTTAAAATACTACCGCCCCGCTAGTGTGAACTACCCAACTGATTATCAGAATGCCTGCTGTCCAGGGATTTTATAAACTGCCTCCTCATCTCCAGGAACTTCATTTCCTTCCCTTATGACACTTGGGTTAGCTGTGTAAGAGTTGATCCCCCACCCCCACTAGCATTTTTTATTCTTGGGCTCTTACATTTTTCCCTCTCTTGGGTCTCTTTCCTTTGTACTCAAAGTGTTCAGAATCTAAGAAGGTTTTTAAAATATTCATTCCAGTAGAGACCAAGTTTTTTCCTGCCTGTCTAATTCCTTCTGGGTATATCAAATGCTGAGGCCCAGTCAATACTGTGGCTAGAATTGGCTAAGAGGAAACACCTCTATTGACAAAAGTATCACAGAAGGAGAGTTTTTAAAAAGCCAATTGTAATGGGAAAGCAGCAAACAGGCAACACACATTGAAATTAAAATGTAACTTGATTTTTAAAAATCTAATGTTTTCATTGTGTCATCTATTAAATACAGATCAGTCAAATCCTCTTAAAATAAAGCAAACCAAAGGGGTGTGTGTGGGGGGGGGTGCTACAGTGTATCTTATTTAGCTTCTAGAAGCCTTCCAGTAGAAACATTATGAAAACTTTGGTGGTACACAAACTTCCACATTATTGGATAATCTACCAACGATAAAACTTGCAATAAGCAAATACATGAACATTCTACTGAGCTACCACTCAGTCTTTATAGCCCTGAATTCTCCTCAGCCTTTCCCTATGATCCTTTTTCAAGCTGTTCTAAACACAGTCTTAAAAAGCAATCCTTCCCCAGTTTTGGTCAAAGGGATAGGAAGGCTGTTGTCTTTGACTATCAAAATAACTGCCCCATGATGCTCCTCAAACCTCTTCATCCGAGCAGACAACCACGGACTCACCCAAGCACTGACTCTCCTGTCAGATAACAAGTTCTCCAGCTCTCCCTCTGGACAAGCACACCCTAGTTCACTCACATTCTGGGTCTATGCGAAAGTGAGCCTATGGTTTTAAAATAGTGCGTTCAGGTACTTGGAATAGAGCTAACTTTCAAATTTTTAAGGGAAAGTATTCCTTCTTGGAGATTCAGGTTTTGTTTTTTCTCCTTTCCATTTATACTGTCTACCCCTTGGCCATCTTACTTTCCACTAATTCATGCACCCAACAATAGGGAGAGAGGGAGGAGGTGAAACAGAACAGCTCTTTTTCCTCCTCATTAGCACTTCTGTCCTACATAACAATATCCAATTCGAAAATCAGCAGCATCTGGTCACAAGTGTATTTGGATATAATTTACATATTCTAATACAGACCATTCTGAGGTCATTTCCAGGCTGAAATTCTGTAATTACTACCTCTAGGATTGTCACTTGATCTCCTCCTGATCAATAATTACCTCTGATCTAAGTAAGCTACATGGCAAGGTAGATAGAAAGGAAAAGGAGCTGACCAAATTGGCACGGGAGTATTACATAAACTGCCAGGGAAAACATGGGGTCCATAAAAACCCCCAAATCTTCAAATTATTATATAACTGTCTCCAGGGAATGACACTAATACTGATAGATGAGAATTTGAGACATGCATGTCAACTTAGAAACACAAAATTATAATGCCTATTCTTTTATATACTTTTTTATTAAATCTACTGATTCACCTAGTAAGTCATTATATACACAAAACAGTAATTTCCAGAGTTCCTAAATATTTCCAACATATTCAACTTAGGGATCCAAGATTCTGAACATGCCATCACCAAAAAAAATTGCAAACCTAAAAAACAAAAAGGAAAAAAATTAAACAATGTCAAAAGGAAAAACTTTTTTAGAAAAGGTCAATATTTACTTTTATAATTTTCAAAACGACATTTTAAAGTTAATGTTTCTTTCTCATCTTACAGTTATAAGCTCTTAAGTCTAACATTAAAGTTTTGCTTAGAAACAAGGCAGTTTACTTATTAAAAAATATTAAACTATACTCACACATATCACCTATTTAGTATTTACTGGGTCCAAATATCTTCACATTTACAATTTCAGGCTTTAAAGTGGCATTAAGTTCTAGATTTTCTTTTAAAAGCTATCATTATGGTGACAGACATACAGATGCATAAATGCAATTACTGATTCCATTCTTACATAACACATGCCTTTAGAAACCATATTTTTAGCCAATTAATAGTGGTTAAAGTCTCTGTACTTCTATCCCATTAACTTTTAGCACATGAAACAGAAAAGATGACCTTCAACAGTCTTCTAACCTCGACAATGGTCAATTTAGATAGGCTTTATTTGAAAAAAAAATTTGGGGGTAAACATAAGAAACGAGAATTTCAAAAAATAAAAACAATCAGTACTTGTTTCTCATTAAAGCATTAATACACGAAAGTGAACTATATGAACACTTCTATAGGCTTAAAAAAAGATGCTTTTTACATTAGCCTATTTAATTTTTCCATAGAAAAGCAAGAGTTAAAGTTCACATTTCAGAAGAGTAAAACAACACATCAGCAGATATGGAAAACAAAGAAACGACCTGTTGTGTACTGTTTCTCTTTAGGACAAAGCTAGACTGACTTATTTAAGTATAAACTGAGATCACAGACATAAAATCATTACACTCCAGTCAACCTAAATAGTGCCTGGATTTACATGGCATGTGAATAAGTCTACCATCACAGAAAGCCACGTATACAAATAAAAATACATTTTAAAAATTTAAGTCACTCGACGTTGGAGAAAATACTGTTTGTAGAGAAATGAGGGAATGTAGAACTAGAGCAACAACTGAGCCCCTGGAAAAAAACAGGAAAATAAGTGTGACTTTTAAAAATATATTAATGTTGTCAGAGTTCCGTAGAATCTGCCCTCTGTCTCATCCTCTGGAGTGGGATGACAATTTCATTTTCTTGGCATGCCACCAATTAAACAAGTGGGTAATTGAGGCTAAATATAAGTAAATCTGTGATACTGTTTTTGCTATGAACATTGTTACACGTAGTACAAGAAAGATCAAATAACCACTTACTCTGAAAAGATGGCTTAGTATAAAATCTGAACTTCAGCAAAGAACCTACTGGACTTCTATTCCTGGGGGAATTAAGCCTAGTAACTGCTTTTCTAAGCTCTGCTACATCATTATTTTAACAGGACATGGTCCACTGGAATAAACTTAATAAACAGCAGCAGCCCCGAAAAAAGTTTTACTGTAATAAAGACAAACAGTGCTCTTCTCCTCAACTATGAAACAGACTTTGAACTAAGTTACCTGCAATAATTAAAGCAGAGTTAACTGATAACCACTAACATTCTTCATAGGACTTTACATCTTAAAAAGAAAAACAAAAAAGCATCCATAAGACATCAAAATTTTTTGTGACAGCAAAAGAAAGCTGTGACAAGAACCCTTACTTTCTATTCTGAAAAACTTAAGTCTGCAGTCCCTTTTAAGAGCAAACCCTATTCGTTTCAAAGGAAGACAATTATTTCAATCTGCAAATTCCTAATGGCTTAGGTGTTTCCATATAAATATTTTGTCACTAGTTAAGTAGCTCACTAGAGCTCACTAAAACGTTTAAACTCTAAAAGGCTTAATATGTCGATTTACACAACTCTTTACATTTGAACCAGTTTAGTTAGAATATATCAGCATGTTGTTTAATACTTTTTGTTTACAACTTAAGATTTTTTTTTCTTAAGGAGGAAGGAATTGGGATAAGAGAACAGACATGGAAAAACATGAAGGCCTCTCTTTCTCTTAGGTTTTGCCATTACCATTCTGTTTGAAGTGGTTTCAGGACGAGGCGATCGCACACCTTCTAGTCAGAAATCAGATGGCCTCAAAACAACCTCATCTCAGTCTTAGGCCTCATGTCTTTCGCTTAGAGCTAAAAATAAAAATACACGTGAATGAACAAATGATCATGGAATGAAATCTCTAACATGACACTAAAATATATAAAATATCAGAAGCCATTTTTATCACAGAGAAATGAAAATGTACACATTTCTATCCAGAGCATCACAATCCTATTTAGAACGAAAGGCTGCTCTTCTTATCCCATCAGCTGCCGGGCGTAATAGTAACAATGAAAATTTAATACCAAGGCGGTTCTACAAAGCTACACTAGTATTTTATTCATCTCCTGAGATTCTGAAACGTTCCTTTTTTTTATGAAGTTAAATATAAAAATATCATTAATGAAGCTAATGACACTAGATAGCAACTTAGCTCTCTTTATGCAAATAAACCAAGGTAAGCAAAGGAAGTATAATGCTGAACCAGAACAACGGGCTGGCCCTAGAAATATATGTGTCTATGTTTAGAAACTCCGAATTCCAACAGCCACAGTGGTAGTACATGAAAAGTAACTTGTTTCTACAATCAAAATAGGCATTCATTCATTCCACAAGTACTGAATGTTTCTAAGCGCTGAAAGCCAAAGGCTGAACAGGAGAGCCGGGTTCCAGACCTCAGCAAGTGGGATCCTTGCTTTCTGAACTACCATTTCAAGTCTGGGCTATCATGCTAAGGAGACAGAAAATAAGGATTGCTATGTTTCCATGAAAGGGGGGAGGGCAGTATATATTATATGACAAGAGAATGAGACTGCAGGATTTAAAACAAAATCCACTGAGAAGCCTAAATCTTACGCTGAAAGTGACGTCCAGCCATTATTTGGTCTCTGTAGTGTGAAGCTTATATTTCCAAAATCCTCATTAATCCTGCAAATTAATTCTCCTCCATTTGGAGAGCACTGGTAGTTTCAATCCCAAATATAAATGTCTCACACTATTTCGCAAGGTTAAACCAGCCAAGTACCTTCAAAAATCACTTAATATAAGAGTCCTTCATTCAACTGAAGCTGTAATTTAAAATTCAGAAGTTCTGCTGCCAAAGTTGCACTTCAAGAATCGGTCCTAACTACAGTGTAATGAAGACAAATAGCTTATGAGATTTTTTTTTACACCATATACTTCCATTATATAGAATTACTAAATTATCACTAGAGTCTATACTAACAACATTACTGTTTAATGCTTTGCATTTCTCTGCTGGATCTATGTATACCAATGAAAGCCTTTCATTTTGTGGGAACATGGTACATTACCAAAAAACATCAAAATGAATCTTAAATTTAAGCTTGATGTTCACCTTAAATCAAGAGTAGTAAACACATTTCCTGGGTTTGCTTATCTTCTGTAATTTTTCATGTGAAGTCCAACTACATTTAATATCTAGACAAATGTAACAGAATTAAATGGTCTGACTGAAGTTAATAGATTTCAGAGCCATTCTTTAAAGTAATAACTTGTAATTTACACTTAAATATTTAGAATAAAGAAGAAAAGAATTGTTTTGAGCTTTACCTAGGTTTTAGGTTATGGTTTGCATCAAGTGAAAATACCCTTTTTTAAATCAATAAGCTCTTGGAAGTTCATTTCCCACTGATGTTCATAAAATGATTCTAACAGTCTTACATTTTGATACATTCAAATTTTAATCAAGGAAAACTGAATGCTGGTCTTATTTATATATAAGCGGTCACTCCTCCTTCCTTTACCACATATGTCATAGGTCCCTGCTCCTTTCAGTTTCAGTAAATTTCAGAGAAAACATAACTGATAGATACACTTTTTCTACTTGATGCCTTGAACATTCACTTATCTGTAAATCCCAAATGTGTCCCACAGCAACACAGAGAACCTGTCCTTTCACGCACATCATCTCTCAACTCATGTTTGCTCCCATTCTTTGGCAAAAACGAAAAGTAACAAGAGGTTTCATCTGCCTCTCCAAAACTTGGATCTTTCCCTTAAGTAACTTTTATCTTCATTCCTTTTTGCTTCAATCATAGTCTGTTTTGTTTTACAAGTTACAGTCCTACCGTTTCCCTGAACCAATGCACCCAGGCAGGAGAAATGCAACAACACATACTGTGTGCCACTATGCTTTTAACAAGCTTCACTACTCCCACTCTGATCAAGGACTTCAATGATAAGTAATGAGATTTTATGACTCAGAAGACATGTCTTATAGCTTACTAAGTACTTATACTCAGTCTTAAGTTAGACTAATCATAAAACTCCACTTGTCACATAGGAATGTCACAGTGAGGTCTCTCCTTCAATAAGATCAATAAATTCCAGTACATTAGTTATAAATGTCAACAAATCACAGAATCAAATTTCTATAAAAATGTCTATTATTTTAAGAACATCCAATTTTTAAAATACATTGTCATGAAAATAATTTCCTTAGTTTAGACTGTTTGTTTTTTAACAAAAAGGGTTATTACATGATACACTAGGAGTGAACCTGCAACCTGATTATTATGGTCTCTCCTTAGTTTACTTTGATTCTAGTACTTTTACATATTCTAAGATCTCCCTTCTGACACATACACATCTCATCTCCTAATCTAAGCAAAAACCATACGCATGCTATGCTTTTTTTCTTCTGATCATAAGCTATTCCTTGTACTGTTTAGTTGTAGGAGCAGCCTTAATTTACATGGGAATCCTGTAATAAATATTACATGCACAGCTTTCCCAACGCATCTCCATACTGTTTTACCTAAATGGTACTGTAAACACAAAATATTTATCAGAAAACCTCAAATCTCAAATGTAAGGATTCTATGAAAAGAAGAGAGAGTGCTCAAAAAATGGTGTTTAGACCACAGCTAGCCATTCGGAAAACTTAAGGCTGGCTCTCTCCCTACCTTCATTCCTTAAACCAAAATAAATTCCAGATATACCACATTTAAAGGGACTATAAAAATACTTAAAGAAAATATGGATGAAATGTTTAAATTAATTTTGAAGTACAGGAAGCTCTTTATGACATAAAACCTAGCAGCCAAAAAACAACCAACCAAACAAAACAAATCCACAACTGATTTTTAAAAAAGTAAAAACCAAATCAAACAAACAAACAAAAAAAAACAAGTGTAAGCAAAAAATGAACAATAAGCCAAGGAAAATATTTGCAACAAAAATTTAATATGCAGGGGCACCTGGGTGGCTCAGTCGTTAAGCGTCTGCCTTCGGCTCAGGTCATGATCCCAGGACCCTGGGATCGAGCCCCACATCAGGCTCCCTGCTCTGTCAGAAGCCTGCTTCTCCCTCTCCCACTCCCCCTGCTTGTGTTCCCTCTCTCGCTGTGTCTCTCTCTGTCAAATAAGTAAATAAAATCTTAAAAAAAAATTTAATATGCACAGAGTTTTTAAAATTGTTAAGAAAAAGATAGCCACTGAAAAATGGACGATGATTACAGACAATTCACTGGGAAATAAAACTAACCTGCAAATGTAAGAAAATATCTTTAAACTCACTCAAATGTACGAAATGCAAATCAAAATGAGATGCTAACAATGGGTAATGATTAAATTCAAGAGTGTGGGAAATAGGGCACTCAAATATACCACTGGGAGAGGTGTAAGCTGGTATTAAATTTTTGAAGAACAATGATACTATCTACTAAAATTTAAAAACCCACATGCTTTTGACCCAGAAATTTGACTTCTAGGGTTAGATCCTTCAGATTGCTTTTCACAGGTAAGCAAAAATATCTGTACAGGGACTATTTATATATAAAAAATGAAAGAAAAAAATCTGGAAAACAATCCCAGTGTCTGTCCAGTATCCTAATGTCCAAAGGAAGCTGGTTAAAGAAGTTATTTTATCTCAGACAGCTGTGGAAAGGTGTCCTAGATATACTATTAAGTGCATAAATGACATTGTTGAATAGACATATGCCATTCTTTTCAAAAACAGCATTTTGTTTCCAAAAATAGTATTTTTTCAAAGGAATGCCAACACAGGTGAGTAAGAAAGGAAGAAATGAAGGGCACCTGGGTGGCTCAGTCGGTTAAGCGGCCAACCAGCCAACTCTTGATTTCGGCTCAGGTCATGATCTCAGGGTCCTGGGATGGAGCACACCGCACTGTGGCCTACAGAGGACACTTTCACTCCTACTCCTAAACATGAGGGGCAGGTTACAAGGTTGAGTTTACCTTCATGGACTTAATGGGCTATCCAATAGCCCCCCCTGTGCCACGAAGTTAGTCATCGATTGTTTACCCTATCTTCCGTCCTACAGAGATAGTGGCAATCTAGTAAAACTGTGCTACTGTTACCGATTTCTTCAGTGATCTGACTCCAAATCCAACTCCTTCACAACGACAATCTTGCTGTTTTATGTGACATCCACTTTACAGACAGAATACATGAAACTGGTCAGGATTCCTGGTAAAACTTCACTAAAGAAAACCAGTCTCTCAGGTAGAGAACAAAGCAAAATGTGCTAAAAATAGTATTTGTCCATTTAAAAAATGGTCTTACCTCTGCAATTACTCTTGTATTTACCCCAAATCACTAACCAGAGACAGAATTCCTCAATTTTTCAGCATAAGTCATAATTACTCCGGCATGACCAGATTTTGGCGCTTGCAGGAACCTTCCACCTCCAAAAGGGACATACAGATCTACAGATCTATGACAGTGCATTGTTTGACTGTGAACCACAGAAGTTACTGGTATGTACACGATTTTAAACATTTTCTTTCTTCTTCCTTCCCCCCCACCACGCCGAGAGAGAGAGAGAGAGAGAGAGAGAGAGAGAGAGAGAGAGAGAGAGAATCAAAGGCAGGCTCCACGCCCAGCACAGAGCCTGACGAGGGGCTTTATTTCATGACCCTGAGATCATGACCCGAGCCGAAATCAAGAGTCAGACACTTAACCAACTAAGCTACCCAGGTGCTCCAAACATTTTCCATTAGCATTTTTCTTTAGCTATCAAGTCACTATAATTGAAAGTGTTGTGGCACTTATGAGTAGATTAATTCATATATCTAATTTTACTTGAGCCCTCAGTAATAGATTATTTCTAAACAGTTTCTCCTATCTAAGGGTAAACAGGGATCTTCTTTTTAAGGTTGACCTTTTTTATCACATAACTCCTGTGGAGCCTTAATCCATTTACATCTTCAGTTTCTCCTGGTAATAGCTCCTTTCCTTTTGCCTATAGACACATTCAGATCTCCTGATCCTAGACCAATCCACAATCCATTTCCTTGAATACATGACTCATCTCAGCTGATATCCTTCCTCTCTTTCTTTACTGCTGAATTGCCAAATTTGAAGAGTGATCTAGAGTTGGTTCATGCATTTAAAAATATTTCCTGAAAAGTGAATCACAGGGTCTAGGGATACAAACTGATATGGCGCCTCCCTCGGGGAGCTTATAGTTCCATTACACAGATAATCAGGTATCTAAGGGGCTCAAGATGTTATCATGAAGGAATAACACTTGAGGCTATGATAGAGCATCAACAGGGGACTTAATTTAGATTGGGCTGCCACTCTGCACAACCTCAGCACGTGCTCTTCTCTTCCTGGGCTGGGTGTTCTGGGATGTGCAGCTTGTGTGGTCTTATACGGCAGCCTGGTGGGGTCTCCTGGAGGAAGTGGCGTTCAAGCTGATATCTAAAGGCTGAACAGGAATTGGCTAGGCAAAGAGTAAGAGAAGTAGCATTCCAGGTAGAGGGAATTACCTATCCTCAGACAGGAAAGAATATGGTGACCTGGAGGATCAGAAAGAAGGGCAATGTGGGCAGAGACCATGGAAGAAGGGCAAACAGGTATGAGCCAGATCAACCAGTCTCAAATAGCACACTGAGGATTTGGGGCTTTAACCCAAGTGCAGTGGGAACTGCGTTTACCACCCTTAACCATCTCGCTCTTTGCAGCATCATTTCTACTCATACTATTCTCTAAACAGCCAGCCATAACACTTCTACCACACAGAATCTCCGTTCTCAGCAAGTGACTACATGTATACCCCAGACATACTGCGGGTTTGGTTCCAGACTAGTGCAATAAAGCAAGTCAAATGACTTTTTTGGTTTCCGTGTGTATAAAAGTTATGTTTACTCTGGGCTGTAGTCTACTAAGTGTGTGATAGCATTATGTCTAAAAAGGCAATGTATATTGTACCTTAATTTAAAAACACTTTATTGCTAAGAAGTTCTAACCATCCTTTGAACTTTCAGGGAGTCATAATCACTGCTCACGGATCATCGTAATAAATATAATAACATTGCAAAAGTTCGAAGTATTAAGAGAATTATCAAAATGTGACACAGAAACACGAAGTGAGCAAATGCTGTTGGAAAAATGGCACCCAAAGACTTGCTTGATGCAAGGGCTGCCACAAGCTTTCAATTGGTTTAAAAAAAAAAAAAAGGCAGTATAAAATATCAAGTAAAAAGCATGATAAAACAAGGAAGGCCTGTATTCAGCATCTGAAATGGCTTCTATCCTGAGCTTGAAAACAAGCTGTCATTGACTCTTCTAACTTCTACTTCTCTCAGTATTCAGCTTGACGTTTTATACAGAGTAGGTGTTCAAAACCTGCACAAAGACAAATTAGTCTTGGAAGAAAACAGATTGATGAAAAGTTAATCACAACAGTGTAAGAATGCAATCATATTTAATAAGATCCTCTATTAAAAGCACATTTGAAACTTAACTTAGGGACTTGCCTTATTTTCTCCTGTATTGATAAAATATTTATGAAATCCAGAAATTTCTTTAAATAAATGCACAATTACAATTTGATTAGTCCACGAACACAATGCTTAGATGGCACCACCATTCTCTGCGCTCAGCACAGGGTATATGGCAGGCGTCTAGTTCTTCCATACTAGAATTATAAAAACTAGACAGCTGACATCCAGGTAAAATGTACATTCCACTGAAAAGTATGACTACTCTGTTACAAAGAATACAAGCCAATGACATCTCACATTAAACTAGCCATCAAATCCTGCAAGTTATTGTATGTATGCTTTACATACAGACTATTCATTCTGAAACTACTGAATATGTTGAAACTACTGAATATGCTATTTCTTCCATTTTTGATAATCTTAGCAAATGTTAAAAGTCAATGGCCACCACACTTACAGATTTTAGCAGGAAATTACCATACTTATGTTCTCTTAAATGAAGATAAGTACCAACTATTTTCACCTTACTCTGGTAGGCAGGGCAAGATGTCAAATTTGCTGGGTTCAACATTTAATGGCTCTACCCACATTCCATTAGAACTATTGGTACAGACTTAGAAAGAAATCTAAGATTTGTTTATTTAAAAAATATATATACTTCCTCTAACATGAGCTGTAGGTATTTCAGCTCTCTGCAGATCCTTTATGTTTACAGAATGATCTGCGTCGTGCCCAGAATCAGGCCATCACAGAATTAAGCTTAATTAGATATTTTCCATACAAAGCAAATAAAAATGTACTTTCATTATTCTTATATTAAAGTCCCCTACATTATGTGTCTTTAAAACCAAGAGTAAAAACTCTAGAAAGTTCAAATGTTATTGAAAAAATTCTCACCTGCTTCATCCTTTGTTTTAAAATGGCTTAAAGACCAGATTTCGTACATTTTGAAATTTAATGTGTATACACGTCCGAATGTTTCTGCTTTCTGATGTCTAGTTTTCACAGCAGCAGATTAGAATGTTTATAGGCCTTTGATGTCTCAGTCGTGCTAACAGGACCATGTTGTCTAGAAGAGATGATCAAACTAATAATTTGAAACCTCTAATAACTGGGCGGCACACTCTGACCGTGACAGGAAAAAGGGTCCGTGTTTGGAACTGAAATGGAAATTGAAAATTGCGCCAGTGTTGCAAAACAGAATCATGCTATCTTAATGTAAAAATGTCTACGATAAATTCATGCTCTATGAAGTACAGACCATGATATTTTTAATATTAACTTGACAGTGCTGAATAATCGTGTCATGTGCCGGTAGCTCCCGACCATACAGGCAACAAGTACAGCCCTATCTGGGCTCATGAGAAGAAAGGACATAGTAATTAAGAATACTGAAGCACAGTTAAAACTGTTAGTATCTTCCTGGTCTCGGTCAGTAACTGTGCTATAAAAGGCAGGCAATGAGAGGGACTCACAGACTTGAACTGCCTACATGACCTCTTACCGTCTCAAGTTCCACCCCTTTTCAGCATCCTTTCTGTGAAAAGCAACATCATCCTTCCAGTCAGAAAGCTTCAGAATTTGTTCGGTTCCTCACTAGCCACACCCCGCTCTCTCCACCGGAAATGCTCACTAGTGATGGAGGGTTATAGCAGCCACTAGAAGCCCCTGGTGGAATAACTTTAGTCTTCTAAACTGAAATGACAAATAATCTTTTAAAAATGTGTTTATTATGGAAAACTTCCAATATATACAAAAGTAAAGAGACTAGTGCAATGAACCCTCAACTCCGTTTCAACAGCTCAACTATCAACATCCTGCCTTTTCGTTTTATCAGATATCTCCACCCACTCCTCACTTCCCAGCTAGTGAGGATTATTAGTTTCCCTTTTTTTCCGGAGGTAAAATTTACAATTAAGCTTTTTTTTTTTTTTTAAACCATCTTAACCATTTTTCAAGTGTACAGTTTGGTGGTATTAAATATATCCACGCTGTTGTGCCACTGCCACCCATGCAGAATCCACTGCATCTTGCAAAACTGAAACTCTGCGGCCATTCAACTGCCCACGGCGCCTCCCCACTTGCCCCAGCAGCCACCTTCTCCCTTCTGTCTCTGGCAGTGTGACTACCCCTCACACCAGTGGAATCAGACAGTCTGTGTCCTTTTGTGCCTAGCATAATGTCCTCCAGGGTCATGTGTTTGCTTTTTTAATACATCCTTCCTTTTTAGGACTGAAGAATACTCATTTGTACGTACGGGCCACATTTTATCTGTCAATGAATGCTTGGCTTGTTTCCGCCTTTTGACACTGTGAATAACACTGCTATGAACACGAGTGTACAAACACTCTTTCAATTGTTTTCAATTCTTTTGAGTATATACCCAGAAGCAGGACTACTGGATCATATGGTAAGTCTATGTTTCAGTTCTTGAGGAACCTCCAGACTGTTTTCCATAGCACAGCTGTACTAGTCCACATTCCCACCAACAGTGTACAAGGATGATAAACCATTATTTCTTGACAAAAACTTTGGAGGTTACAAAGCACTTTCATATACATTTTATTACATAATCCTTTCAAATACAATTGACTAGTTGGGAGTCCTAATCTGTTGGCAAGTATACAAGATCCTTAAAAATCTATCACCATCTTTCCCATATTTCTGAATAAATGTTTTCTTCTAATCAGACTGGTTTAAGCAAACTGTGTTATACAATATTAGATATGTACTTCACTAAATGCTAAAAATATTAATAGTACAGGAATCAAAAGACCCAAATGAAAATATAAATATAATGGAATGATACCTGTGGCTCCCAAAGAAAAACTAACCTTAAAACAGCTGTATCTTAACACATAGCCTTGACGGACACCAGGTACATAGTTATTAGATAACAGGCTTGTTATCATTTTTATCGAAGTCAGAAAAACACAAACTACTTCCAAGTAACAAAAATGGCACAACAGAATTATTAGTAAGGAACTCAAAATTAAAATAACATTTTTTGGAAGTTTTTCTGGAAACACCCCAGAAGGCAGCAAGCAATCTACTCCCAAGTTTCCTCAAATAAACAAATAGCCTCTTGGCATAATCTTGAAAAGTTTTAGCGCTGACAATGTCAGCTTCCCAGAGAAAAAGTAAGGCAGGAAAAATAAACACCCAATTATAAGCATTATTCAGTAATAAAATAAACAAGTTCACTAACACTCTAAAATTTAAATGATTAAAAGTACATGCCCCCACAAAAATATTTACAGTATTTTTCTTTTTGCTTTCAGTTGCCGACAACCTTCTGATTGCAGAACTTAATGCTCTTGTTATAAAGTTACATTGGAAAATTGGAAAAAATCCTAGTCATTGTATTTTAAAAATAAAGTTTTTTCATGGGGGAATTCTATTTTAACAAATACTCTAATCTGCTTTTCTGCTTCATATTGGACAATCAACTAACGAGGACAAACTGCATGAAGATATGCCCCACCTTTAAGACCATCTGCTACAAGGCAAAGCCTGATGAAGTTTCTTTGATACCATCACCAACCTCAAACTGGGCCTAAGAACAGAAATACTCACTGGCTGATACATACGTAGATCAAACATGCAAGTGCGTAAGAGTAGGAGATCTCTGACCATCACAAGATATATATCCTCTTATTTTACACTTTCAAAGGAACTGAATCTCCTGAAGAAATCCGAACTTGTATTCTCTGCTCTGGGGCTGCTCTTCATAGTTGTCATGGCCCTCCTGCTTCATGTAAGGTATCTGCTCAAATGCTAACGCCTCAGGGAGGCCACCCTGACTAATCTGTCTGAAAATCAAACAGCCGTTCCTACCACCCCATCCCAACCAACCCAGAGCCCTTCCTTGTCCTGCGTGACTTTTCTTAGCATAATTTACTGTTAACATTACAACATATTTTAACTTATTTATTTTCTATCTCCCCTACCGGAATTGATTGTAATTTCCTGGCATTTAGATCTGAAACTATGTTCTATAGTATAATCATTCAAGGAAGAAAAAAAAAACTTTAATGCTATTCTGTTATCTAGAGGGTAGATCATTTAGTTTACTCATCTTACTCCATCTGCGAATTGCAGATGCTATTACTACTACAGCGAAGTTTCTACCCTAACCTCTGATGGACTCCAGATCATCAGTAACTCACTCATCCTCTCCCGCGACTCAATATAAATGCAGTTACACCTCAATTAAACACAGAACGCAACTGACTAGAAACAAACACGTATTTCCTGTCTTCTGAGGTACAGAGGTCACAGGCAGAAGCTGGAGAAACAATTATTACAGGGGCTCGACAGAATTTGAGTAAAAGTTTTTGTCAAAGCTCAAGATAGTACTGTAACCTATGATCAGCAAACTGATCAAGTAATTATAAAAGCCAAACCCTGTGAGTCCAAGAGAGCACTTCAGGGTTAGTTGAAATGAAGAGAAGTTAGGAGGGGAAAAAAGGAGTTAAAAACATGACAGGGAGTGGCAGGGTGAGTAAAGTGGGGTGAGCAGAAACTGGTGAGCAATCAGGCAGCACAGGAAGCCCACAGGGAAAGCTGGAAGCAAATGGAAGAGATAAAGCAGGCAACGAATAATAGGTTACGCATGGAATGGCTACATAATTTCCAGGGTCTACCTTATAAGGGAAATGCAAAGGCCCTTGTAAAAAAAATAATAAATAAGACTTTCAAGGTAACAACAGGAAAACATTAAAGCCAGCATGGGACCCTGTGCGCTGCCCATGAAACCTGCCCTGAGTGTATGAGTTGAAGACCTGAGGCAAGACAACCACTACTGTTCAAAGCAGCCAAAGGAGGGGAAGGCAAAAGCAAACCCCCCACCTCCAAGTACAGTAGGCACTCACAGAGGCCACGGACACCCGTGGTACAATTTACAGGGCAGAGTAAGGCCAAAATAGGTCTTCAGGCATTTTCAGGTTTGTTTTTTAAATAAAAGAGGGTGGGGGTCAGAGAGTGGTAACCTACCAACAGCTACTAACACAATTCCCTAGGTGAATAGGGAATTAATCACCACAAAACAGGAGGTTACTAGAAAGGGAATACAATTGATAAATTTTGGTGAAGGGGCATCATGAAAAAGATCTGGACATCAATATGGCTGCCTGAGAGCAAGAAGACAAGAAACCCGTAAGTTACATCTGAAATATATAATATAAAGAGAAACAGGGAAGACCTAAGACAAATTTTCTCCTACTGACTAATACTCAGGGTTAGCCATGGTTTAAAAAAATATATATCCTGGTAGACAAGAAAATGCAGGAATCTGGAGCTGGACAGGAAAAAGTTTTAATACCAGAATGGGTCTTGGGAGAGTTAAAAAAAAAAAAAAAAAAAGAGAGTCTAAAACAAAGAAAAAAAAGAACCTCACAAAACTACCAGTTACATTACCATTCCAGAAGACAAATTTGTTTACTTTGCAGTTCATCTTCCAATTTCTGTAATGTTGTGATAATGTATAGGAGCAGACTGTCATTTTTTTTTAAAGCATGTATGTTAATTTATTTTCCTGATATCCTGATAGATTAAGTCAAACATGGTTCATGAGAAAAGAAAAACTAAGAAGAAAGAAAAAAAGAAGCTCCACAATAACTTGTAGACAGTCCCTCTGTCTTTCTTTGCCACTTTTAGGTCATGTTAGGAATTCAAATCTGAATTTAAACTTTTTTTGCCCTTATTTCTGATCTAAGACACCCAATTAAACACTGTGAATGATTAAATCTGATGTTTCTGATAATGTCCACAATGCATAAAGGTAGACTCATTTGTATTTCATTTTTGTTTTTTAAATTATTTTAGCTTCTCATTATCATCTTGAAATTCAAAGCATAGAGACATCAGTTTAATAATGAACTATTTATTTTGACCTCAGATAATGTATTTCCAACTTAGAAACTCAAATAGTACAAAATATTTCTAATAAATGCCTTCACTACCATTACTTTCCAAAGTATTATCATTTCAATGTGTCTCTACAATATCCTCTATTAATAAGACTAGAATATTTGGTCCATCTTCCAAAAGGAAAACAACTAAACCAAAAAAGATTAAGATTCTTTAAATTACTAGAGTAAAACAAAACTTCTGACATCTACTCTAAAACACTTTCTTCTCTCTGTAAAT
The DNA here is from genome assembly GCF_011800145.1 of Mirounga leonina. Lineage (NCBI taxonomy): Eukaryota > Metazoa > Chordata > Mammalia > Carnivora > Phocidae > Mirounga > Mirounga leonina. Next base: position 10,817,253 of record NW_023270454.1, read on the forward strand.
CAGTGCACCTAAACAACAAAAACATCTTTTACACTAAAGCACAATTATGTCCTACCTCCTTCCCTCTGGAAACTATAAAGCAGCAGACAACGTATTTGGAAAAAGGAGAAGGGGCTCTGTAAGGTGATGAGAAACAATGCTCCACACTGATCCCTTAAAGCAGTGATCCTAGGAGAGCAAAGAAGGCACAAAATGGATCCCACAGTCTTCTGTTCCAACTGTGGACTGCTCCATTATTTTGTTTTTAAGAATGGTAAAGCCTGAATCTTTTAGAAAGAATCTAAGGTCATCTAGTCTAGACTTTCACCAATGCTGGAAATCCAAGTCTATTAAGTGTTTATTCAGCATTTGCTTAAACATTTTCAGAGGACAAAAAGGCTGCTTCTTTGGAAAATCTTTTCTATTTCAGAGCAGCTCTGTTGGAAATCATTTTGGTCCTATACAATTTAGGAAAAATAAAAAATGTTACATTAATTACTTCTAGTAAAGGCCAACTCATTTTTTTTTCATTGTTCAATAATAAGTTCCAAGGTCACAAATCTCCAGCAGTTTGTTACTCTGGTGGTTCAACATCAAAGGCCTAGGCTCCTTTGTTTTCACTCTGCCATTAGCACGCTGGTTTAGCTCTCTTTATGGTTTCAAGATGGCTCCCACCATTCCAGGCTTCACATGCAGACATAATAATGTCCAATGTAAAAAAATTATTTCTTCTCCTTCTGAATCTTTTTATCAGAGAGGAATATCTGTGTCTGAAGACCCCTAGCACACATCTTATTGGCCAGAATTATACCTGGCCAATCACCGGCAAGGAAATGAGTCCATCATGATTGACTGAGAATGATCATCATTTGTCCCCCTGGAGCTGGGGTTTGCCTTACTCTTGACAAATAAAGCCAGGCAGAAAGGGCAGATTACTTAAACAAAACCAAAATTCCCTTAGGAGGAAGGGAAGGGAAAAGGGCAGAGAGATGTATAGGTGATCCAACATCTGCTATGGGTACATGGCCTCAAAATCTTGTCTTTCAGCAATTTCTACCTACTGTCACTAGTTCTAACCTCTAGATCTAATTGGAAAAATCCCTGTGCCTTAACTGCACTACACATTCTATATGTGTAAACAACTACTTTGCTCCCCTCCCTCAATCCTAAATTCCTCTTCAGGCTAAGTAGTCCCATTTCAGTATACTGCTCTACATATATGACTTTGTATCTACATGTTTTTACCATCTTGATCACTCTTCAGTTTACCAATGTCCCTCACAAAATGCCCAGGACCCTCTTAAAATGTTTAGTACCAGTAATTAACTCCCATGCTTTATTTATCAATGCCATCTGACACTCTGCTGCTTCTCTGGACTCTCCTCCTGACTTCCAATAAACTTGATGGAAATTATAAACAGCTTTGTCTTCCATAACCTACACTTTGGTATTTGGAAAAAAATGATATAGTGCAAAACTCTACACTTAATTATGATATACTTCACCTTATTTTTGGCCTATCTTTCCAACCTAAGCAGGTGCTGACATTTTTTTAATTCTAAAAACTAATGTTTGCCACTTTCCTAGTTTTCATTATAGAAATTCAAACTTAAGAAAAAAAATCACTGATGTTTATTTCTCAGCTTTGCAGAAGCAGGGCTATGTCACTTGGGGAAAACATCTTATTCTCACAAGAAGCCTTCTGGGATTGTATTAACTTGTTGAATTTCCAAGATTCCAGAGACTAATCCTCACGAGGTCAACAAAATAATCTCTTAAGTTACTCTGGTGTAACTGAGTAAAAGAATCGTAACTGAGTAAAAAAAAAGAATCGAAAAGAGCCATTTCCCAGGGATGGACGGACTTTCAATGGACTAACTAAAACCAGAATGTCAATTCAAAAATGTTAAGTGAAAATCAGAACAACCAAGGAACCAAGAGAAATTAGAGCCCTGTGGTCAGTGTATTCCCACCTACCCATCCACAGACAAACCATGATAGAAATCAGTATACCATCTAAAGAAACCAAATAACTGAATCATTTGCTCAATGAATTCTTTCATGAACATATACCACACAGGAAGCCAAATTATAATCAAATGTTTGTTTAGTGAGCAAAGAAATTGAAGCAAAAGAATCAGTTTTCTAACATCTATTCAACAATATCAGAGTAATAGTCTCATATATCATCCTCTGCAACAGAGTTATTACTCTAAGTATAACAGAGTACTAAATAGGGTACTGTGGCTGGTACTTGGATGTTAAAATCTGCCTTGGTTACCTGATGAAGAAACTTCTTTCCTGACAGTCTTACTTCTTAATTAGATGCAATACAATTCCACCAAGCTATGATAAAGTGCAGATGATCTGGAGGTTAGCCCATTTTAAGGCCTGGGAGTCATAATGGTTGATTTCAAAGCCAACTCCTCCTTCTGGAAACTCTTAAGGGGGAGAATCCCTTGCCTCTTCCCGTTTTAGAGATCACATGCACTCATGGGCTCAAGGCCCCTTCCTCCACCTTCAAAGTGAACATCATTGGCAGTGTAGTATCTTCAGATCTCTCTGTCTGACACTTCAGGCTCCCTCTTTCACTTACAAGGCCCCCATATGATTACATTAGGCCCACTTAGATAATCCAGGATAATCACTGCATCTCCAAATCCTTAACTTAATCACATCTGCAAGGTCTCTTCTGGCATGTGAGGTAACATATTTATAGTTTCTGGGGATTAGGATGTGACATCACTGGAAGATCATGATTCTGTCTACCACAAAGCTCTTGTACTATTATAGTTCTACCACTGATTTTATGTTAACCTGTTTACATTTGGTGAAGATATCCCATTTTATCTTGAAATTTCAATACTGTTAACTAGGGAGGACACAGCTATTTCCATGCACAGTTCATACTAAAATTAGATGCATTTTCTATTGCAGTTTTCACACACAAAATGGCAGGTGTTTGATTCATCAATGGAGAAGAAAAGAAAATATAAAAGGCAATCATTAAATGGAGTGGGGGGTGGGGTGGGAGGGATGGGGGGACTGGGTGATAGACACTGGGGAGCGTATGTGCTCTGGTAAGCGCTGTGAATTGTGCAAGACTGTTGAATCTCAGATCTGTACCTCTGAAACAAATAATGCAATATATGTTAAGAAAAAAAAAAGAAGAAGAAGAAGAAGAAGAAGGTAGCGGGAGGGGAAGAATGAAGCGGGGGAAATCGGAGGGGTAGACGAACCATGAGAGACGATGGACTCTGAAAAACAAACAGGGTTCTAGAGGGGAGGGGGGTGGGAGGATGGGTTAGCCTGGTGGTGGGTATTTAGGAGGGCACATTCTGCATGGAGCACTGGGTGTTGTGCACAAACAATGAATCATGGAACACTTCATCTAAAACTAATGTTGTAATGTAAGGGGATTAACATAAGAATAAAAAAATTTAAAAAAAAGGCAATCATTAAAGCCCTCAAGGCTATATCAATTAATATGAGACAAATTAAACTACTAAGAAATAAGCCAGAATGAAGTCAGTATGTAAATGCCAGCTCCAACAATTCCTCAACCTCAAGGGGTCCTTCAAATCAGGGATCCTACCACCTTTTCATTCTCCCTACCCCACTCTCATCCTCACACCCTAGCTTACGTCTCCTAGTCCGTTGTTAATAATCACTCTCCTCCCTCATCTCACGATCCTTGGCTAGCAAAAACCCAACACTCCTCTATACAACTTTCTGTCCACTTCATGCCAGCCCCGGGACAATTTAACATGGTAGAAGAAAACCTCCATCACTCATCTCAAATGGGCTCTTTACAGCTGTCCTCTAATCAAACTACGTTTCCTTAATCCATCCTCTCTCTCTGAAACCCTGTACCTCCTTCTTCCCATCCTCAGTCTCAGCTGCTTCCTATTTCACTCAGCACACAGAACTTCCATCAGATCCTATCTCATCATCTACCCACTGACTTACAGTGTACCCTTACACTCTCCTTTCCCTCCTGTATGTCTAGATTGATTGCCAATTGCTTCATTCTACCTCTGATCTCTTCCCTTCTCTTACCAACTCAAGGCTGCAGCTCTAGCAGTCCTTGCCTCTCTCCTGCTTCATCAAATTATTCCTCTCTTGTGGATCATTTCTATAAGCATACAAACAGGCTGTGATTTTTCCCATTATACTCACCACCTCCAACCACCTCCCTCCCACCTTCTCCTGAGCCCATACACCAAGTGCTCACGCTCAACACAAAGCAAAAACTTCTCATCAAGGTCATCAACAATCTTTACATGGCTAAATTTAACAGTCAATGCTTGGTTTCCATAATACTTCACTTTAGACCATCAATCTCTCTTCTATGAAACATTTTTCACATTTCCCTTGGTTCCAAGACCACACACTTTCCGGTTTTCCTTCCACCCACTGGCCAGGCCTTCTCACTCTCCTTTGTTAGACTCTTCTCAACTCCCTAACCTCTAAAAGTTTAAGTGTCCCAGGCCTCACTGTCTACATTCACTCCCTTGGGGAAGTTTTTAGTCTCAGGACTTTAATTACTACCTGTGTTGACAACTCCAAATTTTCTATTTTTTAGTCTGGATCAGATCCCTGGTCTCCAGCCTCCTCTGTCACAAGTAGGTCCCTCAACAGGTCCTCTTAGATATCAAACAGGCATCTCTGCATATCCCAAACCAAATTTCCGATCTTCCCTACAGACCTGCTCCTCACAGTCTTTCTCAGCTCAGTATATGGGAACTCCATCTCATCAAAAACCTTAGTGTCATCCTTGAAAACTTTCTTTCCCTCACATCTACCACCATATCACATCAGCAGACCAAATTAGCTCTCCCTTCAAAATATATCCAGAATCTGACCACTTCTTACCATCTCCACTGTTAACCATCTTGAGCCAAGCCATCATCATCTCTTACTTAGGTTACTGCAACAATCTGCTTCCCCTGTTGTTCCCCTTGCTTATTTAATACATGCCGGGGTGCCTGGGTGGCTCAGTCGGTTAAACACCCAACTCTTGATTTCGGCTCAGGTCATGATCTCAGGGCCCTGGGATCGAGCCCCTCGTTAGGCTCCCCGCTTAGCAGGAAGTCTGCGTGTCTCCCTATCCCTCTCCCCCCCCCGCCCCCCCGCTAGCACTCTCTCTAAAATAAATAATTCTTTTAAAAAATAAAATAAAATATTTAATACATGCTGTTTCTTTCTCTTTTTTTAAGTAGGCCCTTGGTGGGCCTTGAACTCATGACCCTGAGATCAAGAATCACATGCTCTACCAACTGAGCCAGCCAGGCACCCCCACGCTACTTCTGAATGCCTGTGTCCCCCAGAATTCATTATGTTGTAATCCTAACCCCCAAAGGTTAACAGTATTATGTCAGGCCCTTGGAGGGTGATTAGATCATGAGAATGGAACCTTCATGAATGTGATTAGTGCTCTTATAAAAGAGAGCCCACAGAGCTCCCTCTCCCATTCTGCCATGTGAGCACATAGCAAAGTGCCTACCATATTTTTGTAAATATTTTATTTTTTAAATTTTTTTTAGAGAGGGAGGAGGTGAGCGATAGAGGTAGAGGGAGAGAAAGAATCTTAAGCAGGCTCTATGACCAGCGTAGAGCCCGACATGGGACTCGACCTCACAACCCTGAGATCATGACCTGAGCCAAAATCAAGAGTCAGACGCTTAGCCAACTGAGCCACCCAGGCACCCCAGATTTTTTTTAAGTAATGTGTACACCCAATGTAGGGCTCGAACCCCTAGATCAATAGTTGCATGCTCCACTGACAGACAGCCAGGCGCCCCAGGTGCCTGCTTTAAACCAGGAAGAGGGCCCTCACCAAAACATAATCATGCCAGCACCTTGATCTCAGACTTCCAGCCTCCAGAACTATGAGAAATAAATTTCTGTTGTTTATAAGCTACCCAGTCTGTGGTATTTTGTTATAGCACCGTGAATGGACAAAGACAATATAACAGCTAGAATTTTTTTTTAATTATGGTTCATGGTTTACTCTATTGTCCCTCTTTTAAAGTAAGGTAAAATTTGCATGTAGTGAAATTAAACAGATGTTAGGTTTCAATTCAATTACATACACCCATGTAATCAAGACCACAATCAAGATACAGAATTCTTCTAACTTTGGGCTATTATGAATAAAGCAGTTACAAACATTCTTATACAAGTCATTTTGTGGACATATGGGTTCCTTAGGTAAGAATCTAGGACAGAGTGCTGCGTAATAGGACAGAAACATGTACATGAATGTTCATAGTAGCACTATTCACAGTAGCCCAAAGGTGGAAATCGCCAATATCCATCAACAGATAAATGGTTAAAGAAAACGTGGTATATCTATACAATGGAATATTATTCATGTATAAAAAGGAACGAAGTTCTGAATCATGCTACAATGTGGATGAATCTAGAAAACATTATAAGTGAAAGAAATCCAATATTAAAGATCACATTTATATGAAATATTCAGAATAGGTAAATCCATAGAGACAGAATATAAATGGGTGGATGCCAGGTGCTGGGGGGAAGGAGATAAATAGGAAGGAATTGCTTAAAGGGTACCAGGTTTTCTTTCAGGGTGACAGAAATGTTTTGGAACTTGACAGAGATGATGGTTGTTGCTCAATACGGTGAATGTACCAGATCTCACTGAACTGTTCACTTTGAAATGGTTATGTTATGTACATTTCACCTCAAATAACAAATAAAACCCACACAGAATTTTTTATTTTTTGAAACAGAACAGCATTCAGACAATTTAGAATAACACAAAATCCAGTGTCAACACCACCATACATGTGAGTTGGATTATTTCACTAAAGCATGCAGTCTGGAGTAAGTCTTTCCAACTCTAGAGACTTTGTGGTGCTTTTCATGTGTAAAATGAAGACACTTCAATGGACTGTGAGGATCAACTGAGATGATGATGATGAAAACACACTGTAATGTGCTGTGTATAAAAAATTAACTATCTTTATATTAGCACGGGGTAAGGGATATGCTCAGACTGAGAGGGCCACAGACGATGAACAGCTAGTCTTGTAGGCACAGAGAGAGGAGAATCCAAATTAAGCCACACCTGCAAAGTGTCCACTGTTGGCTTCTATAATGTCCTCACTTGTCAAGGGTCATACTTAGATTATCCTCAGCCCCAGTGAGTGATTTAACACTGCATTCAAGACTGGCTTGCAAGTGGTTGCTATAATGTGAGAGGGACTGAAGAAAGACTGCAGGAGATAAAAGAGGCTACTTTCCTGAAGCCATAAGCTTAAGAACCCCCAGTACTCAGGAATTAAAACAGGAAGCTAGTCAACTATTATGCCATCTCAAAGTTTAGTCCCCATTAGCATAGGGTAATAGAGTTTGACTATAGTAATTTGCTTATGTCGAACACTAACCAACATATAACTAGCCATGTAAAGGTAGCATTAACTAGATTTAACATGTCCAAATTTAAATGTTCTTAAAATGTAATATGTAACAGCTACCAAATGTACAAATAGTGATGAAAATTACTACTACTTAACCAACCCCAGGACAGACACTGTGCAACATAATTTACAAATATTATCTACACCCCTTACACCAACCAAGTAAGATGTCTGCTTTAATCCCTATTCTGCCAAGCAACTGTGCTGAACCAAAGTAATTAGAAGCAACTCTGGGACTTGACGTGGGGTGGAGCTGACTTTGAAGCCCATGATCCATCCACTATACCCTGCTGCCTCTTAGGGTCCTAACTCCTAAGGTTCTAATCCCTATTGAATACAACTTCAGGAGGTGTACGATTAACTAAAGGTCTTACTATTCAGATAAATCAGATTCTAAACACTGGGAGCACTAATTAGACAGAAGGGATTAATTCTAGAATGGAATCATGCTGTTTGTAACTGTTTGAGGTACAGTTGTTGGTTCTGGGCTAGTCTGGACCCTCAGGTCACAATTAGAGCCTGTCCAGAGGGAAGTCTGGAAGGGTTAAATCACTTCAGAAGAACGCAATGACATAGCCCACATCTAGAACAATTCTTTGCATCTCTGCAGACACCCATGGGCCTCACACAAGTAAAGAAATAAATACACAGAAACACCAGAATTCTCATCGCTTTAAGATTTAGTTAACGGGGCTCACAGGTCAATTTTGTGGCCATTTTGTCTTCCCCCCACCCCCCCAATATATTACTGTCAATTCAAAAGAAAGGAAAAGACAGGCTATAGAGGCTTCTGCATGCATGCAGAAAAAGCCAGCCCCTCAAGAGAGGAAAAGAAATCAAGCTGGCCTCAGACTTTTCCACAGCAACATTTCATGTGACAAATCAACGGAGCAAACCTCTGTCTAGTTTTGAGGAAAAGAAAAGTGTGACCCAAGAATGTTATAACCTCCTTTTCAAGAGCTCATTTGAAGCTAAGGGCCACACACGGTCTGAAACACGAAGGATCACAGGGAGTCCAACACCCGTAAGTCTTTCTCTTGTGAACATTTCCTTCACCTTCCTGCGCTAAAACTGACACCTGTCACCTGACAACACAGCTTCTCCTGCAGTTCTCAGGAGTGAAGGCTGTGTTCCTCCCACATGCCACATACGTGAGCCCTTTGGGGGAATCTGTATCTTGATGATCTCAATGCCACTTCTTTTCTTTCTACCGTCACACATCCCAGGCTCTCTGAAGGCCCTCTCATCAGACTTGACCACTATGAAGAAAATCTCAACATATTCCCAAAGTAAAACCAACACAAGCTGGGGAACTGGAAATTGAGGCTAGTCAAAGACAGCTATTTACTTGGAAATGTAAAATACCCCTTTTGAATTCAAGAGGATATAAAATGGAGTATTTTAAACTAGAAAGGAACTAGCATTTTTAATTAGAAATCATAGATGAACCAGTATCTTTACTTAGAAATAAACAGTGCAAAGATGACGACAGACCAAATACTGTGGAATGTAGCCAAAGCCACGTGTAGATACCTTTTAGGAGTTCACACTACAGTGAACACATCAAGTGATTCAAAAATATTACCATTACCTAAAATTTCTATTCTTTCTAGCACTGCTCTTTGATTTGTGCGGCAGGAATGCAGAGTGCCCAGGTGGACTGCGCACAGGCAAACATTTGGGGGACTGCAGCTTCTGAGCACTGTACAGTGAGGAGCTACCACAAGTAAGGAGCTCGGGCTCCAAGGCTCGCTTTGCCACTACGCTAACTAGCCGAGCGTCCCGCATCAGCTAGTTAACTGCTCCGAGTCTCAGTTTCCGAGGCTACAAAATTAGCAGGATAGGCTAAATTAGATTATCTCTGAGGTCTCTTCCCCCTTTCAGAACTAAATCATTCTACCTGCAGAAACTTTTCCTGTTAACCTATTTTGAAGGCAAGCTTTTGTGTAGCGCACCTTCCCTGCTTGACAACAGACTGCACACATTAACCTTTTCTTAATGGCAATCACCCTAATGAATATTGCCTATTGTACTGTGTGCTTTAAAACAGAAACCACAATTCAAAAGCAAGAATAAGATAAATTTCTGCCTTCAAAGAGTAGTTCCTTTTCATTTGTCAAGTGATTTCTCAATTTAGTAGGATGGATTGGAAAAAGGGGTGGCAGGGGGGCAGCATACTCTTCTTTCTGGGGAAAATACTCCTGGTATTCAAAGCTAAAAGGTTTATCACTGCAGTCATGTTTTCAAATTCAAGTAAAAAGTGATTTTTCACTGTTCCACTGATGGAACTTTTGTACAAAACTCTTACCATCAAACATTTCTGGAGTGGTTCCTCCTTGTCTTTAAATGGTTATCAAATGTACAGAGCTCCGCCCTTCCACATCCACAGGAAAACCACTAGCTGTCCAAACCACCTCTTCTGCAAGAGTGAATACCTGACTCTAGAATTTAATGAGCATACTCATGGGACAAGGCCAAACATAAAATACCATTTTTCAAAGACTACACATATTTGGTGTCAAAGGCTATATAAGTAAGTCACAATACTTTAATTCTACCTGAATTTTAATTTATCCTAAATCTATTAGTTTGGGATTTTGCATTTGTATCTAATTTTTTTAAATCGAGATGAAAAGGAGGACAGGGAAATAAGACAGAGAGGAATATTTTCTATCTAGCCAAGTCAACTGTCTTAAATGATCCTTTCCATTTTTCTGCCAGTTCACAATAAATATGAAAAACAATTCAATTTTCACTTTTAAAAATCTCACCTATTTAATATACAACAGGAGAGAAGGGAAAGGGAAATTTGAGGGAAAAAGCTCAAGTGTCCATCTGAATTCTCGGTTCTCAATTGCATGGGAAATCCCTGATCATATTTCTTACATAAAAGGTCTGACAATAAAGTAGCAAAATCAGTTCTTCAGAGCCACAGAAGAAGCAATGTCACTATATATTCAACACATAGGCTTTTAGAAAGACAAGTAAGTCCTTTTCAGTTCTAGAACCAGACTAGCATTTAACATTTAAGATAAAGTAAAACTACTGAGTGGCTGGTTTCATTTACTTATTTTTGGATTGCTGTTAAACTGCTCACTCTCAGTTTACAGTTTTTTTAAATGCTTCCAAAATGATATATTTTTCAACAATTAAAACTCACTTCCTCTTCACTTTCTTATCAAGATCTGAGTTTGAAGTTTTCAAGTTTCCCAAAGAACAAGTATTTTACAATGGTATTTACACCACAGCAATGTAGTAGTATGGGAGGTCTTTAAAGGGAAATTCAGAGTTCCTCTCCTCTCTCCTCCTCACAACTCACCCACTCCCCTTGGACTCATCAAGATCTTGGGCAAGAACCTGGACATGTATGTTACAAAGGCACAGTGCCAGGGCACAGATATTAAAAAGGAAGGGTTCACTGAAAGTGGTGATGCACAAGTGGTGTGGTTTCTTTGGACTTCTTTAGGATAAGGGGCTAGGGGTTCCCAATTATGGCTAACACTCGGCTGTAAAAAAAAAAATCTTTCAGGGCACCTGGGTGGCTCAGTCGGTTAAGCGTCTGCCTTCAGCTCAGACTGTGATGCCAGGGTCCTGGGATGGAGCCCTGGTCTCACGTGCTCTTTCTCAAATAAATAAAATCTTAAAAAAACAAACAAAAAACCCCAATTTTCATTGACTACTTTGCAATTGACTTTCAGTCCTACTCACTTGAGATCTGCTTCTGACTGAACTCTGCTCTGGGTACTCTACCTACAGGCTGGATCACTGAGAATCTTGTATGAAACACTATATCTATCTCCTTCTTCAGACTAAGGTACAGATTGTGGACCTTCCATCCGAAGCCATGGGACATCCAGACAAAGTGAGGAGTAACCTGGAAGTAACGTAGAAATGAGAAGTAAAGTTAGGGGGCCCTTATAAAGTACACTGGATCCACATATGTGCATACCTACTAGAATCCAAATAACACCAAAACTTCAGTCCTTTTTTATATTCCACTTTACTGTGGCAATGTTAACACAAATCTGTGGAAAAACAAATGTATTCCCAAATAGTAAATTCTGTAGTCAAACTACCAGAATTCTAAGCAGAAGACCAAGAAATGAAGTCATGATTATCACATACGATGTTAAGTATCTCTCATTAAATAGGTATTTCCTGGTTTCCTAAATCCTCTACAATCACTTTGGTTCATTTATTTTCAAAAGCACACCCTCTTCTCCTGGCCTGTCTTCTTTAGCATGTTTCATTTCAAAGTGTCTTCCATATTAACTACAAACAAAAACTAACTGTACAGTGAATTTTTATTTTGGTATCTACCAAGCCCACAGGTATCTCCAAAGCCGGAGAGAAATTCCTCAAAAAATATTCAAAAACTATCAGTACTTCATGGGAAAGAAATACAACCAAATAAAACGATCAATACTGGCCATAATTGAAACTACACTGAGAAAGTATTTTTCACCAACCAAACTGGCAAAAATTCAGTAACTTTTTGTTGGTGAGGCGCTGGAGAAAAAAGTGACTTCTAACATTGCTGACGGGAGTCCAAACTGCTCCAGCCATCACGGAGGGCAATCTGCCAGTATCTAACAAAGGTGCACATGCACATACTCTTTGACACAACCAATAAACGTCTAGAAATTTATTCTATAGCTATACTAACACATGTGGGAAGATTAGATGTGTATGTGTACATGTATGTATGTATGTATGTGTGGCATCCATACACACAATATCATAGTAATGATGGCAAAAGATTTAAGAAATGTAATTGTCTATTATAAAAAGTATAGTAGTATGCGACTATTTGTAACATAAACGTGTGTATAAAAGGACAGGTAAACAACACTGGGTACCTCAGATGAAGGAAAACTTTTTACTATATATCCTTGTTTACTTTTAAATTTTATGCTATTAAACCATTCAAAACGAACTTCTAAATATTAGCTTTAGTTAGGTCAAGAAAATTAAACTATGTATCTAAGGAATTTTCCCTTTACATAACATAAATTTAAAAGAAAAACTCAATTGTTTTCCATCATGCCAGCTCTCTTATTTTTTAAACGCTAATTCAAAAACCTAGGTTAACATTTCTTAAAAGACTTCATATTTTCATTTCTTTTGTTTTGTTTTTTCCCTTTTGACTCCCCACACCGAGTTCTCCCTCCCACCCCCACCCCAGCAACCATGAATCTGTTATCTGTGAGTTGGTTGTAATTTTTAATTTGTATTTTTTTTAAGATCCCACATATAATAGAGATCACATGGTATCTGTCTTTGTCTGTGTAACTTATTTCACTTAGCATAATGTCCTCGAGATCCATCTATCCTGTCACAAATGGCAAGTTCCACATTTAACTTTTAGAGGAAAACACCTCCATACTGTTTTCCACAGTGGCTGCACCAACTTACATTCCTACCAATAGTGCACAAGGGTTCCCTTTTCTACACATCTGTGCCAGCATTAGTTATTCTCTTGACTTTTTAATAATAGCCATTCTAACAGGTGTAAGGTAGTATCTCATTGTGGTTTTGATTTGCATTTCCCTGATGATTAGTGATGTTGAGCATCTTTTCAAGGATTTGTTGGACATCTGTATGTTTTCTTTGGAAAAATATCTATTCAGATCTTTTGTCCATTTTTTAAAATTGGATTGTTTTGCTACCGAGTTGTAGTTCTTTATATGTTTTGGACATTAGCCCCTTATCAGATATATGATTTGCAAATACTTCTTCCCATCCAATAGGTTGCCTTTTCACTTTGTTGATGGTTTCCTTTGCTGTGCAGAAGTTTTTTTGTTTGATGTAGCCCCACTACATCAAACTGTTGTTTATTTTTACTTTTACTTTTGGTGTCAAGATTGAAAAACTTATAGCCAAGACCCATATCAAAGAGGTCTTGATAAGGAGCTAATTTTTAAATATTAGCTTTAGTTAGATCATAAAATTTAACTATGTTTCTAAGGAATTTTGCCTTTCCATATCATCAATTTAAAAGAAAACTCAATGTTTTCCATCATGCCTTCTATTCCAACTACCATTCTCTTCCTTATATCTTATTTACATCTTTCAAGTAAATTTCAATTCCTAAATCCACACACACTGTTTTCACATAGAAATCTAAAGAGGTATAATCTGGATTAAGAGCCTAAAAAAAACAGAAAGAGGGAATAGCTGTACTGTCTGTGTAACAAACACAGAGAAAGGCTGAGATCTTAAAGCTACAGAAAATGAAAGACACTGAGTAAAACAAGAGCACATAAACGCTCCATTCAATACAATGTCAAATCCTTGGAATTTTTTTTTTTCATTGAAATTATAGCTACCAACAAGGATTATGACAGCAAAAAAGAAGTCTCCGGGAGAAGGAATCCCTAAAACAGGGTACTCTGTTACATAACTTGCATTACTTCCTAGCACTGTTGATCTAGCAAGCCCTATCTTCTCTACATTCTAACTAATACAGTGAATCTTGAAATTCAAAATTGCTGGGCCCCACCTCCAGAGATTCTGGTTCAGTAGGTCTGAGTTAAGGCCCAAGAATCTGCATTTCTAACAAGCACCCAAGGTGATGGGATGCTGCAGTGCCAGGACCACACTTTGGAAAGCCCTGATCTGAATATAACCAAGTAATCTACTATGGACACTAGATATTTTCAAAGTCAAAGTCAATGTATCATAGCCCAAGTGGTGGTTCCAGAGCTACTGCTGAAGCAACTCTTTCTACAGTCTATAATAATTTCCTCTCAACTAAACCTCTTATTCAAACCTCTCTGTCATACCTGCTCATCACCCGTCTTCACTTTTTCTTCATGCTGTTTTCCTTTCCTATATATATTCTTGGTAGCCTTTTATTAGTCTCTGCCACTTATACTTCTCTCTGTCATGTGATGTGTAAAGGGAAAAAAAGCCTTCCAATGGGAATACCAGAAATAAATGCTCCAAGGACAAAAGTCTGCTTGAGTCAGATTAAAAAGATTCAGGAAAGGTTAGAAGTAAATTTACACATTTGAGATCAAAAACCTCTGTAAAGAAAATGAGGAAAAGAAATACATTTGACATCTAATGTTATAATGAAGGGAAATACTGAACTGCAAGTTATACTGCAAACATAATTGGCTTTAAAAATAAGCACACAAGGGAGAGGGTGCAAACAAGTACCAGAGATTGAAATTTAAATGCATATTTATTAAAAGCTTTATTGCTTTTAGGCATCAGAATAAAGTATTATCACTGCTGTGTTTGTAACCAGCTAAGACCACATTCTGACAGATCTATAAAAATACGGTACCAGCTTCATTCACAGCACCTCTCTGCGAGGCAAGTTGGAGGTGGACTGGAGTAATAAATCATGATTCTGAACTCTGAACCTAAACTCAGATCCCTGGGCCAAATGTGAACATTATCCCTAAGACTCCCTTCCTGGAGAGAGGACAAAAACTGAGGATCCCAACTTTCTCTGGCAAAGTACAATGCTGAGAACAGACCCTGAGCTGGAGGGAATGGAGCTTCCCTTAGAACTCTCCGGGGAGGTTTAAAGAGGAACAAATGCTAATATATCACAGGCTAAGATTCAGCGTAGGCCTGAGTCCTGGAAGAACTATGTGCATAAGAATAGCCCAACCTTTAATGGGAAAAGCATTACCGGTAGGACTATGGCTCTCCTTTGTAAATAGGGAGGGAGCTGAGATACCCTTTACCCAAAACCCTTCCAGTCCTCAGTAGTCTGATTCCTTCTAAAATAAAAGTTATTTCCTATGGAAATGTCAAGTCTCACAACCATCCTGCACCCAAAACATAGTTAATTCTATGCGTTACATCACATCATATACCTCATCAGATCATGTCAATCTTCCATTTTAAAATCTAGCAATGACTTGCCCTCATTTACGGAATAAAGTCTAATTACTTTGACTTTCCCTATGTGGCCATTCATGACCTGGCCTCCCATCTTTTTGCCCTGATCTTCTATCAAAAACCTTCATTCTCAAATCACCTGTACTTCCCGAAAAGCATCCTTTAGGCTCATACCTCTGTACCTCTGCACAAGCTACTATTCTATATAAACGTCCTTCATCACCACTCCCCCAGTTCCTGAGTGTAAGAATAAGAACTTACACTCAACACTCAAAATAGCCAAGCAGTTCTTCCTTTATGATGCCTTCTTTATCCATCCACCCCTGAGATGGCTCAAGTGTGTCCCCAAGCACCTTCCCCGTGTTTTTTTTTTTTTAAATGGCTTAAGTATTTTGTTTGTAACTAAGTTTGTTAACACTATCTAATGAAAATGTACAAAGAATAATGCTGCAGTTTTGGATTAGATTTAAGTCAAAGACATATGAATATTCTAGAAATTTCTCTAAGCCATCTGATCAGAATACCTGTCTCTATTACCTTACTTTGGAAGGTACTGGCATGCATCTGAATTAAACTCAGAATATTTCAAAATAAGCTCTAAAGAATAAAACTATTCTATATTCAAACTAAAACAATTTTCATAGAACTTTCCTTTCCAGAAACAATAATAAATGAAATAAGGCATTTTGTAAAATGTAGTTCTGAACAGTATGTAAAAAAACAAATGTGTACTTAACTTCTACCTCCTCAAAACATGATGTGCAGAAAAGAAAGATCCACTTGTGGCAACCAGAAAGTTTTAAGGTCTTTCAAATCATATAAAACGGACCTGCAGAAACATTTTAAGTGTTTTCAGGATACAAAGTTGAAGCTGAAATGTGGTATCAGACCAATTGCAGGAAGTGTACAGACAGGAGCCATATCTTGAGGTCAAACCTAGTACCCAGAAATGCAAGAAAGTTGTAGGACACCTAGCTTGTTGGCCTTATCCCATATTGTCACATACTCTGATCATGTGTGAATTTCACAAAAGATTCAGATTGTTCAGCCAGTTGGGTATTAAGGATTTGCTCATACTCCTCCGGAATTTTATCTTCAGAGATGCCCACATACTATTCCAACTTGTCGGAGGGTAAAGGTGGGCTGGTCCTTCTTCATCCAGGAAGAACCTGGAGTACTAGGTGCTGGGGATGCTGAGGAGTGAGGGTGACTTTCTGAAGTACCCCACACTTCTTTCATAGAGCTTACCACAATGTGTGTTATAGTTTTCCTGGATTACCCCTGTCCTGAACCTTCCCCACCCCCAATATCTTAAGGGCCCTGAAGAAAGGATTTTTGTCCTATCTTTGGCCAACATTAGCAAAAATTAAGCCATCTGCAACTATTAAATGTAAGGATGAAGAAATATGGGTAGCCTCAGACACTGTTAGACAATTTGGCAACAACTATTGTCAGTGAAAAAAATGTACACCCTCTGACTCATTTCTGTATCCCAGGCACAACAGCAGACATTAAGTGTGTGCTGTGTGTCTGTGTGGAATATCCTAGCTACTAATGTTTTCATTTGTCAGATTTTTATGGAACTAAAATATAAAGAATTTGCACCTGGAATTTTTTTTTTTTAAGATTTTATTTATTTGAGAGAGAGCGTGAAGAACGGGAGCACGCGAGTGTGCATGAGAGAGAGCGTGTGAGCACAAGAGGGGGAGAAGGGCAGAGGGAGAGGACCAAGCAGACTCCCCACTGAGCAGGGAGCCCACCATGGGGCTCAATCCCAGGGTCCTGGGATCATGACCTGAGCCAAAGGCAGACAGCTTAACCGACTGAGTCACCCAGGCACCCTGCACCTGGAATATTTTTATATTTTTTGAAAAGAGGATTCCATGGTCCTTTTCACTCTGAGTGCGAATGTAAATTGGTACAATTTTTTAGGAAGGCTATTTGAACATATGGATCCTTCCTCAGCTTACAATGGCATTATCTCCTGATAAACCTATGGTAAACTAAAAATATGGTTAAGTTGAAAATGCAAATTATCTGCACAAATAACACAAAAGAAGGAGCACTGTGAGGGGAGAAAAAACAATCTAAACTAATCCTCACTCTAAGAGTTGGAAAAAACTAACTTTAGAGAAAAGTGAGCAACAGAAAATACTGAAATCAGATCCCACACAAAGTTACTATAAGGAGAAGATGCTAAACAGCAAATATTCCACAATGAAAGCACACATAATTAATTCATTAAAGCCAGATAAATGATATTAAGATGAGACAAGGCATGAAAGAATGTAAGTCAGAAGTTTTTTTTACTTCAGGAAAGAGTTGGTAAAACTCAAGGAAAAATAACAAAAGAAAACACTAGTTTAGAAAAGAACATTATTGTGATGCCTGGCTTGGCTCAGTTGGAAGAGCATGAGACTCTCAATTTTGGGAGTCATGAGTTCAAGCCCCATGTTGGGAGTAGAGATTACTTTAAAATAAATAAATAAATAAATAAATAAATAAATAAATAAATAAATAAATACTTTTTTAAAAAGAAATGATTATTTTAGAAGACCAGAGCAAAGAAACACAAACATGCTTTAAAAGAAACAGATAAGAGGAGAAAATTTTTTAAATAAAAGGAAATGAAAAGATAAATAAAGTGATACAATAGAAAATAATAAATATTAAAGATGGGCAAGGATATCTAACAGAAAATAAGTCTCTGACTAAAAAGAAAATGCAATTGAACTGAATACTGAAAATAAATGCAAAAACATTTTCTTGAAATAAAAAATGTGAAGCTACATACTGAAAGAACATACCACATATTTGAGACTGCCAACCCTGATAACCAATACCAGACACAGTCTAAAAAAAAATTATTAGACCTAAAGAAAAAGTCCTTTGGACTTCGAGGCAAAAGAGCATGTGATTTACAAAGTTAAGTATCATTGGACATTGCCAGAAATATTTTATGCCAGAAGAAAACAAAGAAATGTATTTAAGATGCTTAAGGAAAGAAAATACGAATTTTATACCCAGCAAAAATAACTTTAAAGTATCAAGGTGACACCATGCAATAACCCTAGAAAAGTTGTTCTCAACTTCTGAGGAATCTACTAGAGAATAAGTTCAGAAAACTAAAATGATTACAAAGTCATATATAATACTGGTATAAGCTAACCATATAGTTACTTGAAGAACCAACATTAGTTAAAAGAGAGGGATTATAATATAAAATGGCTTTATAATATGTTGACACAACACAACTATTAGGAACAACTGGAAGACTGGGGAGAGTATATGCAAAAAAAACCTGTTCTATTTTGATTCTACAAGAGAAATAAAAGTCCTTATCTCCAGAGCCCTTTCTTGTTCAGACACTAGAATACTGACAGCTAGACTTCACACTAGGAAGATGGGGAGAAAGAAAAAAAAACAAAGAAAGTACCAGAAAAGTTTCCCAAAACTAAAGATGAGTTTCTTTGCTGAAAAGGCCATAAACCAGAACAAAGGATGAAAAGATCCACATTAAGGTACATTGGTATGAAATTTGTAGAGGACATGATTATCTACAAAGAAAATCCCATAAAATCTACCAAAAAAGCTATTAAAACTAATATGTCAATATAAAATAATCAATTGTATTTCTATAAACCAACAATGATCAGAAATTGAAATTAATAACACATACCATTAACAATAGTGTCAGAAAATATGAACCACTTCAGGATAAATCTGACAAGACACACAAGAACTTTACACTGAAAGCTACAAAATAATGCTGAGAGAAATTAAAGACCACTAAATAAATGGAGAGATGTACCATGTTCATGAATCAGAAGGTTCAATACTGTTAAGATTTCAACTCTTCCCAAACTGATCTAGAAATTCAATACAATCTCAATCAAAATCCTCACACACTGTTTCATTGGGTATTTACCCAAAAGAAAAGCAAAAAGTATACATATGTTCACACAAAGATTTATACACAAATGTTTATAGCATATTTAGGTGTAATAGCCCCAAAACTGGAAACAACCCTAGTATCCATCAACAGATGAATGGATAGACAAACTAGTGTTTCCATATGATCAGGGGCTCCCTGAGGACAGGGAGGGAAAACAATGAGAGGTTATAAAGATGCACAAGAAAACTTTGGGGGGTGATGAATATTTGGGGTTTTTAAAAAAATTTTACTTTCTTCCAAATTTTTATTTAAATTCTAGTTAGTTAACATATAGTATAATATTGGTTTCAGGAGCAGACTTTAGTGATTCATCACTTACATATAATACCCAGTGCTCATCCTAACAAGTGCCCTCCTTAATCCCACTTACCCATTTAAGCCAACCCCCACCCACCTCCCTCCAACAAACTCTAATGATAGAGTTTGTTCTCTATCATTAAGTCTCTTATGGTTTGCCTCCCCCCTTCTCCTCTCTTTTTTTCCCCCCTTCCCACACGTTCATCTGTTTGGTTTCCTAAGTTCCACAGGAGTCTTATGGTATTTGTCTTTTTCTGACTGACTTATTTTTGCTTAGCATAATACACTCTAGCTCTATCCATGTCACTGCAAATGGCAAGATTTCATTCCTTTTGATGGCTGAGTAATATTCCATAGTATGTATATATGTATGTATATAGTACGTATGTATATATGTGTGTGTGTATATATATATACCATGTATACCATATACATATGTATGTGTATATATCACAGCTTCTTTATCCATTCATGAGTGGATGGACACAGGCTCTTCCCAAATATTTTGGTTTTCTTGATAGTAGATCTCATGAGTGGGGATATATATTTCAAAACATTACCAAATTATACACTTCAAATGTTTGTAGTTTTCTGTAAGTCAACTGTATTTCAACAAAACTGTTAAAAAATTTAAATAGCACACATTTGAAACTATAAAGGAGAAAGTGACACAAAATCATCAGTCAAAAGAGGTTTCTAATAAACTTCTTTCAAGCCTTGACAGAGTAGGTAAAAAACTAAGAATACAGAGAATATTAAGTTGGAACACACAAGTGCATACTCACACATCTAACTCTACATCATGAAAAGAATTACGCTCATTCAAGAATTCACGTTACACAAAAAGTGAACACATATTTTTTTTTTAAAGATTTTTATTTATTTATTTGAGAGAGAGAGAATGAGAGACAGAGAGCAGGAGAGGGAGGAGGGTCAGAGGGAGAAGCAGACTCCCCGCTGAGCAGAGAGCCCGATGTGGGACTCGATCCTGGGACTCTAGGACCATGACCTGAGCCGAAGGCAGTTGCTTAACCAACTGAGCCACCCAGGCGCCCTGAACACATATTAACTAGTAAAGAACATCTTAACAAAACATTCTAATCATGATGCAATAAAACTAGAGATTTATGACAACAAAATAGTTACAACAACCCAAAATTCACTAATCCATTAGAAGTTAAAATACTCTCATAAATGAATTATTAGGCCAAAGGGGAAATCCAAGATATAATTATAGATCATCTAGAAAACTATAATTAAGTGAAAATCATGTCAAAATCTGTGGGCCACTACTGAATCTGTTAACATGAGAAAGCTCATAATTTAAATATCTAGTTATTAAGAATGAAAGTAAAGTATTAAGTATATAAAGTGAAGAAGTCAGAGAAAGAATAACATGAATCTAAGAAATCAGAGAAGAGGAATTAAAGAACAAACACTATTATCTCTGGTTAAAATTCAATATAACCTATCATGGGTGTCTGGGTGGCCCAGTCAGTGAGGCATCTGCCTTCGGTCATGATCAGGGTCCTGGGATCGAGTCCCAAGTTGGGCTCCCTGCTCAGCGCGGAGCCTGCTTCTCCCTCTCCTCCCCACTATCTCTCTCTGTCTCTCTCTCAAATAAATAAATAAGATCTTTAAAAAAAATAAAATAAAATTCAATATAACCTATCAATCACTAATCAGCCACTCAAAATTTAGAGACAAACTTTAAATATCAAAACTGAAATTAGGGAAAAAAACAAAGAGGAAAGTAAAAAGAATTATAGGAGACTATTTTCTTAACTCAATGCTCATAAATCTGAGAATAAAGTCCAATGAATAAACAGTTAGCAAAACTGACTCATGGAATAGTAAACTTAAATAGGTAATATTTAGTTCCTTGTATGGAACTGAGAAAGCAAAAAGCTACATTCCAAAAGTCAAGCCCAGCTATTTCATTTGTGATCTTATATATGGTCAAAGAGTAAGTTGTTCTGAAGCTATTCAAATTGTTCCTGCAATCAGATAAAAGAAAATTTACCAACTCCTTTTAAAAAGGAGAATAGTAATAATGAAATGCATAAACACCCACACACAAAAAGAAATGTTAATCTCATATACGAAAACTGAGGAATACTCAAAATAATATCCAACAAAAAGAACATAGCAAAACATTGAAGAAAAAATATACTTTCATCAGGATTTTTACATCAATTAGAAGATTAAAAAGAAGAAAATATATTCACACTTTTACAAGCATAAAACAATGAAGTAAGAAATGTGGATGATCTATAAAGGAAACTGTATAACTCAACTGGGGGACGTAAAAAAAATCTCAAATTTACTGAAAAATCATGTCTTATTCCGAATTGGAAGACTCACTACTACAAGTTTCCAATTCACATCAATGTAATTTATAAATCACTAAAATTATAAATTTTAAAAATTATAAATTATAAAGTTTAAATAAAAAATCCCAACATATTTATTTTGTAAACTTCAAAATGATCCTGAAGTTTACTTTAACAAATAAAGAAGCAAGACCAACCAGGAAATTCTGAAATAAAAAGTACCAGATATCAAATCAAACATACAGGTTATATTAACATGGTAGGGAGTTTTACCCACCCAATCGAATGGGAAAAATAAAACAACAATAGCAGGTATTAGCAAGGATGTGAAGCAAACAGCTAGTGAGAGTGCAAACGGAAACAGCCACTTTATACAAAAGTTTGTCAGTACCTACTAAAACTGATCATAAGACAATATGCAAAGAGAATAAAAAGAAAGAAAACACCAAATAAAAACAGTAGAGAATAACATGACAGAGAGCTAAACCAAACATAAAAATATTAAAGTGGACCAAAGATATATTAAAACAAACAAAACTATAACATAGCAATTGTACTCCCAACAGAAGTGTATACACCTGTTTATCAAAAGACAAATGTAGGGGCGCCTGGGTGGCTCAGATGGTTAAGCGTCTGCCTTTGGCTCAGGTCATGATCCCAGGGTCCTGGGATCGAGTCCCGCATCGGGCTCCCTGCTCCTTGGGAGCCTGCTTCTCCCTCTGCCTCTCTCTCTCTCTCTGTCTCTCATGAATAAATAAATAAAATATTAAAAAAAAAAAAAGACAAATGTAAACATGTTTTGTAGCCCCGTTATTCCTAATGTCTAAAAACTAGGACAATCCAAATGCCCATCAGCATTAGTACAGATAAGTAAACTGTATACTCGGACAATGGAACACCACACAGCAATGAGAAAGAACAGTCTACAACTAGTACACACAACAACATGGTTGAATCTCAAAAACAATGAAGTCAGACACCAGAGAATCTGTATGATTCTGTGTGGTACTACTCATATAAAATTCACACAGGTAAAACTCTTCTATGGTTTCTTCTAAGTCAAGATTAGTGCTCAACCTTGGGGTGGGGGTGGCAGGCAGGTAGGAAGAATAGTTTTACAGTCTAAAGAGTCACTGTGGACTCTTTAGGAGCATTTCTGTGGACCTAGTTTCTTGATCTTGGTGCTGGTCACATGGAAGTATTCACTTTGTCAAAATTCACTGAGCTAAAACTAAAAAAGACACAAACTAAGGACTACAAACTAATAAACATGTTTTGGCTATCAGATTAAAACACTGACAACAGTGTCTTTTTTTTTTTTTTTAAGATTTTATTTATTTATTTGAGACAGAGAGAATGAGAGAGAGAGAGCACATGAGAGGGGGAATGGTCAGAGGGAGAAGCAGGCTCCCTGCCGAGCAGGGAGCCCGATGCGGGACTCGATCCAGGCACTCCAGGATCATGACCTGAGCCGAAAGCAGTCGCTTAACCAACTGAGCCACCCAGGCGCCCTGACAACAGTGTCTTAAAGGAAATACAAATTAGTACCCATTTTGAGTATTTTTTATGGTTTGTATTCTGAGATCCAGAAATATTTATCCTAAGTACTAATACAAGTACAAAAGATAAATAATAACTATATATCACAAAGTTGACTGAAGAACTTTTTGCATTTCTACATACACTCTTTGTATTCATAAAAAATTAGAAATCAACTAGGTATTTTCAATAAGAAACTGTTTTAACAAATTATGGCACAAAGGAATGTACAACACAATGGAATTCTATGTATACATTTAACATTAGCAGAACTATACATACGGATTTAAAAAGGCATGCAAAATGTTAACTAAAAATACCAATTTGTAAAATAATATATATAATATACTCCCATTTTTATAAAAGTGAATAAAAATGATTATTCAACAACTTTTAATAATGGTTATTTCTGTGAGGGTAAAATTATGGGGAATCTTTGCTCTCTACATTCACATTCCGAATGGTTTCTATGCTTGAAATAAGCATGTATCAGGCTTTTGTAATCTGAAAAAATAAAAAATTAATGAGATGATAATATTTCAATATGCTTTAAATCTTTTTAAAAACCCACTGCTGTTATTATCCTTTATGCAAAACCATTTGTAGAAAACACAAGGTGAAAGTAATCTGAATAGATCCTTCTCCACCCCCACCCTCCAGTTTGGGTTACTTTCTGATTCCCACCTCATTTCTTAAATTGCAATATTATCTATATGAACAAAAAGGGAGCTGAACAGAACGATCGCTTAAAATTCCTTCCAACCTTGAAATCCTTTATTTTTTTTCCCTTCCCTTTTCTTCTGTCTACCTCCTGTAGCCATAATAAAGATGTGTATTGTTTCACTATATTCACTGAATGGAGTTTTATTTTCTATTCTTTAATTTAAAATTATGTTAGAATTTCTCCCAAGGAAAAATAAGAAACCCAAACTAATTTGCTTCATGTAAGATTCTTTGTGAGTAGCCCTGAAAAAGCACATTCCTTAATCTCTCTGGGATTTTCTTCCAATTCCTGTTTCTTCCCAAATGGTATAAATATTCACTGGATATTCAGAAAACAGTATTTTTGTCCCAAAAATACCCAAGCAGCTGAAAGTTTCTATTAATATTAAAAATAAGCAACAGGGGGTGCCTGACCGGCTCGGTCTCAGTAGAGCATGCGACTCTTAATCTCAGGGTCTGTGAGTTCAAGCCACACGTTGGGCATGGAGACTACTTAAAATTAAAATAAACAAATTAAAATAAAAGTAAGCAATGTTAAAATTGTCTTGATTTTTCTTTCCTCATTTTATTTTAAGCCATGTCTACTGAACTTACACATCTAAGTGGACACGTTAATTTAAAAAAATCACACACTGACACACTTGACAAACATGTGTATATAAAAAACCACAATTCAAAATATTTATATTTATCTCAAAAAAGCATTCTGTAGGACTGTAGCAGGAACCATGTAAGAGCAAAGAACATGAATAAAATTTACTATAGTTTCCTACTATCTAATCTATTCAGCATGGCAAGACCAACTTTGTTCATGAACAGTAATGGAACAATGTCATATAATTCCACCCATGTAAACACGATGTGCCATTTCCTAAAATCCCATGTTAAAAACTACAGCATTAGTAGCAGAAACAACAGAGCAGTCTGGAAAGCACCGTGAATTCAGATCAGCCAAACCTGAGTCCTACTTTCAGAAAACCTGTAGACCCAAGATCAATTTGATAATCTCTCAGCAAGTATTTTATTTTTATTTTTCTCAATCTTTTTCAACACATCAATTCACATTCCCTTTTGCATCACATTTTCTCCCACTTCAAAAATACCATTATAAATCTGTCTTTAGAAGTGCCTAACAGCTCCCATCAGCAAGGGAAAGAATTATTAATAAGTCTGGACTAATGTTATCACTTTGGCTCTACAGAAGCAATGGCATCATTCTCCTAACTGGTTGGGAAGAAAAGAACAGGTCCTGTTCAAGAGGATATCAAACTGAAGGTTGAATACCACTTAGAGACAAGAAGATCAGAAGAGAAAGGAAGATGATGGTAACCAAACTTATTAACAAATTACCATAAAGAAAGAGACCTTTTTTAATTCCCAATTTACATTAAGAACATACAGACAGACTTTTGCTAGAAGTCCACAGAATTCAAATGGTATCTTAAGAAAAATTTCCCAGCAAAGCGCAGTTAAACATTGGAATAAATCAATGGTATCAGCAATGTGATTCTAGCGATGCGGGAGTCTCTCTGAAAACATTAAATAACAGCATGCTTCCTTGCTCTGTCTACAGTGGTCCTCTCTGAAACATTGTGGAGACGGTCCTTAGCTCTGATGCCATAACATACGTAGGCATATTGCTGGCCTTACTTATCTACATCATCCAAGGTTTGACACATTTTTTTAAAGCTAGGTTAATATTATATTAATTTTTTTAAGCTTTGAATGTAGACATATAATAAATTATGGGAAGGACAGAAGGACAAATGGCGGGAGGATGGGAGAGATGGAAGGAAGAAAGGAGAGAGGAAAAGTCAATGCACTCCACCACTTAAGAATGATTGGCCCAGTGACGGATATTAAAGAGGGCACGTTCTGCATGGAGCACTGGGTGTTATACGCAAACAATGAATCATGGAACACTACATCAAAAACTAATGATGTAATGTATGGTTATTAACATAATAATTTTTTAAAAAGTGAAAAAAAAAAAAAAAGAATGGCCACTACCAGCATGAGATTTCTTGCACTTGAAGAACTTTAATTGAACCTTTTTTCCTAAGAAAAGTTTACATGTGACCAAAGGTTCTCATTCTCTATTCCAACATTAGTAACACCAATCTGTTCTATTTCACTAATCTGTTTGCTTTCCAAAACAAATGAAGAGAATTAAGTTAGTGGCCCAGAGAACTAAGCCAGAGCAGAAAGCCAAGAAATAACAATTTGATCCTCAACTTGCTTTTAAACAGAATAGAGTTGACCCTTGAACAACAAAGGTTTGAAATGCACGAATCCACCTGTGTGCAGGATTTTTTTTTTTATAAATACACCACAGTACTGTAAATGTATTTTCTCTCCCTCATAATTTTCTTAATAACATTCTCTTTTTATTAGGTTACATTATTGTAAGAATACACTATACAATACATATAACATTAAAAATACGTGTTAATTAACTATGTTATCTGTAAGGCTTCTGGTCAGTAATAGGCTTAGTGCTTTAGTTTTGAGGTGTCAAAAGTTACACACAGATTTTTGACCACATGGAGGTTGGTACCCGTAATCCCCACCATTGTCCAAGGGTCAATTCTATTTCTTTTCTAATTAATCCTTCCAACTGGTAAAACAAATTTAAATGTAATTAGAACTGAGTTCATCGAGTCACAATTCCCGAAGATGAGAAATTTCCTAAGCAGTCTTAAGCAAACTTTTTACTTTCCAAAATGCCACAAAGATGTTACTGGGTCACTGGGGCTTGAGACTAGCACAAACTTTAGCTGACAGATTTGTCACACAACAAGTTATGTACTGATACAGATGAATAGCCAAATGGTTTGGTTATTACTCTGATCACAGCATCAACACAGAGTAATACTAACAAAATTTTGCTATTTGGAAGAATTTTTTAAGTACCAATTTTTAAATTAAAATTAGACTACAATTAGATTATTCTATATGTAATCCACTGAATTATAACTCACTGTCAACATTCACAGTTAAACTCAATGAAGAAACTGAACCTGTATAAAACTAACCATCGGGCGCCTGGGTGGCTCAGATGGTTGAGCGTCTGCCTTCGGCTCAGGTCATGATCTCAGGGTCCTGGGATTGAGTCCCGCATCGGGTTCCCTGCTCAGTGCAGAGCCTGCTTCTCCCCTCTCCCTCTACCATTCCCTCTGCTTGTGCTCTTCTGTCTATCTCTCTGTCAAATAAATAAATAAAATCTTTAAAAAAAAAATAAAACTAACCATCATCAAAGCTGAGGAAAGATGCATGAAGATAATGAACAACTGAGTTCAATATTAATTTATTCCTTTAGATAAATGCTCTCAACTGACCCAAATAAACCAATTTACCAGGTCAGCAGATAACATGAAGAAACTGTGAAATATAACATGACTCATGCATATAGCATGTATACATAACACAGAGAAAGAACTTCTGAAAGTGTGACCAGTTTCAATAAGCTGAATAATTTTAGGTCCAGAAATTCTACTACTGTTGCTATTCAGAAATAATTTAAAATATCAAAATATAGTTTAGATCACTTTGATAATATTATTAGAGAGGAATCAATAAGAGTATTAATATTATTTAAGTTGGTCTTTTGTTCATTCAAAGTCGTTACAAGGGCATTATAAAATACAACAGACTGGGGCGCCTGGGTGGCTCAGTCGTTGGGCATCTGCCTTCGGCTCAGGTCATGATCCCAGGGTCCAGGGATCGAGCCCCGCATTGGGCTCCTTGCTCAGCAGGAAGCCTGCTTCTCCCTCTCCACTCCCCCTGCTTGTGTTCCCTCTCTTGCTGTATCTCTCTCTGTCAAAATAAATAAATAAAATCTTAAAAAAAAAAAAATACAACAGACTTTTCTTTTTTTCAGGTATCTGAAGCACAAGGAATGATTTGCTTTTAATAATTAGCCACAATGTATCATCAGTATTGGACCAGTTTTTATGACTTCTTCTTAAATGATGGTGGTGGTGGGAGCCACCTAATTCTTATGATGGACAACTGCCTTTCTCAATAATGGCATCTCCATCCTTAAGAGTTCTTCATGCCAAAAGCCTCAGGAGGTACCTTGGACTCCTTCTCATTCTCTCATTCATATGTATATCCAATACATCAACAAATCCTATTGCCCCTTTCCTTCAAAATATCCCCAGACTGCAACCACTTCTTATTACTTCACCCCTACCACTATGACCTGCAGTCAAGCACATTCCCTCTGGACTACTGCAAATAGTCCTTTTAACGGGTCTCTCTGATTTCACCCTTGCTCCTACTCAAGACCAATCTCAACATAAAAC
This sequence comes from Mirounga leonina, assembly GCF_011800145.1. Taxonomy (NCBI): domain Eukaryota; kingdom Metazoa; phylum Chordata; class Mammalia; order Carnivora; family Phocidae; genus Mirounga; species Mirounga leonina. The sequence continues at coordinate 10,845,694 of NW_023270454.1, forward strand.
TCAAGACAATTCTTTTAAAATGTAAGTGTGCAGTAAAGTCGGCCTTGCCCAAAATGAGATCTGGCCATTGCCTGGGCTTCTGGGAGGTAATCTGGTTCATATCTGATAGAAGTGACCTTGTTTAGGGAAGGGGCTGGTCGCATCAGACCTTAAGGCAGGACTGGCCATACCCAACAGTCTTAGGATTAGCCATGCCAGAAAGAGCAATTAGTGTGGAGGCTTCAGGTCACACAGAATCAACAGACCTGTAGACTAAGTTCAACTCCATGGACAATCAACCAAACAATCATGCTTATGTAATGAAGCCCCATTAAAAACTCTGATAACCAAAGCTTGAGGTGGGTTCCCTGGTTAGCAATACTCCATGCATAGGGTCAAACATCATGTACACATTGATACCAAGAGGGTAACTGTCCTGACTCCATGGGAGAGGAGAACAGAAGCTACACATATAGAATTCTCTTAAGACCCTGCCACAGGAGTCTTTTCCTTTGGCTAATTTTGATCTGTATCCTTTCCCCGTAATAAACCACAACTGTAAAAATAATAGCTCTCAATGAGTTCTGCAAGTCCTAACAAATTATCGAATCTCAGGGTGATTTTGGGAACTCCCTGAACTTGGAGTTGGTGTCAGGAGTAAAGACAGTCTTGGGGCCTGCACCCACAAACCTCACAGTTTGGTTAACTCCAGGAAGGTTATCAGTCAGTGTGTTTTTATAGTTTTCCTGCAAATTAACAGAGGTTCTAGAATACTCGCAATCTTTTTTTTTGTTGGTTCCTTGTCTGCATATAAATATGGTCTACCGTCCCATTCCTTCAAGAGAAAATAAAAGTATCCTGCTCTCCTCCTCTTTTCTCTCCACTGACTGCTTCAGTCCTTCTCTTCAAATCTTCTCACTAGTCCACCATCACTTTATGGACTCAAAAGTGAATTCTAAAATTTTCTCATCATATTCTCATAAATCTGCTATGTAAAGATTCTACTCCTCCTGGAAGAGAAAGACAAAGAGAAAATACAAAAGATCTTCTACCAGCACAGCCTCCTCATGTTTATTTGAGCTGCATTAGAGATGAAAACTGGCCAGGCCCATGGTTTCATCCTGTGGCCCCCACCTGGCATCTGTTTGTCCAGTCTTGCTATGACATACTCTCCAGAATGGTACACATTTTACAAGCTTACTTTATTACTCAAAAAGAGTCCTCTCGGCTTGGCTATGGTCACCACTGCCTTGTCTTGCTTCAGGCTTCCAAATGTTAAACAGCATTATTTAACATTTGGGCAGACCGAATTCCCTGCCTTACTAGTTAATTAAGGGTCAAGTGTTCCAGAGCAGTAATTGAATATGTTTAAAACTGAAAAGAAAAACCTCTTTTTATATCAGTATGACCAAAGACTTTATCATTTGAATATTAAAGTTTCATTTTATCAAATAAACACAAGACACCCCCCCCAAGAAAAAATTATTAAAGTTTTCACAATAGTTGTGCATTATCTTAAGGATATGGATCCTTAAATGAAATCTGAGAACTATATGCACTATAAAGCTTTACACTTCTTAAAAGAGGCATATGCGGGGCGCCTGGATGGCTCAGTCGTTAAGCGTCTGCCTTCAGCTCGGGTCATGGTCCTGGGGTCCTGGGATCCAGCCCCACATCAGGTTTCTGGCTCCCTGCTCAGTGGGAAGCCTGCTTCTCCCTCTCCCACTCCCCCTGCTTGTGCTCCCTCTCTCACTGTCTCTCTCTCTGTCAAATAAATAAATACATAATCTTAAAAAAAAAAGAGGCATATGCTGTTTAATATATATAAGCAGTTTTCACCTGACTACTTCAGTGGTCTCTCAGAAAGCTCCCAACGTCAGCCCTTGCAGAGCGACTACTGAAGGCTAACTGGCCTCCCTACATTAGCTCAAACCTCCCATTCATTTTCCATTCCGCCCTCAGGCCACTACACTCTACTGCAGAGTGATCTTACTCAAAATGCACATCTGATCTCCCATCAATGGCTTTCTGGAGCCTTTGGGATAAAGTCAAAATCCTGACAAGACCCTCACACCATGTCCTGCTCTCCCTGCATGTGGACACTTCAACCTCCTAGGTCATCTTGCACAGGACCCCCAACCTCCCCAAGCACACTCCCGCCCTCCCTTATAACTTTTCCCTGTGCCCCATGCTCTGCCCCAGATTCTACTCATCACTCAGGTTGCAGATGTCCCATTACCAAAGACATCTTTGCTGATGCCTCCCCACAAACGAGGCAAGCTCCCCCTCATAGGCTCAAATCAGACACCCTACCTTTCCCAGCCCTAACCACTCCCATTCCATTTGTCTCCACTAGACTGGAAGCTTAAGAAGAGGATCCGAGTCTTTCTTACTTCACTGCTATATCCAACCATGCTTTTGCACATATTTGCTGAATGAATGAGTCCAGAAGCATAAAATATACCAATTTCAAAAGGTTTCAAAGTCAATTGTTAGTACAAATTATGTAATTTTATTATAACTTTCTTTTCAAAAATCCATCACAAAAGGAAAATGCTTCTTTAAAGTGAAAGTGGTTTATTTACCATTATAATACTAGACAGTTTTCAACAATAAAAGCAGTACACTTTTTGAGTATTTAGAGTAAAGAGCATGTTTTCACTAAGGATTTAGAGCAGAAAGAATATAAATGCAAGATTACTGGCTGCCTAATGAAGTTTCATTTTAAATTAATTTCCAAAGTCAATTAATACCATGCCCAAAGGGCATAATAACCACAACCACAAACGTCCTTTTGTTAAGCATAGGGTCAAATCTATGTTCAAACATGTGCTAAATTTTAATGCTTTATTTAGGAATAATTTCCTTCATGAGAGGTTCAATTCCTTTATAAATAGTATCTGTCAGATTAGAAACTAGCGATTAACATTGTGGCCTGAGTTAAAAGAAAGAGAAGAAAAGAGGTCACCATAAAAATTAGTCTTCTTCATAGCTCAGAGTTAAAATTATCTAAGAGGAAAAGAAAAAGATTAAGCAAAGATTCTCTAAGTGCAGAACCAGCTGAATTCACTTCTAATTGAGAAACTATTTAGAACAAGATAAAACTACCACAGATCCTAACCTCAATTTCTCCAGCACCCTGAAAAACAAACAAACAAGAAGAGAGAATGACTTCTCTGGCCAAAGACTGAAGCCCAAAGCATGAGAAAGAATTGTAGAATTTCACATAATATATTTATCTTTGATCCTTTTCTATATCTGTCCTATATCCTAATTACCTCTACCAAGTTCACAAAGGGTATGGACTGTCTGATACTTTTTCCATCACCAGAACTTAGGAAAGACCTTATGTTTATTAATACAAGAAATTCAATAAGTGCAATGAATACAGTAACAGCAAGGTGGAAGGTCAGGCCAGAGCCTGAATTTACCTATAAGCCAAATGTTAAGTCTTATATATGTCTAATAGATCTAAATACAATATACAAAACCAATTATGTACAAATTTGATTATTTCCTAATGCAAACTATCTATTCTGTATTAGATCAACCCTTCCTCCTTTTCAGGACCTTATTTCAATTACCCACTTTCCTTCTCTACTGGCTCCTTCCTTTCATTTAAACATACTCAAGTCTCTCCCAACTTAAAACTCCTATGGAGGGTGCCTGGGTGGCTCAGTTGGTTAAGCGACTGCCTTCGGCTCAGGTCATGATCCTGGAGTCCCGGGATCGAGTCCCGCATCGGGCTCCCTGCTCGGCAGGGAGTCTGCTTCTCCCTCTCCCACTGTGTCTTTCTCTGTCAAATAAATAAATAAAATCTTTAAAAATTAATTAATTAATTAATTAATTAAAACTCCTATGGACCCTACAATCTCTTCTAGCTATCTGCCTCACCAAGCCCCTTCATATCCAAGCTTCTTGAGAAAGAGGTCTGCATTTCTCCACCACCTAGTCACTTCTTAACTCATACATGCACAATGCAAGTGAAGTGAAGTACATTACTGAGCCATAAAACTAAAAATGAAAATAATCTGTGTACAAAATCATTATCTAGTCATTTAAACATTTCAAAATTTAGGAACTGAGAAACTTATCCAAGCCTCTTCCCACTTCATACCTTCTCCTACCTCTCCACCAATTTTATATCCAACCCACCTCCCACCTCATCTGTACCATGGCAAGATGTAGCTCCTCAAGCATGCATTTTTGCACAGGTCTTCATTGGCTGTGTTCCCTCTTCTTAGAAGGTTTTCCCAACTTTTTGATGATTTAACTCTTTCTCATTCTTCAATGCCAAATTCAAATGGCATCTCTTCTCTGTAGCTTTCCCCACAAAGTAAAACTACTCCCTTAATTGTATTCCCATAGTACTTTATTCAGATTTCCTTGATAGCATGCAACACATCCTATCCAGTTTTTTTAACTTGCCTGTCTCTTCAGCTGTTCTAAATTACTGGAAGACAGAGTGTGTCTTAACTGAAGTTCTAAAGAGTTTCAAAGATCTGTGAAACCCCTTAAATTAGAAGAATTTTGTACATCTTATGTTTTTCAACAGAAAGGCTAGAGCAGCTATCAGTTTCTCAAAGAGGCATATGACCCCAAAAAAGTTAAAAATTACTGCCCCCTAAGTTAGCACAGTATCTGTCACATAGTAGAGACGCATTAAGTGGGTTTCTAAATTGTCATCAATATATCCATACTAAGTGACTAGCCAGGAATAAATCTATTTATTTGGGGGAGAGAAAAACACATCTCCTTTACGGAATTCTAAATAATCTATGCACACACTGCCCTCTCCAGGAGGTGGAGCTTAATGTCCTGCCCACCCCCACAAGTCCTTGAGGGTGGGGTACTTAGTGACTTGCTGCAAAAGAACTGAGTGGGAAATGAGGAAAAATAGAAATTTTACAGTGGAGAAACCTGAAAACACCACCTTTTTTTTTAAATTTTTTATTGTTATGTTAATCACCATACATTACATCATTAGTTTTTGATGTAGTGTTCCATGATTCATTATTTGTGCGTAACACCCAGTGCTCCATGCAGAACGTGTCCTCTTTAATACCCATCACCAGGCTAACCCATCCTCCCACCCCCCGTCCCTCTAGAACCCTCAGTTTGTTTTTCAGAGTCCATCGTCTCTCATGGTTCGTCTCCCCCTCCGATTTCCCCCCCTTCATTTTTCCCCTCCTGCTATCTTTTTTTTTTTTCTTAACATATACTGCATTATTTGTTTCAGAGGTACAGATCTGTGATTCAACAGTCCTGCACAATTCACAGCGCTCACCATAGCACATACCCTCCCCAATGTCTACCACCCAGCCACCCCATGAAAACACCACCTTAAGCAAGGGATTAACTACTTAGTTGAAGGCTGACCTCACCCATGATGTCATGCAGGTATCATGCATTCCTTGATTTGATGTATCAAGAAACCACTTCACCCTGGTAATATTCTTCCAAAAATTTATAACTTCTGTGTAATCATGGGGAAAAAAAAAACAACAAACTTCAGACCAATCCAAATTGAGGGACATTCTACAAAATGCCTGACCAGTACTTCCCAACTGCCAGGGAACCAAAAAATAAGGAAAGAGGAAAACTGACACAGCCCAGAGGAAACTAAGGACACAGAACGACACAATGCAATCTGGTGTCTTGGACTGGATCCTGGAACAGAAAGAAGACACAAATGGAGAAACTGGTAAAATCCAAAAACTCTGGAGTTTAGTTAATGGTAGTGTACCAATATTGGTTTCTTCATTTGGACAAAGGTACCATGGTAATGTAAGATGGTTACAATGGGGGAAACCCGGTGGGAGGTATACAGGAACTCCCTGTGCTGTCTTACCATTCTTCTGGAACCTACAATTATTCAAAAAATAAAAGGTTTCTTTTCTGAGTCTATTTTCATGTAGTCACAAACTTCTCAGATTCCCAGTTTCCAAACTTTCAATTAGTAGCAAACAGATCAGTTGTCCAATCTCAGTAAGTTATGTTAGACATGCTTTATAAAGGGTGCTATAGTCAGACCAAAGCAAAAATCTGTCAAGTCAATTATAATTACGAAAATTATAAATTACAACTTAGACGTTAGTGACTGGCATCTATTTCTTGATAATGAAGTTTCAAATGTGTAATTAGTGACTTTTAAATCTGAACCACTCAACTCTCTACATCCAAGCATCCTATTGTGCTAGGCACTAGGACGCAATGTGGAATGGGGAAGGAAAGACCAATAAGCAGTAATAAATGGTTATGGACTACGGCAGTGGGATACAGGGTGCAAGGTGAGCAGAGAGCAGGAGCTCACTGGACTCTCGGGACTGTCTGAGGGAGATTAAGATGGAAGGATCAGTAAAATTTTCCAAGGAAAATTTAGAATGAGACCTGAAGGGTAAGAAGCATTAGCCAAGAAAAGAGGATTGAGTACACCAGGTAAAGGCAAGAACCTGCACAAAGACCTACCAGTGAGAGGCCATGGCCAGTGGTGGTTCAGTGTGGCTACAGATTAAGTCCTAAGCAGGGCATGGCAAGAAATGCAGCAGCCCAGTTTTACAGTCTGCTTTTGTGAGTCATGCCTAGAAGCTTGGCCTAGAGTTTCTTTACCTTTCCCAATAATTCTGGAACAACTAAAAACCTTAGTGTTAATTTAGTTGCCATAAAGACGCACCCACACAATCACTCTTACAAAGATAATTAGCCTCCACACCCTAACATTCAACAACAACAACAAAAACAAATGTTTAACCATAGTCTCTATGTTCAATCCTATCTACACAATTTTCTTTGCCCCTAGTATGTGCAAAAAGACATGGAAGGCAGGTTTATAAAATGTGTAAGATGGCGAAAAGCTGGCAGACATTGCTAACATAATGGTTTAAATTCTACACTTAGGTTCAAATGTATCAATAACACTAAATATAAGTAGCAATGAACCAGGGAGGGAGGGAGGGAGGGAGGGAGGGAGGGAGGGAGGGAGGGAGGCAGGGGGGAATAATTACCAGAACGCTAATCCCACCATACATCTAAAATGAACCGCTCAGCTTTACCACTCCTGCAACAGAGGACCCACCTGACAGTAGACCACATGCTTGAAAGTATAGGTTGTGAGGCCAAACCGCACAGCTCTGAAACCCAACTCTACCACCTACCGGCTGACCTACACTGGGCAAACTACTTCACCTCTTTGGACCTGCTTCCTCCTTTGGGAAATAAGGATATTATCAGTACCTATCTCACAGATATAATCTGATGTTTAAATGAGCTAATACATACCAGCTATCGTTAATATCCACTCTATACTCCCAAAGGTGCACATTTCCTGTACCCTCACTGAACAGCCACCCTTTTCTCTCCCCCTCAAGAAAGCATGTCAGAAAGTAACAAACATTATCTCAAATCTACTTGATCTATTCTGTATAAGTAAATCATTTTCAAAGCTTAGTTTATTACTAATAATATATTCCCTACAGCCCACAATAACAATCACACTTTTCAGTGTGTTACAACACCTAGGAGGGATACGATCTAGACTATAGCAGAAATGGACAGTTGCCTACCTCTCTCACTGTCCCACCTCATTTGATAACAAAATCCTGATTTTGTTTGGATATCAGTTGGCCACACATTTTAAGGGAGACTGAGCCCATCTCCATCCCCTGGATCAACAGCATCCACATCACCCAGAAACTTGTGAGAAATCCAAAATCTCACTCCCCAATCTAAACCTGCTAAATCAGAAACTCTGGGAGTGGGGTCCAGAAAATCTGTGTTTTAACAAGTTCTCCAGGTCATTCTGGTGCACACAAGTCTGAGAACCACTGATCGAGAACCAATGAGCTCATAATGGTAATCCCTATCTCCTGTCAGTAACTGGTTTAGAAATAGGCACATGACAATTCTGACCAAGGAGGGTCACTTCTGGAAATTTTGCTTATTAAAAACGAACACAAAAAAGGGACCTTCCCTTTTCTGGCCTTTAGATGTTGTTGATAGGAGGTCTGATGCTTAGAGCTGTGGCAGTCATCCTGCAGTCGTAAGAGGGCAAGGCAAAAACTTACCTGCCACACTGGGTCACTGATATAATTAAGGGGAAAAAAAAAAAAAAAACAATCATGGAGCCACTCTATCCATGAGCTCTCCTGATAATTGAGATAATATCACATTTCATCAAATATAAGACATTTCAATGGTATGTCATCAATTATTTTATGAATCATCAAGAGGGGGGAATGCTGTCAACTAAACTGACATGCTAGTCACTTAAATGTTCAAAATTATCTCGATTTCAGGAACATTCAATTATGAAGAAAACGTAAACCTCTGAATTGAAAAGAGTAAACTCCTTATTGTTTAAGCCAAATGAGAAGGGGTTTCCTGTTGCCTCCTGCTAAAAACATCCTGATTTTTTAAAAGGATATTATGTTCAATTCTGGGTCTTCGATAGGACCAGAATACACAAAAGATGGGTAAGAATAATGGTGGGGAATCCTGAAATATAAAGTAAGAGAAAGTAAAGTATTTACACTGAGAAAAGAAAATTTAGAAGAGGGCATCATAAATGTCCTCAAATATCTGGAAGGGCTGGAATACTGAAAAAAAGATTAGACTTTGTACAGCTCCAGAAAAGACTAGGAAAGGCATATTTTAACTTAAGGAATTAAATCTACCAATGGCAAGAGTTGTCTTAAAAAATGGTTCATGCATTCTAGCAGAAATACAAAAATTACAGGTATAATCCCTGTACTGGCTGACAGGTGGATCAGATTACCTCCAAGGACCCTTCCAATTTTAAGACTCTAAAATATTATGAGTAGATTAGAGTACAACAAAGAGTTATTAAAACATACAATCAAATCACAACTGCCAACAGGACCTGATCTAGGCAGAGTACCTAAGGGAAATTAAATTCTAGAAATCAAGGATACGGGATGGAATTCACAACCCTCACGGGGTTATAAGATGGCTGTAGCAGCTCTAAGCATCAAGTCATCAATAACATCTGAAAGCTAGAAGAGAGAAAGTTCTTTCTTCGTGGTCATATTTAAAAATAAACAAGGACTTCTAAGTATCTACCTAACTCTAATCTAAATTCCCCTGCCTGGGATTTAAAGTTCTCTCTCCACCACCACTACCTACCTTGATCCACCTTCCACTTCTTAAGGATCTATTCAGTGTCTGTATCCCAAAGCTATCCATAACCCTCCTCTCTCCCGGCCTAATTCCTGTCCAGTGCCTTTGCTCATAATGTTTCCTACACACCTGGCACATCATTAACCCTTTCTGCCCACCTGGAATTTGCAAATCTTGAAAAGTACAACCAAATACCCAGCCCCATGATTAGGATGGATCCATGATTCTTTTTCTAGCAACTGCCAGTAACGACCATTAATACACACATCATCCTCTACACTGGGATTATACTGACACAACAGAGCAAGATTAAGCACCTGACTATTCTTTCTTTCAGATACTTTTATTTTTCCAATTATAATATAAACATGTTCCTACAATTCTTTACAATGCATTTAGCATTTTAAGCCCTTAATCTTATTGATTAATTGATCACTTTAGAAGCTATCGCAAGTCTTTCTCAGTCAGAAGTTAGTACTTAATATGTTTATATAATGGTAAAAAATTTTAAGATTTTTTTTTCAAATATTTTATTTATTTATTTGAGAGAGACAGAAAGAGCACGAGCCAGAGGAGGAGCAGAGGGAGAGGGAGAGGTACAAGCAGACTCCCAGCTAAGTAGACAGCCTGATATGGGACTCGATCCCAGGACCCTGGGATCATAACCTGAGCCAAAGTCACGTGCTTAACCGATTGAGCCACCCAGGTGCCCCAAAGATTTTATTTTTAAGTAATCTCTACACCCAAAGTGGGGCTTAAATTTACAATCCCGCTATCAAGAGTCCCATGCTCTGCTGACTGAGTGGGCCAGGCACCCCTCTAATGGTAAAATATTTATTAAACTATATCATCAAGTTTGCAAATCGAAATTCTGGTTGGCTTAACTAACAAAGAAGAAACAAAAGAATAAAGGTTAGTCTGCCTTTGTAAAAAGGAATTGCACTTAGTTGTCTGGGTCCTAAGCAAATACATGGTGCTGAGTAAAACAACCAAGAAAATGAAAACAAGAGGAAGGTCTGTGGAAGGATCAATCTCATCTTATCCTACTTCACAGAATGTCGTATCTGGAATAGTAATTCGACTCCATCATATTTTATATATAAAAACAGTGATCCAGAAAAATTGTAAGTGATACGCCCAAGATAAAGAAGTTCCCTTTTTATTTTCTGAGACAGGCAACTACCTAATTATGAAAAGGAGCTAAAAAAGAAAGCTTCCAGTAATTTTTGAAAGAATGACCAGAGAAATGAATCCAAGAGTTAGGAGTGCAAAAAGTTGGAAGGGAAAAGAGGGAGAAGCAGACAGTGCACATGGCTCTATTAAATTAAATAGGAATGAATATGCCTACCACATAGTAAACCCAGAAAAAAGTCTCCTTCTCTGTCACCTTCTCTTAGTCCACAGGAGCTATCCTCAGACATTCCCAACTCTGAAGCTTAATGGCCTTAATTTTCCAAATGGTGACTTAAGATTCACAAGGTCACAACTTTAGAATGGTCCTGATCAACTGCAGAAAGGAAAAAAACAAACAAACAAAAAAAACCTAATTTTTTATTAGACTAGGTATTAAGTGGTTTTATTTCAAATTTCATTTAAAGGCAGCTAAGCTGGAATTGTAAAATGGTTTCGTACTGACACTGTGACAGGAAAAAATTATAGCACATACTCTACTCTCCATAATTACAAAAGAGGAACTTCACTTTTTTGTTGTTGTTTTGGCTTATATAAAAAAGTATGACTTGACTTTCTAAAAATTTTGAGAACATTATTACGAAAGGCCTAGTGGCTAACCCAGTGAGGCCCTGAACCTCAAAGTTTTAAGATGGTCTGTCTGACCGACACTGGGGAGCCCAAAAAAGAACTGTAATGAGCCACCATGAGTTCAGCTCTTTAAATCCTTACACATTAACAGCAAAGACATATCCGAGGGCTGAGTCCTAGCCGAACTACCCAGTATAAGCGTTTCAGACTCCGCATTTTTATGCATTCATCACTTAATCTCATTCTCAGTCCAGCTAATCTGGATTGAATCATGAGCCTCCAAAAAGACCATTTTAGGAAAAAAAAACAGCTCGTCCTTAAAGAGAAATAGTTTATCTTACCCAATTTGTTCCCCCTGTACATGAAAACAGGGATAACAGAACCCTTCACTAATATAACACACCAGAAACAAGTGATAACTTAAAATTATTTTCTAATAAAATCATGGCCACTTAAAGATGATCAAAAATCAACAAATTTAATAATAAAAAATCATTCGAAAACATCAAACCATACTCTGTGAGGGTCAGTCCTAATAATTACCATTTTTTTCAAACATGAGAAAGTTTTAAAAATACAGGTCTGTGTAAAGTATAAGCACTGCACGGCATTTATTACCCAGGATAATGTATTACCAACTCTATTTCCATATGCACTTAATTCTAATATATAATTACTGTTGCAGGAAAAATGTGACCAGCACACCAGAGCCTTTGTCTTTTGTTGCCAGTGTCATTTCCTAGGTTCTGACACAGTATAAGAAGCTCACAAAATCCACCTAAATCTGCATGTACTGTGCCCCTTAAGTCACTTTTCTTGATCATGTAACTATGTCCTGCATCTGCTGGAGACAGACATCTGCGATAAAATTAAATCTTGTTAATAAAGCCTAAGGGTAAAACTACATACTGAATTTGGTAGAAGCACTTGTTCAGGTGGGACAGAATACATATCCATTTTGTTGTCTGCATGGTCTGTTCCTCATTTTTTCAATTCCTGACAACAATAACACTTACATAGCACTTATTTTGTGCTAGGCACTGCCTCAGCACTTTAGATACATAAACTCACTTCTTCTGCTTCTTGGTACTTCATTTCACAGTTGAGAAAGTGAGGCAGAGAGAGCTCACTAATGTATCCAAGGTAGCCAAGATTACAGAGCTGAATGCAGGGTTTTCGTTTTACTTCGTTCTAAATCTTCTCTGTCACTGGCCCGGCCCTTAGTGAAAAATTCAGGCAAAACAAAAAGATAAACAGACATCAAAAGGACAACCATTCCTCAACCCAGCCGTCTTACAGACATGTGCTTCTGAGTGGTAATGTGAAAGTAAGTTTCTGGAAGAGTCACTCTTGTCTTAGCTTGCCCTTACTTTCTCCCCTGTCTATGATGAGGAAAGACAAACGTGACCAAGCCAGCACTGCTTCCTACTTGCCTCCCAACTGAGTCAGCCTATTCATGGCCAGAAAGCCAATCCTCCTGCAGGCTTCTGCTTCAATTCAGGTAGAGTAGTGAGGTTTGAAAAGTGCCTCAAGCAGAGCCAACAGTTCTCTGATCCTTTACAGTACCAAACTCTGCAATTGTGTGTCCTAGCAGCCATGCTAGAATGAGGTCAATTACTGCAGGCACTCACTAGACTTTTCCCTTTTCTCTACCCCTGGTGTTCAGGCTCTTTTCCCAGCACTTGCTCAGAACTGTTGTTAGCCTTTTCCCCTTGGTTTTACTGCCCCTACTCTTATGTTAGTTATTCTAAGTCTTCTTTCTATGGATTCTTATGGGGAAAATGAAAGGTCTGAAAGGAGTAAAGTAAAAAAAATAAAATAAAATAAAATATTAAATTAAATTAAAATTCAAGAGGTTCTTGTATTAAGCCATTATTTTTTTCAAGTTGTTTTTTTTTTTATTTGAGAGAGAGTGAGCAAGCATGAGCAAGGGGTGTGGTGGTAGGAGAAGAGGGAGAGGGAGAAGCAGGCTCCCTGCTCAGCACAGGGCTTCACCCCAGTATCCCGAGATCATGACCTGAGCCGAAGATAGATGCTTAACCAACTGACCCACCCAGGTGCCCCTTAAGTCACTATTTTAACAGATACAGGGTTCTGTTCATTTCAAAAAAAAACTAAGCATTAAACTACAATGAATATGGCCTCAATATAATAAATAAACACATACAACACACACATGCCATTAATACTGAGGGTCTTCGATTCCTAGCAATCCCCCCTTTTCTTTTCCATCCACTAATTTCTAACTATACTGTTCTTCTCTAACCATGTAATCAACTATTTCTCAAAATCCACTTGTCAGATGTGAAATATTAGAAAGAATTTAGACATCTAAGATCCAGCTACTAGAAGACCACCATCCCTTACTTAAGAAATGATGTCACTGAAGTTGTGTTTATTAATCTGTAAAACAAAGGCAATCCCACCTCCTCTCACCTCCACAATTGAGGGTTCAAAGGTGATAATGTGTAAGGGCACCACAAAGAGCCAGAGGTACCAATAGGGTTAAGACACACCTTCAATCCAAAATATCCCCTGAAGCAACATGTCAGTACCAAGTAATCCAACCTTTCCCTTGACAATAACTATTTTAAGCAGAAAAGTGCAGATCTACTAACTCCTATACCTTTACGGAGAATTTGAACCAAATTATGCCTTCATGGAGAATATGAACCGGACAAGCAAGGTGAGGGGCAATAAGGGACTACTGGGAAAATGGCATTCAGTGTAGGGTCACAGCACCCTTGGGTTGACTTCATATAAACAATTTATTACCAACTGTTTTTCTATTTTTTGCCCAACTCAGTCTTCAGATTAAATGGGATATGTTAGCTCTTAGGCTGAACTCTTGAAAAATTAACAGTGATCCCCATCCCATATCAAAATGATTGTTCAACAACAAAAGTAGCCAAAGAACACCAGAAGACATCAGACATTCTTACAACCAAAAGTCTCAAATTCTTATAGAAGGGGTCATTTCTAGTTTGGGTACACAGTGCTAGAATTCGTCTCCTCCTGAATATACTCTGTCTTACACTATCTCACATGTGACAGAAGAGGGCAGTAAGGTCTCAAAAAGCCACATGCAGTGGTCATTGTCTGATGTTCTGCCAAACGATGCCAACTTTCCGTATTTGCAAACTGATTATAAATGCATACTATCCACTGAATAGATAGAAGACCATTTTAGCGATACTTCAGTTTTGCCAGTAAATGCATAACTATAAAGCTGTATATAAATCGGGCGCCTGGGTGGCTCGGTTGGTTGGGCAACTGCCTTCGGCTCAGGTCATGGTCCTGGAGTCCCGGAATCGAGTCCCACATCTGTCTCCCTGCTCAGCAGGGAGTCTGCTTCTCCCTCTGACCCTCCCCCCTCTCATGCTCTTTCTCTCTCTCTCTCATAAGTAAATAAAATCTTTAAAAAAAAAAAACTGTATATAAATCAATCATATTTACCATTGCCTCAGGTTCTTTCAAAAGTGCATTTGCACAGGGGTAAAAAATATCCAAAGACATGACCTCAAGATATAAAGATCATAAGGCACCAAACTTTTTAAACATTTTTGTATTTAGTATTTAATATTTATTTAATCTAACATTTAATCAGAAAAAAAAATTAACACTGCTACTCAGTCAACAACAACCAGAAACAGTGTGACAGAAACTGTGGTGATTGCCAGGTATATATAAAAAGAGACTCTAACAAGCAATGAAACACCTCTTATCTGCAGAATCTGTAGAGGGAAGAGAATAAAATGCTTTCTGTGCAAGCTGAGATGGACTGACTACGAGAAGGTGTCCAAGTCTGACAAGGTGAGGGTGATGGCAGCAAAATGGCAGAGTAAACAGCTCCATGCTCCCGCCCACAACCCCCTAGAGTACTGTGACCTTGAAAAACACACACCAACTATGAGGACCAACTTTACTGAACTCTGGGAAACAAAGACTTACAGCAATCTACTGAACACTGAATGAAAGAAAAGTCAACAACTCTGTTATAACCTATCTGGGGACCACCTGAAGGACTGACACAAGATATAGTCTTTGTTTCACTAACTCAAAGTCACCCGGGCTGGAGAAGTGGCTGGCACTGCTCAAAACGTGGTAAGATGGAGGAACAATCCACAGACACCTGAAGTCAAAGATTACAGCTGAAACATAAAATAGCCTACCCAAGGTTTTGGAGGAAAATTCAAGGAGAGAGCTTCTTTGGGAAATTAGGGCAGTCAAAAGCACCCCTCTATCTGAGGAAATTTAGAAAGCTGCAGGTATGCACAGGGTGGGAGGCATGCTCAGAGAAAACCTTAAGCTTTCACCTCATGCTGAATGATGGGCTAGTTCCAAGTCTGACTAACTTAGGACACCAGCACAGAGCCAATCTGCAAAGAATCGGAGAGGTTTGCTTGTTTTTTAGCTTCTGGCATTCAAGGAAATCTCTGTGAAAACACTAGCTGAACGCATACTAAGAAACAGAGACTTCAGTGAACATATAGGGCAAGGAATACAGTCCCTGCAAAAATATTTGTTAAAAGTCACTAGATAGAAGAAATACTACTGCCTTCAACAATCAAAAAAACCGGGGAAAGGGCAGAATCTGATTTACAGAGATACAACATTATAAATAACATCAAATTCAAATGTCCATTATTCAGTTAAAAAAAATCACAAGGCATGAAAAGAAACTAGAAGATACGGTCCATTCAAAGAAACAAAATAAACTGACAGAAAAAGTCCCTGAGAAAGCTTGATATTAGAAATACCCTGAGACAAATGAAAACAAAAACAAAACAAAACATACCAGAACTTATGGGAAACAGCAAAACCAGTGCTCAGAAGGAAATTTATAGCTGTGATGCCTGCATTAAAAAAGATGAATGATCTCAAATCAATGACCTAACTTTATACCATAAGAAAAAAGAAAACTAAAACAAAAGCTAGCAGAAGGAAAATAATAGTGAATATCACAGAGGAGATCGATGAAATAGAGAAAAACAATAAAGAAAATCAATGAAAACCAAAGTGGCTTCTTTGAAAAGATGAACAAAACTGACAAACCTGTAGCTAGACTTACAGAGAATAAAGAGAAAAAACACATTAACCTAAATCAGAAATGAAAATGGAGACATACTACTGACCCTGCAGAAATAAAAAGACTTATAAAAGAATTCTATGAACTACACATCAAATTAGTTAACCTAAATGAAATGGACAAATTCCTGGAAAAACATAAATTACAGAAACTGACTCAAGAAGAAACAGAAAAATCTCAACAAACCCGTAACAAGTAAAAAGACTGGATTAGCAATCAAAAATCTCCCAAAGAAGTCCAGGACCAGATGGCTTCACTGGTGAATTCTACCACACTTTTAAAGAATCAACACCGATCGTTTTCAAACTCTTCCAAAGGATAGAAGACAAGGGAATACTTCTCAATTCATTCTATGAGGCTGCAATATACGCTGTTATCAAAACCAGAAAAAGGCATCACGAGAAAATTAAAAAACTAACATGCCTTATGAACATATACACAAAACCCTCAACAAAATACTAATAAACCAAATCCAACAACATATTAAAAAAATTTTACCAGGACTTACTGGGATTTATTCTGGAATGCAAAAATCATTCAATATATGAAGAAAGTGAAACTACTACCTGTAGAATGGGAGAAAATATTTCCAAATCATATACTGTTAAGGGATTGATATCAAAATATATAAAGAACTCCTACAACTAAACAACAAAAAGACAAGCCAGTTGAAATGGGTAAGAATTTGAATAGACATTTCCCACCAAGAAGGTATATAAGTGGCTAACAAGTACATTAGATGTTCAACATCATCACTCATTAGGGAAATGCAAGTAAAAATCACAATTGGATACCTTCATACCTACTAGGTTGACTATAATGGAAAAAAATGGAAAATAAGTTTTGGTAAGGATGTGGAGAAATCAGAAGACTTGTGCACTGCTGGTGGGAATGTACTTAATGCCAATTAAAATAGTGCAACTGCTGAGGCAAACAGGTTGGCAGTTACTCAAAAAGTTAAAACAGAATCACTGTATGATCCAGCAATTCTACACCCAGGTGTGTACCCAAAAGCTGTGAGAGCAAGAACCCAAACAGACACTTGTACAGCAGTGTCACAACAGCATTATCCATAAAAGCCAAAAGGTGGAAACAACCCAAATGTCCATCACCTGACAAACAGATAAACACAAAGTAGTGTATGTCTGCACCGTGGATTACTCTACAGTTTTAAGAAGGAATGCAATGCTGACACATGCTGTAAGACAGAAGAACCTTAAAAAACATGCTAAGTGAAATAAGCAAGACACAAAAGGACAAGTGTATGATTTGACTTACACGAGGTACCTAGAATAGACCAACTCATAAAGATAAGAAGAAGAGGGGGCCGGGGAAAGGGAGCACTGGGGAATTACTGTTGAATAGATACAGAGGTTCTGTTTGGCATGATGAAAAAGTTCTGGAGATGGACGGTGGTGATGATTACACAACACTGTGGATGTACTTAATGCCAATGAACTGTACACTTTAAAAATGGTTAAAATGGTAAAATCTGTTACACATATTTTACCACAATAAAAGAATATATACGGTTACAAAGGTAATTTATATCATGCATATTTACCACAATGATAAAAATCTTAAATGGTTAATACAGATGTTAATATATCTTACCACAATGCCTTTTTTTAATGTAAAAGCAGAGCAAGAAAACAGAATCTATATGATTTCACAGATGTATATAGTAAGATTTCTCCTGCAGAGGCATGAAAATAGTCTGCCATACTAGTTGGATATGATGTTAGATCTGGGTTAGTGACTAGGATCCCAGGGTAGTCTTAAACAAGGGTGACTTAACCAAGCTCCTGGTCCTTAGATAATGTCTGGTACTGAACAAAGAATGAATTACAGTGCTAGCACTCTACTGGATGCAGTCCTTCAAGATGTTACACACAGAACTATCATAGGACCCAGCAAGTCCACTCCTAGGCATATGCCCAACAGAAATAAAAATACAGTCCATACAAAAACTTACACTATTCGTAACAGTCAAATAGTGGAAACAACCCAAATGTCCATTAACTGATACATGGATAAACAAAATGTAATAAGCCCACACAATGGACTATTATTCAGCCATAAATGGAATGGACTACTGATACAGGCTACACCACAGATGATCCTTGAAACATTATGTGGAAGTGAAAGAAGCCAGTCAGGAAAGACAATATATTCTAAGTATTGTAAGATTCTATCCCTATGAAATGTCCAGAACTCTACAGAGAAAGGCAGTAGGTTCATGATTCTCAGAGGCTGGGGAAAAAGGAGAATGGGAAATGACAGACAATGGGAACAGGGTTTCTTTTTGGAGGGATGAAAACATTCTAAAATTAGTGGTGATGGTTGCACAACTCTGTGAATATACTAAAAACATACACTTTAAGTGGGGAAATTTTATGGTTGCCAATTACATCTTAAGCTGCTAAAAATAAATGCTGCTCTTTGACATTCTGATCCTCGTATCTCAAGTGCTGAAGCAAAGTCTCAGTGGGAAAAACAACAGCATCTGTATACACAACACATTCTCAAAACCCTTGTTTGTATTTTAAGTCTCTGCAATGTGGGAAAATATTCTTAGATTTGAATAACTTACAGAGGAACATTATGTATTAACCTCTACTGTGACAAAAGAATAATAATATTCTGTTCTATTACCCTTCACAATGACTATTCCAATTTAAGGATGAGGTTAGCAACCTTGAATTCTTGACTCTTACTAGTTTAGAAATTATAAGGAAAAACTGAGAAAATACTGTGTCCTCTTTATATGTTACTCTTGAGTTCCTGAAGTCTTAATTATAAATGTCACATGCCTTGTGCACACAGAAGAGCATGAGGAAGAAAGGATTTGCTGGAGTGTGGGCCATTGCAGAGGTTTACTGTACACAGGGCACCTCAGAACAAAAACTGCCATTAAGAATTCTGCTGGTGCTAGAATTAAGGGTGCGCGCATGTGCACGCACACACACACACACACAAAGATGCACAGGTACATACAGAGAGCTAATTCAAAAGATGGCTTGGGGGTGGGGGGGTTCAGTCTAGGACATTTTACCTGTTTCACTACGAATTAGCAGAAATTAAGAGCTGGGGCCCTCAAAATGCCATTCTTTCACTCCAGCACATAACTTTAGGTCGGTCTGGCCACCTTTATGAGTTTTCTCCTCCACATTTTACTTTCACACAAATGCACTTTCTCAACAATAGAGCTTCTCATGGAAGTCACCTGATTATCAGAGTGGCATTCACCTCCTGAGTGCTTTCTACACACTCATGCCTACTTCCCAAGTAAAATGGGTTTGGCTGACTCTAGCTGGGGATGACAAGATAGAAAGGACAGAAGGGGTTTCTTTTTCTCTTATTTTTTTTGAGCCACAGAAAAAGCTTCCACATAAATCAATTTTAAATTGCAAAGCTTTTCTTTTCCTTTACTCCATGGCTGTCTCTAGATATGTTTGCCTACTCAGCAGGAGCAAAAGCCAGAAAGCAGGCAGGCTCCAAAGAAAAATAATCCGGAATAAAACACTACAGAAGACTCATGGGGGGGAAGCGTTTACTTTAACAAAGCAAAACCAGAAGGAGGATTCCTGCAAGCAGTCTGGCAACAGAACTGTTTCAAGTTATATATTTAATTAATTATACAGAATTTCTTCTCTGGTATTTAAGTTATTAACATAATCTGTAATTTTCATTCACCTAATTCCTGGGCCAAAAGGTAGGCTTTAAAAATATAACAGCTTCCAGAGAACACAGGTGTGTTTCCAAAAGATGGCAAAACATTGTGAGAATGTGATTCTGGAGCCAGACCAGCTAAACTTGAATCTCTTACTAAGCTCTATGACACTGGGCAAGTTCCTCACTTCTCTAAAAGGGGGATAACAGTACTTACACCTCACGGGCTGCTGTGAGGATTCAGTAAGTAGTACACATGTAAAGCGCTTAATGTCCTGCACTCAAGAGGCCCTCAATGTAAGTTAGTCATCGTGATGGTGGTTTTTCCAATTATGAGTACGTACCAATTAAGGACAGGGACCCTTCCTGGCCATGTCCCTGATGAAGCAGGGTCTTCCTTTACTCATCCAACCCCCATCAGTCCTTTAATGCCCCTGCGGCCTCCAGAGAACTAATGCGTGATCGCCATTATGAACAGCAATCGATGTGGTTATGATGCAACCAGTTACTACTAGAAGACTTCTACTCATAAGACACTCTGGTATCTAGTAAGTTGGTAACACATAGGGGAAAAAAGGGGGCATAGGGTATGTATGCAGCACCTTCCTGTTGATGGTGTTTTAGGATGAGGAGAGGACTTTCACTTTTTAAAAATATATACCGGTATTTTTGTCTGACTTGTTTATAATATTTTTTTGTTTAAAAATGCTAAGTTTCAATAAACATGTATGAAAAACATCTGCTTTCAAATTAAAACAACTACTAACTGGGTACAGTTCAAAACACAGCTCTATAAATCCTACCCTACATGTAGTTCTTCCTAAGGATCTGAGGGAACAAAAGAATTACAGCTGTCAATTTTCCTCTCGGTGGATGAGAAATGAAGAGGGAACCTGAGCTTGCATTAGGAACACGTGCGGGGATTCCAATCACTTCCTCTCTAGCAGTAAGTCACTCCTCTCTCTACCAGATGGCAAGTGACACTCCAACAAAACCCACATATCTAAAACAAGTGTGGAAATGTTTATTGTACATTTCTCTCCAAAGCAGCTGCTCAAGAGAATGTACTCGTGCCGCAACACGGAAATCAAAGTGTGTGTCCAACGAACAGGATCGTTTACGAGCTGCACACTGCACGGGCTCCGACACTGGTAGCTGCCGGATGCTGCCTAAATACTATTTTCCAACATCTTCCGAAGGCTAGTAGTTACTCAAATAGATTTTTTAAAGAAAATGAATGCAAAATATTGTAATTATTAGAAGATTATTATAATTAGACATTCTGTTCCTTCCTTTGATTCAAGGAACAAAGTGGCTGTAACTATAGCTGAGAACACAAAGTGCCTTCATTTCGTTGCTTATTAATCCACTCAGAGGTTACACTGACTTACAGGGAAGAGGCCCTGCCCTTAGCCTTCTTCCAATTGCCGCTCTCACCTACAGTTTCATGAGCCAGTCCTGCAGCTCTCTCCATTAGTGCCCTTCCCACTCTCCAGTGAGGTGAAAGACAAAGAACCACCAAAGGCTCTCTTCACCGCTCAAACACCCCGAAGCCACATTTTAGATAGGAGAATATTTAACCAAAGTTCTAAAGTAATTTACAAGTATTAGGATCCCCTTCCTCCTTTCTAAACTAAGTGAGTGGCAATTGATTTTACAAAAATATAGGAGGGAAAAAAGGAAATAGAATTTGTTTGCAAGGTCTAGTCCTCAGATCCCTCTTGTAGTAGATTCTCAAAAAAGTCTTTTTGAACTTTTGACTATCTACTTGAAGACCATTATTTCACTCTGAAAGCAATATGGATTTTTAAAACCTTGTCCAGTATGTTTTCCTTGCCTACCAGAACAATGACACCTCAACATAATCACTGTACTTCCAGCAGTCTCTCAACAGTATCACTGGTGCCCGTCAGCATTTTTCATGATCTTTTTTGACTGTTGAAATTGCATTATGCCACTACAAAAATACAGGTTTGCAACTTTGTCCTCAAAAAATTAGAGAAGAGCTGTTTGCATTTAAAGGGGCGCCTGGGTGGCTCAGTCGTTAAGTGTCTGCCTTCGGCTCAGGTCATGATCCCAGGGTTCTGGGATCCAGCCCCGCATTGGGCTCCCTGCTCAGCGGGAAGCCTGCTTCTCCCTCTCCCACTCCCCCTGCTTGTGTTCCCTCTCTCGCTGTCTCTCTCTGTCAAATAAATAAATAAAATCTTTAAAAAAATTTAAAAAAAAAGGCTGACAAATTAATACTAATTTCTGACCCCCAAGGGATGGGCTGCATCATGCACTATTCCACGGGTGTAAAACGACCAACCTTGTAAAACTCATTTTACAAGGTTTCCAACTTGTGTGCCCAGTGTTTCCAAAGTGACCTTATCACTGCTCTACATGCTTAGCTTTAAAGCCCTTTTACAAGCTATCTATTTCAAAACACTGAAGAATCTCATAACTGAAATAAACCTGAGAAATGATCTAAATCCAATTGACCAGCATGTCTAAATCCTGTTCTGATGCTTGTAACTGTCTTAAGATTAATAAAATAAGGGGCGCCTGGGTGGCTCAGTCAATTGGGCGTCTGCCTTCAGCTTGGGTTATGATCCCAGGGTCCTGGGATCAAGCCCCACGTCAGGCTCCCTGTCTCCCTCTAACCCTCCTCCCAACTTGTGCCCTCTCTCTGTCTCAAATAAATAAAATCTTTATAATCATTTCCAATTTACAGAATCAGAAACTGAGGGTGAGCTGAGTAAACTGGCGTAACACAATAGATGATAAGCAAGCATCCGGTATATTTACTATGTCAAGAATAAATTCCCCCAAAAGAAAACTTAGGCATGATATTGTTACTTTAAAGGGTAAGAAACGGTTTCAAATATGCTGGTAAACTAGTGATTTTACTATATTATCCCTTTATTGATTAAATAAATGTACATTCTTTTTAAAAAGTTAATGTCAAGCCAAATTTCTTATCAAAGTCTTTTCTGAAACGTTCAGGTACTGTCCCACAGAACTCCCTGCCATCCCCAAATCCAAGACTATTTAAAAACCTGGGGGAGAAGGCAGAGGAGGTCTACCTGTGGGCTACACAGGGTGTCATGGTGCCCCACAGCACTGCACCCACTGGGACCAAGATCCACAAGCAACCACTGCATCTTGGTAAGGTGTGAGTATCTCTCTCAAAGAAAAACCCCCATAAAGCCTCTAAATCGGAGTGCGAGACCTCCTCTGGCCATCTTCCTGGTTACTATTTTTAGGCAGTCCAACACTGGGCAAAGTCTGGCACCGTTGACAGCAAGATGTTACTGCTGGCAGCGCGACAGACCCCAGCTGCTCCGCTGACAGCCACTTTCAGCATGGCCAAGGCTAAGAGAAGATGGAGAGGAGGAGAGGGCAACTCGCACAGAGCAAACACGCCATGTGTGCCAGATACGATGCCAACATCAGCTCATCCAAAGCTTGAATAACCCTACCAGGGGCTCATTGCACCAGTGGGCAAAGTAAGGCTCCAAGAACCCAGGATTCTGTTCCGAAGCCTAAGCCTACGGCACGACGGCAAGGGAGAGAAAGGCACTATCTGCAGGATTAAAGTAACGCCTAACGAAGCCCAACCGGATTTCCTCTCCTTACAGTATGAAGTTAGGTGGAGCGAGTTGTAGAACATCACACATGATAGTCCAGCCACAAAGACGCCTAGTTCTCACACAGCAAAGCTGCAGATCGACCTCCTTCATAACTTTCATTACAGCATATTGTCATGAACACCAAATTTCCTTATCTGAAGACCTATACCCACACGGCCTTCATTTTTAGTCAGACTGAATGGGGAAAGAGAATTTTAAACCCTGCTATATGCTTAAGTCATGGGTGTCACAGGTTGAACTGCGTACCTTAAAAAGATTATGTAAGAGGGGCGCCTGGGTGGCTCAGATGGTTAAGCGTCTGCCTTCGGCTCAGGTCATGATCTCAGGGTCCTGGGATCGAGTCCCACATCGGGCTCCTTGCTTAGCAAGGAGCCTGCTTCTCCCTCTGCCTGCCACTGCCCCTGCTTGTACTCTCCCTCTCTCTCTCTCTGGCAAATAAATAAAAAAATATTAAAAAAAAAAAAAAAAAGGATATGTGAGAGTCCTAACCACCAATATCTCAGAATATGACCTTTTTTGGAAACAGGGTAGTTGCAAATATAGTATGTGAAGATTGGGTCATACTAGTGTAGGCTGGACCCTAACCCAGTATGACTGATGTCCTTATAAGGAAAGGGAAATCTGGACCCAGACACAGAGGGAAGGATGCCATGTGACAATGGAAGCAGACAACAAAGTTCTGCAGCTGCAGGCCAAGGACTGGCTGCCACCACCAGGAGCTAGGAATGGACAAGGACCCATTCCAGCCAGTCTCAGGAGGATTGGCCCCTCTGACACCTTGGTTTCAGACTTGTCTCCAGAAAGGTGAGAGAATAAATTCCTGTTGTTTTAAGCCACCCAGTTTGTGATACTTTGTCACAGCAGCTTTAGGAAGAAACTAAAACAATGGTCTAACGTGTAATCCAGCCTGAAGAAAGCCTGAAGTCTGCGGTCCTTCTGCACTGTGAGCTACACAGAACCGACCCCATCAATCTTCGTTTTATAACAGAGGCGAGAGATCCGGGTACAGCACAGACGGCAGGGTACTAGGCCACAGAGGCTGGGTGGGAGCCAGATGCTCCACAACCAACAAGCAGCAGCAGGAAACTGTCCTAAGAATTGACACTATTACTGGCAAAATGACTGAAAACAGGCCACAAACATGTTTTCTGGTCAAATCAATAATTTCACATGTTCAACAATGAACCAGTCTACTCTGGTATAATCTTTTGGAAGTTTACCAGCTCTGGGAATGACCTGCAGCAACCTCAAGAATAATATTATGAACCTTGGAAAATTACAAATGGGCCAAAAAAATTAATGCATTAAAAATGGATTACTTCATTCAGTAGTCTTACTTCTGTGACTTCATTTGGTCATGAGGCGGTTATGAAAGAGTACAAACGAAAAGAAACTTTTAGTACATACACATTAAACTTGGGGGAGGAAAAAAGGATACAAAATTTCCCAACCACAAAGAAATCACTAAAGAAAAACCAAAACCAAAAACAAAAACAAAACAAAAAAAAACCTGAATTTTTTTTTAAAAGATTTTATTTATTTACTTGACAGAGAGAGAGAGAGAGAGAGCACGCATGCACACAAGCAGGGGAACAGCAGAGGCAGCTGCAGAGGGAGAGGGAGAAACAGGCTCCCCACTGAGCAGGGAGCCCGACATGGGGCTCCATCCCATGACTGAGCCACCCAGGCGCCCCAAAATGAATTTTTAAGTACAAACATCTGAAAGGTTAAAAAAAAAAGAAAGAAATGAGGGAAGAGCTTGGATCAAATAGAAAACTTCTAGTTTTACTGTAATTTGGGCTATAAATAAAATTGAGACAAGGCCCTTAAAAGACAATTGCTGAAGTATAGATGAACACTTCCTTATTTAATTCTCCATTTTCTGAGTAGCCTTGGTTCTGTCTGAGCCCACAGGAGTCCAGTAGCCCAAAGAACAGGCATCTAGCTGGAGAAAACCCAACCAAGGTTGACAGGACTACAAGTTGACAGATGCCTCCTTTATAAAAAGCAAGTAACTGATTATTAACTTACTAATTCCTACTGGACACCTAGACTTTAGCCACCAAACACAGAAAACAGATTAAAATAAGCCACTATGGTTCATTTAAGATTTCAAAGGCAAGCGATTCAAACCACCACCTGAGCCAACCAGACCCTGGGGAACTGTCACAAGCAAACCCAAGTTGGCAGCATCAGAATGAAAATATTTCGTGTGTGTGTGTGCGTCCGTGTATTTAGACTTATATTTGCATCACCTGGTGTTGAAATCCTACCCCTCACTGAAGCCTGACTCAGGCTGCATGTTCAGAGACTCCCCTTACGCCCATCTTCTGATGTACTCAATATCTATCATTCAGTTGCATGTGGCTTAGTTGCCCCGTGTCAACACCATGCAATGCTTTAATGCCATGTTTATTCATTCTTTCAAACAAGTAGCACACCCTACTATATACACATTTCTTCGCAAAAAATGAGTATGAATCAGACATAGAACCTACTCTTCAAGGAGTAAGGGAGAGAAGAACAAATTATAAATAAGATGAAAAAAATTAAAATTCTAAGTACCAAAAGTACTTTCCCTAACAAAGTTCACAGTCAAGAGTGATTCTTTGAATGGACAGACCTGGACCCATTTTCATGGAAGAAGTAACAATTGAAAGAGGTCATAAAAAAATTGTTAGAACTTGAACAGAACAATACAAAGGGCTGACTAGGTGGGGGTTTCTCAACATTGGCACTCTATGTTTTAGACTTGCATACAGAATTCTTTGTTGCAAAGAACTGTTCTGTGCACTGCAGAATGTTTAGTAGCATCCCTTGCTTCAACGCGCTAGATGCAGGTGGCACTCTCCAGCTGTGACAACTGAAAAGACTCCAAGACACTATTTAAAAGTTTGGGGTATGTTCTGTGAATGAAGAGGGACCATTGAAGGTCTTTGATCCAGCAGCAGCAGTTTCAGAGAATTAAGATCTGTCAATAATGTTGTTTGGAAAGGTTACAAAATGGGTGGTTAACATCTTTCCTTGCTGAGATGATTTTAAAGGGTTGTTGCATAGTTAAACCATTTATACCCAATATTCTCCTTATCAACTAAAGGGTGATAAGCTCTTTTTCCATCAAAAGTTTATACATGCATGATAATATGTTGCAGTAACATTTTTTCTTTTTTTTTTTTTTTTAAGACTTTATTTTTAAGTAATCTCTACACCCAGCGTGGGGCTTGAACCTACAACCCCAAGCCAGTGACTGAGCCAGCCAGGTGCTACAACATTTTTTCTTTAAAAAAGCTCACGTTTAGATTTTTTGGTGTTAGATGTTTTTGACCTTTATATCAGAAGACATGCCTGCCTAATTTTATTCTTGAATATACGTAACCCAATTTTTATACCAGCATTTACCAAAGGTAAATAAATTACAAAGTGACTATAGTTCTCTCCTTGGTTTCATTTACAATAAGAATGGGCATTTAACACATACATATTTATAACTGCTTTGGCATTATTACATCTTCGGAGAATTTACTTTGAACACCTAAGCAAGGTACTTAGATATGTATAGAAAAAGGGCTGGATAAAGGAGGAAAATTTGGCCAGGTAGAACCTTATCAATGCCAAGTACAATCCTCAATACTCTGGGCCAGGCGGAAAAAGCTGTTAATATCAAACACTTACATAGTGAGCACTTACTATATATCAAGTGCTATTCTCAGATTTCATATATATTAACTACTAATTCTCAAACAACCACATAAGGTAGTAATAATCTCCTCCTCCATAAAGCTGTTCCTGATCTTTGTACCCAAAATAAGCAGTATTTTACCTATGAAGGAGGTCAGAAACAGAGAGGTTAAGTTAAATAATTTGCCCAAATTAACAACTGGTCTGAGGCAAGCCTGAGACCATTCACTCTGGCTCCAGGAGGCACGCTCTGAAGGCCCAGGCTCTACTGGCTCCCTTGGCCCTCATTAGGCAGTGCTGAGCCTCATGACCACAGGTCATGCCATAGGAGGGAGAAGTTGGAAGAGCACTCTTTTGATTTAAAATACTATCCATTTTTTACTGGAGTAATTTCAGATATAATAATAACACTGGGGTACTCTTTTTCAAATCTGACACTACAGGTGTCATTGTGGAAGATGACACCAGGACTAACTTTTTACCTAACGATGATCACACTGTGCTATGGAAGTGACCAGTTTTTAAATATTTTTAGGTAACACAAGCGAGACCAGTCGCCAGCTGGACAGTCTGGCTAAAAGACTAATAAGAGGTATGCCATAAGCTGAATGGGTTGGCCAGGACGACAGTATTAGTACTGCTTTTGTTTTTTAAACCGGCAACCGTCCTGGGCAAGGAAGAGAAAGATTTTGTTCGTTTATTCATTTGTTTGTATGTTTTAAGTTGTAAGCCTAGAAAGAGATGAAAATATCTGAAAGGCTTGTTGATTTTTTTTTTAACTGCGATAAAATATACTTAACATAAAATTTACCATCTTACCCATTTTTAAGTGTACAGTGGTATGAAATATATTCATGGTGCTGGGCAACCACCACCAGCATCCATCCACAGAACTCTCTTCATCTTCTCAAACTGAAACTGTACCTAATCTCCTATTCCTCCCTCCCCACCAGCCCCTGGCAACCACCACTCTACATTCTGTCTCTATGAACTGTACTATTTTAGGTACCTCACAGAAGTGGAATCAGACAGTGTCTGTCCTTTTGCTCCTGGCTTATATCACTTAGGATATAAATGTCCTCAAGGTTCATCCATGTTGTAGCATGTGTCAGAATTTCCTTCATTTGTCAGGCTGAGTAATATTCTATGTACATGCTACATTTTGTTTATCCAGTCTATCCATATGGGGACACTGGGACTGCTTCCATCTTTTGGCTATTATAAATAATGCTGCTCTGAACACAGGTGTATAAATATCTCTTCAAGTCCCTGTTTTCAGTTCTTTTGGGTATATAATCAGAAACGGAATTGCTCGATCACATATAAATCTACATTTAATTTTCTGAGGAATCACCATACTGTTTTCCATACAGTTGCACTATTTTACATTCCCAACAGCACACAAGGGTCCCAGTTTCTCCACATCCTCACCAATACTTGTCTTTTGGGTTGTTGTTGTTTTTATTGGTTTTGTTTTTGTTTTTTTGTTTTGTTTTTTACTGTAGCTGTTCTAATGGGGGTGGTGAGGTGTTATTTGCTCAATTTTTTAAAAATTATTATTCAAGATTGTATCTGTGTCAATCAAGAGTACTACGTGAGGTTAAACAATTCATTGT
This sequence comes from Mirounga leonina, assembly GCF_011800145.1. Classification (NCBI taxonomy): domain Eukaryota; kingdom Metazoa; phylum Chordata; class Mammalia; order Carnivora; family Phocidae; genus Mirounga; species Mirounga leonina. Next base: position 10,874,256 of record NW_023270454.1, read on the forward strand.
TTATTTGGCCTTGACAAGAGTTCCCTAAGATCTGTGTTACCATTACTATAATGCCACTAAGTATAATTTTGCAGAGTCCACCCAAAAGTGAACTTATGAATTAAAAACTGAAAAGGCTTATGAATAAGCTTTTAAACACAGTGTAAGTATTATAATATCTGCAGCAGTATTACATTCTGGAATGCATGGATGTAACAGTACTTATTTTGATTAAGCTCAGAAAGGGTCACCCAGTGGCTTTTATACAATACTGGGGAGTCTGGTTTGTTTGTACTCTGGGTCATATCGCCTGGCTACAATAGATGAAATAGTGGGAGGAAGACTAAATCAACTCCAGATAATATAAATAAATATACTGAAAAGTATTAAAATTATATTAATAAGGTCAACAGGACAAAAGTTTTATCTCACATAATGTGCAGTTGACCTATAACACCATATAGCTTCTGTTAAAGGTTTTAGTGTATAGTTTTTATTCTAATTCTAATTTGCAGTTTTATCACTCAAGTATAATAGTCTGAGAAGATATTAATTACTTATTAGCCATACAGGTCACAGATGGTGACTTCGTAGAAAAAACAAGAAACTTCATCTAGACTCCTCAGACAGTCTCAACAGGTGGTGATATTATGTAGAGGAACTTTAATTATTAAATAGCCTCTAAATAAAACACATATTTATTATTTTAATGTTTTAATAACCTAATTTTTAAAAGCAGAATACCAGAGGGGCTTCTGGGTGGCTCAGTCGGTTAAGAGGACGACTACTGATTTTGCCTCAGGTCATGATCTCTCAGGGTCCTGGGATCCCCTGCATCAGGCTCCGCACTCAGCGTGGAGTTTGGGATCGTCTCTTTTGCCCCTCCCCCTGCTCGCTCTCTCTCTCTCTCTCAAATAAATAAAAAAATCTTTAAAAAAAAAGAAAGAATACCAGAAAATGTAACCTAAATAATATTTGGAATTAACAGAATAAGTATCTTAAAACAGGTGACTGTTAAACCTTCAATACTAGAGTAATGGGTTCTATCTTTAAAATATTTTATGGCTTTCAATAAGAACTTATAAAACATAGAGACATGCTTCAATGAAAACATTTTAGTTTGAGTTTTACACTGAATCATATTTAGATGCCTCAACAAATTTGTAAGGAATTTTTAGATAATTTTAATCCATCCCCAGTGGTTAACAAATAGAATCTAGAATTTTAGTAATATAAAGGCTTAACATAAAATTCCAAATTAAGTATCAATTTTACACATATATTTAGGTCTCTACAATTAATAGATGAAAGACAAGTGACTTTCAGGGGTACTTATAGGGGAACAGTGCCCCCAAAAGGTCCCCAAATTGGCGGGAAATGGCTTTTGTCAAGTTATATCAGCTGTGTTCACGTATCAAGACCCCAAACTGTCCTAAATCAGATGAACTATCTTTTTTTAACATTACATATTTATTTTTTTATGTTACATTTTTTTTAAATTTTATTATGTTAATCCCCATACAGATGAACTATTTTTTAAAAGTTGAAACACTGACAAAGGTTAGATATAGGGCCACAACATTTTTTATTCAGTTTATAAGGGCCATTTTTGCCTCAATTAAATTTCACCTGAAAAAACATTATTTAAAACTCTGGTCATATTATTTCATTATATTTCAATTTAGTGTATTTAGTATGGGTCACACTTAAAATGTCTGAACTTAGTTATTTTTAAAGATTAATTTAAATAGTTACTTATTTTACCTGACCAATTGAGTTGGCCTGTTTCTATATGACCCTCAGGCTAAGGATAGTTTTTACATTTTTAAAGGGTACAATGAGACAGAGGCCTGATATGGCTCACGAATCCTAAAATATTGAATTAAAACATAAATCAAAGTTCTAAAAAGAAATGATCTCTTCTATACTTTAATCAATAGTAATTTACATCACAAACACACACACACACACACACACACACACACCATTAATCTGAAGGATACCTGGTTTAAGCATAAAATTCTTTCTTTCTGAGGCTGTGCACCCAAATGTAAGCTGCTTCTTCTGGGGTACAAAGCTGTTGCCTGGGCAGGACTACATTTCCCAGCCTCCCCTGATCTGGTTACAGCCTCAGGGCTAGTTCTTCACAATGGACTGTCAGCACAAGCGCGGTGTGTCACTTCAAGGTAGAACTTCTGGTAAGGAATTCTGCTTTCTCCATATCCTCTTTTCTTTCACTGGCTGAATGCTGAGAGGGTTGAGTCCCTAAAGGATGTCAAAGCCACTATCAGTCAGGACCACCCACAGGAGACAATACATCTCTACTGTGTTCAGCCACTGAAATTTTTGTTACTACAGTTACTGAGGAAACAAGCTGTAACAGTCACTAACATAAATGTTGTATATTTGCTGCCTTTCACATTTAACTCACTTCTACTTAATTTGGAAATTCTCCCAATCATCCTTTAAAAAAAAAAACAAACAACTCTATGAAAACGGCATGTTTATACTGTGCAAAGCCGTCTATTTACTCTAGCCATCAGTCTTTTCCTTGACAACTGGCCTCTGTTGCTCCCTTTTCTGTTTACTGAATGCTCTGATGAATTTTAATTTAAGAGCCCACTATAACCACATCTCAAATGAACCAAAATTTAAAACCATTCCTGCTCCACATGTGTAGTTCAAATGATGCGGCACTGAGACATTACCAGATTCCATCCAATGACTATATTACAGAAGCAGACATTTCAAAAGGGATTAAAATAGCCCCTCTTCACTTCTTTATTGTATGGAAGGGCCAACAAAGCATGAGAAGGGTAATAAATTTCACTTAACCTTGAAGCCCTGGTATCTTCAAAACTAGAAATTTCCAAAACAGTAGAACCTTGGTATTTTCAAGCGCTGCACCTTGACACCGTCAGATTCAAAAATATGTCAGTTATGGCAAAATGCATGCCTCTGTAACATGGATTCCGTCACACTTGACTGGCAAAATGGGAATGACAACAGTGGAATGGGAAAGTACTGTTGGTTCATGAGTGATTTTTCCCAGCAGGTTAATGTTTTGAAGCTATCAAGGGCAAGATTTTTCACAAATGATGAGAAAAACGTGGAAGGAAAAACAAAATGAAGACTTTTAAGAAAACTGGTGAGACTCTTCGCAGAGTCTCACCTTCCTTTGGAACAAACAGTGGTGGTTGCTTTAGCGGCTTCAGTACCCACCATGCTTACCACTACACCTTGTGATGCGGTGAACACACACGAAGGCTATACCTTACATCACAGCTTTAATTATGGTGAAACTGGCCTCCAGTAGAAGCCAGTAGCTACAAGAAATTTACATATCCAAGAAAAACATGTCCCAGGGTAAAATGAGGCCGAGAATCATCTTGGTGTGGAGTACAAATGTCACCCCTACTACTGTGCTGGTGTTTTTTATCTGGACTGTCACTGTTTTTGTTGGTGCTCTGGTCACAAAGTTCCACAGTTGTAAGTAGTCTAGCCTTAATCCTATTTTCTTCACAGTTGTTAGTTTTAGTGTGTGAATTTTTGCAGAATGAGAGGTTTCTCAGGAACGTATATATCACATTACATTAGATATGAGCGTGTCACCAATTGAGAAAGTGAACTGCACATGCCAAGCAAACAGGCAAAATCCAACTTCACGGCACCCCCATTCGAAATCCTTTAACATGCCTGACAAATACCATCTCATTTAGTCCCAGACTGCTACATTTAAAAAACTACCTAAAAATTCTGTGGGCCCTAACAGGGAAAACCACAAATACAGTCCACAAATGCTATACATTCCAACTCTCTCTTTTTCCAAATTTACAATGTAATTGCTTTTAACTTCAGCTTTGTTTTAACAACTTTTGTTTAATCTGCAAACAGAGTAATAAATCCTTTAGATAGCTTCTCTTTTCTTCCAATCCAAAGGTACACCATCACCTACTAGGTCTAAGCGAAACCATATGAAATTGCTTAAATTTTGAAAATATAATTTCCTTTTTAGAAGGCATAATCTTCTCTTTCAGAGTCAACTCTGATGAAAACTGCCTTAAAGAAGGCAAAATGGCAGCATCCTACATAGACAAGGCTCTTTAGAACTACTATTTAGTTGACTACTATTTAGTTGACTACTCCAACTTGCAACAACTCCAACCAAGCAAAATGACAGATTTGGGAGTTTTGCTCATTTTGATCCAAAATGAGAGGATCTAGTCCGGTCTACACCGTGCCTGCCCATATACTCTGTGTCCCATCCCTATCAGCCATTGCCTCCCCTAGGACTTCTGACCCCAAACTTCCCAGTTACAAGGAGCCTGAGTTTTCTCACCACTGCCACAGTGCATTCCCAGATGGGAGCCTGAAGGGATGTTATTTAGGTATGTGCAGATTTAGGTGTCCTGTCCACTGTACTGATTGATATCCTACCAACATGGGGTGACAAAGTAAAACACTACAGGACCCCTTCCTATCCCCTCCCCTAGTTATCCACCCTCTGCCCACAAATCTATCAAGCAAAATGCAGTTAAGTCATTTTTCTTCTCTGCTTCCTTCATTCCTGTCTAGAATGACACCCCTTTAATACCTTTTGGGTCACTTCTACCCTTCGTTCACCAGTTTCTTTTTAGGAATCCTATCCTTGACACTGATTTCAACAAATAGAACATTTCTGAGAATTTGAGACAATGAAATTCACTCTGGACTGGATATCAATCTCCCCAACACCACTCTCACCTGTCACTTCTGAAACACCAGCAGTGGTAATTCACGTTAATAATGATCCGGAAGACTTCAAACCTCCAAAGAAGCTTCTGAATCAAAGGAATAGTCAATTATATGCCGTACAGTTTTAAAGTTAAATATATTTACAATATTCTACATCTTTAGTATATGGCAATCCATATGCCATGACATATGGCAAATCCAGCTACTATTTGATTAATACACACTTTTACCAACCCATTCCAACTAAGAGTAAGGTCCAATCAGAGATTGTTTAAATACTGGTGTGATCATTAAAATCATCATCACAGCTTCCTTTATACATTCTACCCCTCTAGTTCTAGTATGCCCGGTGCTTAAGTTTATAACAAGCTTCCCAAGCGATTCTAACAGAAACTCCTCTCCTTGCAAACTACCACTGCAAATATTGGTAAAAAGCAGCCTATACAACTGTGGTTCTCATCTCTGTACACTGCTGGAGGAACTTTGTGAACACAAGGGCTTTTAAAATATAGATTTCAAGGCCCTCCCAGACCTACTGGATCATCATCTGTAATGGTGGTACTCAGATATCCAACTCCCAGGTGATTCCAATGCACATCCAAAGTTTGGAAACAACTGCTTTATATTCTTAGGGATCTTAAGAGCTGCTGCTCTCGGTGACCAACAGGTCACCAAAGAACCAACATACAGGTGCAGCATTAGGTGGGACCCGCAAGGATAAAGAGGGGCCAAGAGGGTGTGGCCAACCCTACATAGTCCTTTCTGTAATGTGGAAATCACAGGGATGGAAGGTGCATCTTCCCTGAGAAAGAGATTAGGGGGAAGTACGGAAAATAATTTCCTAAGGATATAGACCTAATGGTACTACTCAGCTGCTCAAATCACATTAGCAGTTACAATCAACTACCTGCCTACCCCATCCTCTGCAGAGTTTAATACATTAGACTAGAAATCAGAGGTCTCAGAGGACCTTAGCTTTACATCAAGAGGCCCCAGTGGTTCAAGAATATCATTTCTCCACTTTCAATAAGCCAAACAGCAAAGTCCCAAAGCAAAGTAATTAGTGAGAACAGACTTCTGATCATTACAAGAGAAGTCTGATGAAGAAAACTGCACATATTTTTGTCATCAGTGAGATCTGCCTTCAAAACCTTTCTCCAGTTAGTTACCAGTAATATCAGATTAACCTCTCTAAACCCATTTCTTCATCTGTAAAATGGGCCAAAAACTCATTAAAATTTAAATAAGCACTGTTTGTAAAAACAGAATTTTCAATAGAGTTTCCTTTCCTCCTTAGTAATTTCTATACCACTCCTCCACCCTCCATTAATTTTAGTCATACATAGTAATAGTTTATACATACCTCTGTTAGTCCTTACCTCAACTGATTGCTACTACATATGAGAAACACATGGGACATGCTTTAATTTTGTTCCTCCAAAACTAGCATGATGCTTAAACTCTGTCTACTGAAAACCCATTGAAAACCCATCAGGGCCCAGATTCATACTAACTTCTTCAGGACAGATTTTTGTTTTTTTACTCTCAAGTACTGATTCCACTAGAGCAATGGCTCTCAAACTTTAAAGAAGATAAGAGGGTTGCCTGGGTGGCTCAGTGGATTAAGCATCTAACTTCAGCTCAGGTCATGATCTCGGAGTCCTGGGATGGAGCCCCGTGATGGCAGGCTACCTATTCAGCGAGGAGTCTGCTTCTCCCTCTGCCCCTTCCCCTGGCTGGTGTTCTTGCTGTCGCTCTCTCTCTCAAATAAATAAGTAAAATCTTTTAGAAAATAAACAAATAAATAAAAATAAAGACGGTAGGAATTACTAGGGAGCTTGTTTAAAATACAAATTCCACCTCACACCAACAATTTCATAATTGATAACAGGCAAGGATTTTCAATGGCTAATGCTAGTAGGTAAAAGGTTGCTAGGAAACAGAACACTGACACCTTGCCAAACTATTACCCCACGAATTACTGATTGCAAAGGGGAAAATGTACCTTTATACAGAAAAATCTGGCAGTCAGGATCTTAACCAGAAGATAAAACTTAGCATCACTAATAGTGCAACAAACCAGGAACATGTGCCTACTGATATAATGCAAATAAGAAGTAGGAAGCAGTATTTGGGGTGAAAATATGTAGCCTGAATAAAACCAAGCACCTAGACGCACCTTCAAGTTTACCCAGACAACAAGTAAGTCAGACGACACTTGGAAAAAACAATTAAGCAATCCAAAATACAGAACATACGAGAACTGGCCTAGACTCTGCAAAAGTCAATGTCATGAGGGGGAAAAAAAAAATTAAGAGAATTGTTCTAGAGTCACAGAAACAAAAGCAATGTGTGAATTTTTTTTTTTTTTAAGATTTTATTTATTTGCGAGAGAGAGAATGAGAGACAGAGAGCATGAGAGGGAGGAGGGCCAGAGGGAGAAGCAGACTCCCTGCTGAGCAGGGAGCCCGACGTGGGACTCGATCCCGGGACTCCGGGATCATGACCTGAGCCGAAGGCAGTTGCTTAACCAACTGAGCCACCCAGGCGCCCCGCAATGTGTGAATTTTTATTAAATCCCTGTTTGGAGGGGAGAAAACCTATAAAAGAAATTGTTTTGGGGACAAATAGGCAAATGTGAATATGAAGCAGCTATTACATGATTTTGTAACATTATGGAATAATTACTGAATTATTGTTAATTTTCTTAGATGGCATAATGGTATTACAGCTATGTAAAATTATAGTAATTATTTAGTATTTGAAGTATAGAGAGGTGCAATCTCATAATATGTTACATACACAAACACACGCTGACAAAGATATCTATGTTAGTTACTGAAACCAGGTAGATGGTAACAGGTGTTCAATATATTATCCTTTCTATTTCTCTGTATGCTTAAAAGTTTCCATAATGAAGACAAGAAAAAATACACATTCCCCGGCCCAACTCCCTAAGACTCTAATTCCTTAAGCATGTAGTGTAGTAAGCCCACAAATCTGCATTTTAACTAGCCATGGGCCTATCCTAAAATACAAGATGTTCTCTGACCACTCTAAGAAACACAGCTGAAGAACAAAGTAGAGTGTGTCTGCTGTCTGGAAGGGCTTGGGTTAATTCCCTGCCAGCTCTATTTTATTGGCAGGCTTCCCAAGCCATGGATTTGGTATCTTCCTCACCTTTGCCATCTTTCTTCATGTGCCCAGTATATTTAGGATGGACTGAGAAGGGGGCATAATGGTTGAAAGAGAAAGTTTCTATTTCATGTACCTATGATTCCTTGAGAGCATCTCCCCAAGGTAAACAATAATAATCAACTCTACTTCCCTCCCAAGAGTGCTGTAAAAAAAAACTTGCTTATCTTTCTGTGAACTGAATATTCAAATTTCTTCCTAGAAGTGGGTAATGAGCATATAGTCCATGCTCTATAAATTAATAACCAAAATAAAACAGAAATGGCATCCTCACAATTAAAAAAAAAAAAAAAAAAAAACGGGCGCCTGGGTGGCTCAGTTGGTTAAGCAACTGCCTTCTGCTCAGGTCATGATCCTGCAGTCCCAGGATCGAGTCCCGCATCAGGCTCCCTCCTCGGCGGGGAGTCTGCTTCTCCCATGACCCTCCTCTCTCTCATGTTCTCTGTCTCTCATTCTCTCTCTCGCAAATAAATAAAATCTTAAAAAAAAAAAAAACCCAAAATATTGCACTCAAAAGTTTTGATTACAACAAACTAAAAAGCTTTTGTATAAAGAGGACTACATCAAACTAAAAGGCTTTTACACAGCAATGGAAACCACCAACAAAATGAAAAGGCAACGAGAGAAGATAGTCACAAATGATATAGTCAATAAGGGGCTAACATCTAAAATATATAAAGAACTCCTACAACTTAATATTAAAAAAGATAAACAAACACTTCAATTAAAAAATAGAGGCCCTGAATAGACATTTTTCCAAAGACACACAGATGGCCAACAGGCACAGGAAAAGATGAGCAATTTCACTAATCATCAGGGAAATGCAAATTAAAACCACAATGAGGTATCACCTCACGCCTGTTAGAATGGTTATTATCAAAAAGACAAGAAAAAACAAGTGTTGGTGAGGATGTGGAGAAAAGGGAACCCTCATGCACTGTTGGTAGGAATGTAAATTGGTGCAGCCACTGTGGAAAACAGTACAGAGGTTCCCCAAAGAATTAAGAACAAAAAAATAAAAATAAAAACAACTATCATGTAATCCAGCACTTCTAGTTCTAGGTATGCATCCAAAGAAAACAAAAACACTACGAAACAAAAACATCTTGAAAAGACATATACATCCCTATGTTCATTAGAGGATTATTTACAATAGCCAAGTATCCATCAATAGATGAATGGATAGACAAGATGTGGTGTATTACCCAGCCATAAAAAATGAAATCTTGCCATTTGTGACAACATGGATGGACCTTAAGGTATTATGCTAAGGAAGTAAGTCAATGATTTCACTTATATATGTGGAATCTAAAAAACAAAACAGAAAAAGGCTCAGATACAGAGAACAGAGATGGATAATATAGGTGAAGGGGATTAAGAGCACAATCTTCCCGTTATAAATACATGTGACACAGAAATGTAATGTACAGCAGAGATATCAAATTATTCTGTTGTATACCTGAAATTAATGAAACACTGTATGTCAATTATTCTTTGATTAAAAAGTTATTTTAAAAACTGGTATCTCAAAATAAAAGTGATATATAAGAAACTTTGTTAGCAATATGTAAAATACCTTAGGATATAATGGTTTTTTTAAGATGTGTTAAAATAATGTAATATACCAAGATCTACCCACATTAGACATAAAGAAAAATCTAAAGTTGAATCTTAACTAGAAATGTATCAATGTCATTGTAACAATATTCAGTGAGACCTCCAAGCAAAACCCAAAATACATCTGGGGGGTGCCTGGGTGGCTCAGTCGGTTAAGCGACTGCCTTCGGCTCAGGTCATGATCCCAGGGTCCTGGGATTGAGCCCCGCATCGGGCTCCCTGCTCAGCGGGAAGCCTGCTTCTCCCTCTCCCAGTCACCCTGCTTGTATTCCCTCTCTCGCTGTCTCTCTCTCTCTGTCAATTAAATAAATAAATAAAAATCTGAAAGAAAGAAAGAAAGAAAGAAAGAAAGAGAGAGAGAGAGAGAGAGAGAAAGAAAGAAAGAAAGAAAGAAAGAAAGAAAGAAAGAAAGAAAGAAAGAAAGAAAGAAAGAAAGAAATACATCTGGAACCAAAAAAGTACCTATACCTTAATCTAAGAAAAACAAAAACAAAATTCCATTAGAATTATTTCCTGAAACAGCTCACAACTGACATGGAAGCTATCATTAAAAAAAAAAATTTTTACAAACACTAGTTTTTCGAAGTTAGAGAATACATACCAAATAATAAATTGCAGATGGTGATCTTGAGGCTCCTCCCCAGTAAAGAAATTAATCTTAGTAAGCAATTCAAAATACCTCCAAAATATATAACTTAGAGATATGCATTGCTTTAGCTTAATCTAACAGTAAAAAATTTAAAACAGACGATTACAAAGAATGGACATTTTAAAAAGACTAATTTTAGCTGAAATTGTAAATTCACAAAATCAGCAACTAAACCAGCACAACACATTTCTCAGAAAGTCTAAACTTCGATAAATTTTAACATTAACTACAGAAAGATATAAAATGCCTCTACAGGTAGCAAAGTTATTGAAAATAATGAGAATGTGTTTAGTACATCAAAATAACACCTGGTAAAATTTCAAAACAGTTCCTGGGAAATCTATATATTTTTAAATATTTTATTTGTTCTAACTAAAGCATGAATTTTTTTCTTTACAACTTCAGAGTGCTAATATCTATAGCATAATAAACTTTTCAAAATTGAAGGGACCTTAAAAATCACTACCTTCAACTCCTCATTTGATAAATATGAGAAAATTAAGGCCGAAGATTTTTTTTGTAACTTGCAGAATGATAAACTATGATTTCTTAACTCCAGTGTTCCCTTTATACCATGCTATGGATGTCTTGTCCTTTAAAAAAAAAAAATCTCCAATAACAATAGTGGGTTGTCTTTAACCAAATGTCAAAAGTCACTGAACTTTTTAAAATGAGGCTATATGTTCATGACTTTTTTTAAATTTTAACTTTTCGAGACAAATAAGAAATCCAGAATTCTAACTAGAAGAAAATAGGTAAACAGAATTCTAACTAGAAGAAATAGGTAAATAGAACATCATGGGGAGTAAGTGTTAGCCATAAACTTGTTGCAGAGAACACTGTAAAGCAACCAGCTCAGGGTGAAAATGGCAACGACATGTAAGACACAGTTTGCAATAGTCCAGAATTTATCAGTTACATAAGCCTACCTTTAGATAAAGTTTGCAAAATCAAAGCAAATAATGTTAAAAGACAGAAATGAACTGCTTGTAACTTCTGACATGTGCCTACCAGATTTCCAGAATGCTAGACTTCTGTCATACAGAGTCTGATGCTTTGTTTCTGGATCATTCTGGAAATCCTATCCTTCATCACTAGTTGTAATGTTACTCAAAGCATGCCATTTTTTTCATCACCTTCCCTTGAAAAGTCACCATAAATGTCAAGTATTACTTTTTCTAATCTGTCAAAAATGAGAAATACTCTTCAGAGATGGCTCTCTTCATAGTCACTCTCCTTCAGGAAGTGGTTCTTTATCTAAATATACAACTCCTCCCCTCATCATGTATTTCTATGATTTTTCAGGTGGTGGGAAGGGGTAAGGAGGACTAGATGAGACAACTTTACGCTGTTATAGCTGTCCTTTTTTTTTTCTTTGATGGAATCAAAGGGGCTTGCCCACTGCAAAATTATAAAATTATTATCCTACGTTTTCCTTTAGGTTTAATATCTTCTGTTTACATCTTTAATTCTTTTAGAAGTGTTGTTTATATAACGTAGAGATCAATTCTTCCCCCATGTGGGTAGTCGTTTGCCCCAGTATCATTTGTTAAATAACCCCTTTTCCATTAGATTAGAAATGCTTTATTATCTATCTGCTTAATTCCCACAAACCTGTTTATTTACTTCAGTCTTTATTCTGCTTCACTATCTATGTGCCTATTCCTCTGCCAGCCACACATTGTTCTAATTATTGACCCTTTTTGACACATCCCTTTTCTGATTTTTTCTGGTAAGTCTCAACATTTTGCAACAAGATTTTTTTTTTTTTTTAAGATTTTTATTTATGTGCGAGAGAGAGAATGAGAGACAGCATGAGAGGGAGGAGGGTCAGAGGGAGAAGCAGACTCCCTGCTGAGCAGGGAGCCTGATGTGGGACTCGATCCCGGGACTCCAGGATCATGACCTGAGCCGAAGGCAGTCGCTTAACCAACTGAGCCACCCAGGCACCCCAACAAGATTTTTTTGATTACACAAAAACATTTACCTTTCTCAGATCAATTTTTCTTAAGTTTACCCTCAAAAAAATCCCCTGAGTTTCTTTTGAAACAATGCCATTAAACTTATAGATAAAATTAAAAAAAAGTTATTTTTAAAATACTGAGATGCCATCTAGTAATAAGCAGATATATAAAGCCACCTACACACACACACACACACACACGCACACAAATACATGTATACAATCTTCATCTCACTGTGACTGGTACTCTGGCACCATACGAATGAAATTTCCTTACTTCTAAGATAACATTTCCATTCCTAAATCACAAAATCTTAGAGCTAGAAGAACATTATAGATCACTTAGTCCAACACCTCTTGTAAGCCCAGTTATGTTTACCTCAAGCCTACCTGAGAATCATTTCAAAATTAAAATTAATATACCTTTTACATGCAACATAATCATAAAGTACTACTTGGATCACACACAAGTAAAGAAGTGCGCTACATTTACTGAAGACTGCTTTCAATTTAGGAATCCTTTTAGAGTAAGATCCATACTCAGCTCAAGAAAAAAAAACAAAAGTATCACAAGTACATACACTTGCAACAGCTCCAAATACTGTTTCAGACACTCATGTTTCCAAGGTAAGTCTTTTTTGTTACAGTGTGTCCAGGAACCAACCTTAATAGTACATCATTCCATTCCCAATTGTTCAATCATAAGAACACAAATCCAACAACAATCTCCAAATGGTATGAACTGAAACAATTCTGAAAGTGTTTCTCAAGCCTGGCTGCCCATGTAATTACCTGTGGAGCTTCTAAAAATAAGCTTGCGTGGGTCCCACCCTGGGACCTTCAGTATGTTCTTTTTCTTCTTGAAAGCTATAGTAGGTCTATTCTCAGCCAAAGTTAAGAACCACTATCCCAAAAGATTCAGCCCTTAATATGTCTAGTATTCCTATATATGGGGGGGGGGGGTGAAGAAGGAGTAATGATAAAGCATCTTCACCAGCCTAGCAACATTTGCTGATTCACAGAGCTCTGTCTCTACATTATGCCAGTCTTAAAGCAAAAAAATGGGGGGGGGGGGGCTGGTGGCACAGTCATTTAACCATCTGACTCTTGGTTTTGGCTCAAGTCATGATCTCAGGGGTGAGATCGGGCCCTGTGTAGGGCTCCATGCTCAGTGAGTTTACTAAAGTTTCTCTTTCCCTCTCCCTCTGCCCCTCTTGGTGCTCCCTCCCCTCCCATCCCCCCCCCAAACAAATAAATAAATAAATCTTGAAGAAAATAAAAAACTGGGGAAAACAAAGTTTGTGACTGTTCATAGATTTGATGGGGCCATTAGGATATGTGAAACGCCTTTTGCTTTCTTCTCCCTTGAAGGCAACCCTCCACCCCACATCTCCCAAGAGAAAGGGCGGCTGATGTTCACTTTAAAAACAGCTGATACTATTAAGATTTTACATAAATTCCTCTTTTACTTTGTGAAATAGAAGGGTGTAAACACACTCATAAAAATAAATAAGAGAGATTAATGATCTGGCTGGGAGATCATGACATGAGATGAAATTTCAGTCAAAGAACTGTTGTTTCACGACTGCAGAGAAGTGCCAACACACTCACCATCCTCTGAAGGTAGCACAGAAGCAAAGAAAGGCCAATACACTGAAAGAAAAAACTTAACAGTGCAAATATGCAAACGAAATCAAACTGTTTCTAAGGTCTAACCCTCCAAGAAAATGATCACACTTTCTAATAACAACACTTTCACTAAACTGAAGCCCAGTGTGACTCATATTCCTGTTACGAGTGACTCATATACCTTCTATCCCTGGGAAAAGCACCTGAAAAATAGAGCATATAAAGCTACACCGTAAGCTACAGCTAAGTAATTAGTGAGGGTAAAGCATGCATTAAATAGACCTTAATCACACACTAATACTGTGCAAAAGGAGGGTCATGAAACCAAATCATCCTACAGACAACTATTCTTCCATGCTCCAATTCTGGCCTAACCAAAAATATTTTCTTATATTCTGTAAACTCATTTGGTGAAACAGCTATCAAACATGCTCCATCTTGACAGGTAAGGCATCACACAGAGAAGTTTACCACCTTGCTATCAAGGAAAACTAAATTCTCTCTTTTTTTTTTAAAGATTTTATTTATTTATTTGAGACAGAGAGAACGAGAGACAGAGAGCATGAGAGGGAGGAGGGTCAGAGGGAGAAGCAGACTCCCTGCTGAGCAGGGAGCCCGATGTGGGACTCGATCCCGGGACTCCGGGATCATGACCTGAGCCGAAGGCAGTCGCTTAACCAACTGAGCCACCCAGGCGCCAAAACTAAATTCTCTTAAATGAGCACTGAGACTTGTCCAAGCAAGAGTCAGAAAATTTACGTTTAAAAAAAAAGGGGGGGGGGGCATGTGAAGAGACAGTATTGTGGTTTAGTGGAATCAGTTTTAACAAAATACAACTTTCCCAGTATCTTTTCTTAGAAATGTGGCCCAAATCAGTGATATAATTCCTAGGCCTTAACCTTTCTTTCACATGACCACATGAAACAGCAAAATTTAAGTAGCAAATATAATTAAGGGAACAACTGTAACCCCAAAAAATCTGCAGTAAAAACCGAGATGATGTACAGTTATACACACTGATAAATAAGTTTGCCAAGAAATTCAAACAAAAACAAAGATAAAAATCTTTCTCTAAAGCACTTCATATGAATGATCTGCATGTAAGCCACATGCCTAGCAAGTAGTAAAGAGCAGACCCTGCTCCTGGAATATTTCAAGCAAAACCAGCTTTCTGAAAAAAATTGAAATAAATAATTCCTTCTTTAGCAAGTATTTCTGTTGAAGTATAGCTATGTTGGAATAACTTAACTGAATTCACATACCTTTGAATACTTTATACTTTCAAAACTTTATGAAATATTTAGACATATATTCTAATCTTGAAAAAAAATTTAAACATAGTAAAATCACAGGCATCTTTTTAAAATACATTTGTATGCCACCACAAATCTTGAAAGTTCAATGAATATCTGGGAAAGAAATACACTACCCTATTTTAAACAACTATAAAACCTAAATTTACACTTAAAATGTACTTTTCAGTTTGTTCCAAAATCTGGACTTCTTACTTTGCCCAAATACAATTGAGGTCAGCGGGGGGGAATTGTTCTGCCTACAAAATTTGTGAAACTGAACTCCATTTCATTATGTCCAAAAAGCTTACTGCTAATAAATATCTAGGATGGAAGACATTAGAAACAATTCTCTCAGGAACTTTAACCTGACACCAAGATTCTGACTGCCTACACTTAGGAGTCGGAAGACAGGCAGAGATAGACTTTAGCTTGTTTAGAAGAAATGTAGTTACTAAATATATGCTGTTAAATTTTACTAGTATTTCAAAATCTTTCTCTTCCCCATTCTTCTTGTCCCTCTCCCCCTTCATTCTTTTTGCATCTTATCAACCTGCAAGAAATCAAAAAAAGTATCCCCAGTATCAAACACACTACCTTTGATTCAATATGGATTTGGGTGTTAAGGGATGTTTTTAGATTTAAGATTTCAAATTCAACACATGTTTCAAAATTTTACTTGACCCCAAGCTACACTCACAATTACCAAAAGTTAACCAATCTTTTTTTTTCCTATTTTATCCCCCTACCCCCTTGTTATAAACTTATCAGCAGGAAACCAACTATTTGCAGACAAATACAGCTGGGCGGGGGG